>NW_028143058.1:0-370000 GCF_977018435.1 Lepisma saccharinum
AGAACCCACTAGAATTTGTGGTTCCGGACCTTTAACAACCCTGGCTACAAGCCATTAAAAAATGGCATCTTCAATCCTTAACGAATGCACATAACGTATGCAATTTCATTAGCTTCACGGTTGCAAATGGCATTTAATTTTACTGCTGCTTAAAATTCTAAAAACAACAGCATGCCATGGAAAGGACATCATGCCAACAGTACGTTATCACCTACCCTTTCCTTTAAAAAATGCATTTATCATAACACACACTTATGTTGCTTATCATATTTGATGTGTTTGCATAAGATAAATAATTCATAAGATTTGAAATTCATACAAAGAGTACTAGGAAAGTTTTGCAATATGGCGCAACCGAAGGTCGCACATTGTGACAAGTTGAAGCGTGTTGAGGAAAGTGGAACATCTCGCTACGTCAACTCAACAGCATGTTAACAGTTGACGAAACTTGGCTTCACTACGAGTATTATGATATGCCCACTAAAGCTCACAAAAATGCCTGGGTCTTCGAAGATGAAACACGCCCATGTCTGTGAGAAAATACAGATTCGTAAAGAAGATAATTTGTGGCTGCCTACTTTACTGGAAGGGGAGTTGTGGATCAGGTGGTGCTGGAAACACAGAAGACAGTCACCGCGAAGTGGCACACCAAGGAGTGTCTGTCCAGAGTAGGTCAAAATCTCAAACATATTCATCCACGCTCAAGGCAGACGTTTGGTTTTTCCACCATGACAACGCTCCTGTCCACCGCTCCAAAGATTACACCGAGCATCTTTCAGGTACTGAGCTGAAAGTGATGGAGCATCCCACCTACAGTCCAGACCTCGCTCCATGCGACTTTGCAATGTTCGCTCGCGTCAACAGGCTAAAAGGAATACGTTTTCCAATAAAGAGGACCTTCTAAGGCCGTAGGATGGCGAATGTGTCTATCTCCCTGAGGAAGTATCGAAGAGTTGGGTCGAGGGCTGGTATCGAATGGTGAAGAAGTGTATAGTGTGGTGGTGGAAAGTATTTTGAAAGATTGTGAAAATCAAATGTGTATTACAAAACTTTCTCTTTACATTCCACAAGATGCCTAGTGTAACCCGTATCACACCACAATGTTTTATTGCTTTGTAACAGAAATGATAAAATTGAAACACTATCACATTTTCGTCATGTTTTATAATTTACCCAGTAAACTGTCCTACATCTTTCACTAGCCGACCTCTATGGTGGGGTGGTTACACAATGCACTACGACGACAGGGAACCCTGTCCAAACCCCAGCTGAATGTGAACGCAGGATAAGTGCCATGACTCTTACCTTTGCTGGTGAGAGAAATCATTTAGCAGTTGCAACACTTTTAGAATGCACTGAACCTCCAAATTTTCATGTCACTTAAAATTTTCAAGTTACTGGTACTTTTGATAACTTCTGGTGAGATTAAGCTCTTGCTTGGATCATAGAACGCATCGACGTAAATCGATGTCGGTGATACCCCGTTGTTGTTGTTTTCTTTAATGATATATGAACTGTAATTTCCATTTTAAACCTACATTTTAAAAGATATTTAAATACAAAAATGGTTATCGGGGGTCATCTTTAGACGGGTTGCACTTACCACTTTAGATATTCCATACTTGTTTAGTGCTTTCATTTGATTTTTATATTTTCTTAAAATTTCAGGGGCGCTGCAGCCCCTTTCTTCCCTCTGCGTACTCCAGTGAATCAGCGCGATTGTACGATACATGACTTATTGATATAGATAATTAACTTCAAAATGACAATTAGTACTAAGTTTGCTGTAATGGTCTAAATATTATCAACCCCACCACTAAATAGAATTCTCAACCCATGCACTATTGATATAGAAAAGTAACAATATTTACATTCAAAATTTGAATATTGTTTCGCCGAAAATGAATATTCAATCTCTGCACAGAATTAGTGTGAAAACGTAGAAGATTGCTGATTATTATAAACTTTAGTTGCCTCCCAAAATTAAATGTTTGTTCAACTGCACCAGAATTCCACTTACTATGTAAGACCTGAAATTGGTATCCAAGAGTTAGGTTTTCCCTTCACAAAAGTTAATGCTAACTTTCTCTCCAAGAATTCCCGTTAAAATAGAAGACTTAAAGCTGATATTTCCTCCTAAAATTATATTTATTTTTCATTATAATTACCCTTAATCCCCTGCTAAATTACTTCTTGATGCTTAAATGATGACGTAGTTCAATTGAGCACAATGCTTTATCCTTTTAAGCTTAAATTGGGATTGCAAGAAATCCTCCTCTCGTGAAAAGTTCCATGGACGAAATATTAATATTCGTGGTGCTAACCACGGGTTTTTAAGCGGGGAAAAATGCCGAGAAATTAAATGCCCATCGTGTTTGGATGTGCAATAAATTATTTCTCTTTTGTCTTTTAGTTTCATTTCAAACTATTTTCAATAATAAGTCCTTATTATGTTTGGCATTTTCTTTGATTAAGACAGCAATGCAGTTACTTTACTTTTGATGATTGTGTAGCTCATAATGTGTTGTTGTTGATATATATATATATATATATATATATATATATATATATATATATATATACACAGGGTGTCCATAAAGTCTCTTTACAACTTGAAGCTTTTATTCCAAACACATATGAAGAGATAATTAAGTTAAATTTGTCACATAGTAGCAGTATATGTTCAAGTTTTTTTTCATAACATAAAAAACCTCAATACTGGCACCATTGTTTGCACGAAGGACGTCAAGGCGAAAATCGATTTCGCGCCATGTCCGCTCTAGCATAGCCTCATCAATGGTGGCTATGGTATTGGTGATCCTTTGCTTGAGGTCAGTAATGTTCCGTACCTTTGTTCAGAATTCTAGGGGCATTATGTCTGGTGAACGAGGTGGCCAGGGAATAGAGCCATCCCGTCCAATCCACCCATAGATCGACCACAAGGAAAAAAACCTTGGGACGAAAAGTCCCCGCGCAGCTTTCCCTTCTTCCCTCCATCTCGGGCCATAAGGAAGCGTGGTCAACTCTCCCCCTCCCCTACTCGCGGGGGTACTGTGCACAGGACTCGCGGGTCTGCGCAGGTTGTTTTGCTCGTGGTTCCACTATACCGGGGAATGTTTGTTCCAGGAACTCACGGACATTTAATTCCCAATGTGGTGGGCACCATCCTGTTGGTAAAAGACGGTTGGTTGAAGGTCAGCCAGTTGTGGTGTCATGTATTCAGTCAAAAGGTCAAGGTAAACATTTGCAGTAATTGTTTGCTCCGCAAAGAAAAATGGACCAATGATTCGGTTGAACATCAGTCCACACCAGACATTCACCTTTGGACTGTCTCGTTTGAGGTCCAATGTCGCATGGGGATTTTCTGAGCCCCAAATTCTCGCATTGTGCGTGTTCAGTTTACCGGAAACATGAAATGTTGCCTTACCAGTAAAACACACTCGGTTGAGGAACATTGCATCCTCCGATATTCGATGAAGCATGTCCACTGCAAACATATTGAGTTTCGGTTTATCATTGGGCTCGATGGCATGCAACAGTTGCACTTTATACGCATACAATCGCAGGTTGTGGTGTAGGACCTTGTGCACTGTTGATTGTGGTAGCTGTAACTGTCTGGCAGCAGTGCGAATGGCTTTCTTTGGAGAATTAACAAAGCCTTGTCTTACACGTTCCATATCTTTCTCTGATACTAGTTTCCTTCCACTTCTTGCTTTATCCAAAATTGTACCGGTCTCCATGAATGTCCTGTGCCATTCACGAATTGATGGACGTGCTGGTGGTTGTTTCCCATACCTAGTCCTGAAGTTTCGCTGAGTCTGAGTGTCACATTTTGTGTCAATGAACAACGCCACACATTGTGCCTTTTCTTCTGGAGTAGCCATTTTTCATTCGAGGACCTCTCTTTCTTCACAATGTTACTTGAAATACACAAATTGACTATTAGTACAAACTTTAAAGTAAACGAGTACAATTAAAAAAAAAATCACTCAAATATCTCATCATTTGCATTTGTAGTGAATTTTTGAAGTTGTAAAGGGATTTTATGGACACACGTATATTAGGTATGGGCCGATATGAAATTTGGCCGATACCGATATAGTACCGATATACAATTTACGGATACCGATAACCGATATTCTTCCGATCCAATATAAAATTAGAAATCGTCCTTGAAGAACCTGAAATGTTCATTGATCTCCTTAATAAATGTGTGTTTTGAGGTGACTGCAGTGCAAGAGAAGCTAAATATTTAGACATTTACTTTTTAGAAAGATGATCATGGAAATTATTCATAAAAATTACAACAAAATGGCAGAATTTTGCACTAAATTATAAGATATTTATCGATATATTGGATCAGTAAAATAATCGGTAATTTTACCGATAAACCGATACACCATATGCCTATATCGGCCGATACCGATAGAGGACCGATTAATCGGTCCCATACACACACACACACACACACGTGGTTTGATTGTTTGCATGTTAAGGAAGGTAGGTAGAGGGGACATTTGATGATATATTTCGGGAGATTTGTAGATCCCGCACTGGAACAAAGAACTCCTTGTTTCAGAACATCACCACACCAAATTGTCTTAACAAAAAAATGTCCGCACATTGCACAGTGGTTCGGATCGCATTTTAAACTGTAGGTCCAGTCCCGATTAGCTTCTCTGTGAATAGAGTGGACTTTAAAATTGTCTAACAGTATATCTACACATGTATGTGAAATTAGTACCTTCAAAAGCAGCTATTTTTGACAGCACTAACGAAACTCTTTACGGCAGAAAAGAGCACTAACGTAGCACTAACGATGGACAAAGTTTCATGAGATTTCAAGAACAGTGGCGGGCTACGTGAAGTTAGCCCGCCCCATTTTCAAATTGCCCTAATTTTGGATTATGGGAGCACTAACGAAACTGATAGCGGCAGAAACCAGCACTAAAGTAGCACTAACGATGGACAAAATTTAGTTAATTTTCTAGACAATTGGCGAGCTAAGTTCACGGACCTTTAGGTTGTTTTTAAATTTTTGGCGGCATCTGTTTTATAGTTGGATGAAGTTTGTTTTAAGTGTAAATTCATGTGGACATACAGTGTAGAGTGGAATTCGAACAACAAATATGACCTCCCGTCGCGAATCGAAACAGTCCTCCTTTCATTATGTTTTCTTTGCACGTTTATTAAATATCAGTTACTTCCTTCAGCCTACTTTCCCATATATTCCATTTCAAATTAGTTCCTTTCCCGTTTTTTTTTTAATTTTCATTGTTCGAGCTTAATATTAATTGCTGTTATAACTTTCTCTCTTAATCTGGTTATTCCAATACTTTTATACTTTTTTTCCCTTTTCTCTATTTTCCCTTCCCACTTCATTACAGATTTTTGTATTGCGCTTTACTATTTTGGCAATTTATTTTTCTTAGGTATAATATCTTTGACTATTTTTAATTTGTTCTTAGTCCGAATCTAGGAAATTTGATTAGCAAATGTTTGCCGTATAAATACACTCCTCAGAAAAAGATTGGAATATTGTTATATTAGACACAAGTTTGGAATATTGTTACATTAGGCAATAGGTGATAAGCACTGTGGCATATGTCGGTGACAACACAAGGACGTCCAGCAGAGACAGATAGCTTTTTCTAGAGTTTTGGATTTTGAAAGTGCGAGGGTCTCATTTAATACCCATAATGAGAAGGAAGGGTGACAGAACTTTTCCGGACGGAATATGCTTGAAACGAAACGTAGGTGCATCATTTTCTAAATTTGAACTCTGATCAATCATCATTGAGTTTATCCCGTCATCATTTTATAATTTGATAATTTCGTATTATCGCGATTAAAACAAGAAGCAGAAAAGTGATGTAAAATAACCGAAACAGAAAATTATGCATTTGTGCTTAAAGTGAGAATCATATAACTTAAGACCTTCTGTAAACAAAAGCACGTGTAGCCTAACAGTGTTGCAAACTTATGAAAAAAATATAATCCACATAGTCTACAAGGTGTAAAAACATTCCATTTGTCAACAGATGAGGAATAAGCAGTGTATCACTGATGACCTGTTGAAAGTTATTAAATGTATGTAAAAAAAAATGTACATCTTGCCTGGTGGCCGACTTTCAGACTCATCACCGAAGTTCCCTGGCTTGAATCCCGACATGGGTGTTATTTGTGAGTGTCCCTTCATGAATTTCATCTGACGATCATTCATTCTCATCGTCGGGATTAGCCAAAAGTGGAAGAAAAGCAAAGCTAAATTAAAAAAATCAAATACAAAATTTACATCTTATCCCCCAGGAGTAAGACGGTTCCGTACCAAAGGATTAATTTTCTCTCATATTTTACTAAAAAAAAACTTGCTAGAAGAATGTGACACATTGAGATAAATTACATTTTGAAACCCGGCTTTCTTCATTAAATTTATTTGATGTTTGAAAGTGTTATAATTTATTATTATAGATAATGAAAGTAAGCTAATACATATGATTTGATTGACTAAACTAATAATTATTAATTAGATAAATATAATGGAAATAACTCATTTGGTTTGATTGATTTGCTTTATTTTACTTCCCCTCTTGTGCCACTTATGGTTAATTTGCAAAGATGGGGATGAATGATGATAATATGATGAAATCGATGAATAGACTGGGCATTCACAAACATCCATGCCCAGGCCACGATTCGAACCCGGGACCCTTGGCGTCGTACCGCCATGTGCTAACCACTCCGTCACGGGGGCGGCTAACTAATTTGGATTTCAAATATCACCTATCCCTCATAGTCTCGTAACTAATGACAAATGTGCGTGTCACAACGTGGTTGATCTACACCTCAATGTCACACATTCCAGTATCCTCCAGAGTGTACTTCAACATCTCTAAAGTTACTTCATCCAAAAACACACTCGTATGTTCTTTTCATCCCGTTCAAAAATGCTGGATTATGCAGCAAAGACACCAAGGGAAACTAAAACGGCAACTTAGAGAAGCATAAAAGTGAGGAAAGAAGGCTGTAGAATACAGAAATATTTTGAGACAGTCACATTTTATTGTACGCTACATATAGGTAAAATAAAATGCATATTTGGGGGTGAATTTTTAAATATTGTCACATTTTTCTTCTTTCTTGTTGTGAGGTTCTTTTAAATCAATCTCCCTCACCCTACGGCCTGCCCTCCTTCGCCCGTAAAAGTATTCCGGAGTGTGAGGATGTCACCATCCGGATGGTGAACACCTCTGGATTATAGATCGACTCCTGCGTCCCACCCCTCCCCCATCCCCGGAGGATCGTCACTGACAATGTGAAATCACACTATCATATTCCGACATTCGATATACCACTTCCGTTTCTGTACTTGACTTAGTGAGAAGTATTGAGGTTGGCAAGAGCCTAATAACGGATTTCTTCCGCATCATGTAGTCCGTTCTATGAAAGTACGCTAATGGAAGAAAAACGTATAAATTACATTGGATTATACATTTTAAAATATATTTTCATTAAAGGTTTCTATTAATAATAATAATACGTGATTATTGTATAAATTACAATCGATCACGTGAACAGCAAGAAAATAGCGCCAGTTTCGAACATGGCAACTTCCATGCGTTCAGGAGGGTCTCCCGTGTTTTCAGAGTAATCTTTCGGAAATACAGCCGTTTGAAAGTGGCAAGAAGCAGATTGTTCTTAACGTTTATGTGACGTTGTGTTGGTGCTATCCTGAGCAAGCAGTGAAGTTGGTGTCGAAGTGTAATTGTTTGTCTGCGTCTTTGTGTTTTCGGTGTGGTGAAAGATAGGAAAACGACCGGTCAAGTTGTGAGTCCCGCGAAAAAAACACGTTGTTGCTCGTATAAACAAGTACACCGATTTTGAGATAAACGCAATACAACGGGAGGTGCTTTCGTATTCTTTCAATCAAAGAGCCGTCCTGTCCACTGTGGGGAAGATGTTGATAGTGATGATTGATGACGATTTCCCGAATTTTAGTAGTCGACAGGGACGGCGCCAGGGGTGGGCACGGGTGGGCAAGCGCCCACCCAAAAATTCCTGTGCCCACCCGATTGCCCACCCAATCAAATTCAATAAGTACATATACTTGGAGATATATGAATAATTCGATAAATAAGTGTATTCTGGTGTTCATTACATGTATATTTTACTTGTGAATATTATCTATGCTAGAAATATTCACATATTATCAACCCATCAAAAGCCAATTTTGTCATTAGAAAGTGAAAGTAAATACTAGAGCTATTGAAACAAAAACTGTGATCAAATGAATACTTCCATGATTAAAAGCAGTTAGTAGGCATTGGAGGTTCAAAATTATGCAGAGTATGATCAAGATTAGATCAGAATTTAGGTCGAACTTGAGGACTGCAGCTCCGAGCCTCCACATACGTATATAAATGGCATGGGTATGGTTAAAACAATCTCCAAATAAACAAATAAAATCATCATCTTAGCGTTACTTCCTCCGGCAACACAATACATTCTTTTGACTTTTTAATTATTAGAGAATAATTTAATCAAGAAGACTTAGATGGGCAGGCCATGTGACACGAATGGCAGAGGAAAAAAATAGTTTACAGGATTCTTGTTGGGAAACCTGATTGTAAGAGACCAGTAGGAAGTCCAAGACGAGGATGGAGGGATAACGTTGAGATGGACCTAAAAGAAATCGGTAAGGATCGAAAAGATTGGATTGATCTTGTCCCGAATAGGGACAGATGGAAGGCTTCTGTTGCTGAAGCCATAAACCTTCGGGTTTAATTATGCTAGAGAGTATATTATAGTTTTAATTAGCTCTGCATTAAAATTCCAGAAGTGTCCCTTTTTTATTTCATTACAATTTTTATATACTGCAGTGAATAAATTTTAATAAACCAGTTATGTATGAAAAAAGCTACATAATTATTCAATTGCTAATGAGTGGCTTATCCTATTTAGAAATCCTCGTTCCATACATACATTTTGTCACATAAATCAGCCGAAAATGTTAACAGAATCTGTAGATGCAGCTGAAGTATCCAGAAGACGATTTTATTAGTTTGTTTTTAAATCCACTTTTATGCTCAGATAGGCTAATCGGGACTAAACCTACAGTTTAACGTCTAACCAGTGTGCATTGTGCTTCCACCAGAGGAGGGTGGAGTCGTACACAGGACGTCTTCATTATAATGCAACAGCGTTATGCCTTTGGGGAAAAATATACAGAAAGAACTCGCACCAAACGTGGCATTTTATCACCACAGAAGATGCGTCCATTTCAGGAGGGTGATTGCCTCAGACAAATATTTGACACTTTCGGAAAACAACATCATTGTTCACTGAATTAGCTGCCTCGACTTGATCCACTAATGAAACGCTGTGTAATTGAAACTACCATCTCAACTTTCTAAGAGGTATGAACTAATGCAACTCCATTTTTGGAAGAGTAAGTTGTGGTTGATTTGTTATATTTAACCTTTAAACAGCCGAGCCGGTTTTCGAAAGTAACCCCTCTCTCGCCGCGGCCTTTGAGCGTGATTTTTAAATTTTTACACTTATTTCAGAAAAACGTTATATCTCAGAGACTATTTGAGCAATCTACTTCGGATAACTTTTGTTTGAAAACAAAAACATCGGAGCACGCGACCGTGTACAATTTAGAAAGCCCAATTGAGAAAAACGGGTTTGGGAGGGGCCAAGTCCCCAAATTTCAATTAAAAACAATCTGGCGTTCGCCCCCTCTTCTCACATTATTTTGGAAAAAGGATGCAAACTTTTGCATTGTTTTCAAAGAGTAGACCTTTTGCAACAAAGTGAAACTTGTTTCAAGTTCTAGTTCTCATAGAAGCTGAAATATGATGCAATATGTACAATTTGCATTTTGGCTAAAAATAGCTAATTTGCATATTAGAGAAAGGGGGAGGGGGTGGGTTTTCTTCCACATGACATTTCAATGTCTTGTCTCAACATCTGTCAGAGTTTACAACCTCACATACAAGTATGAAGGTCCTAAAAGCAAGTGAATGGTGTAATCGGCACCATGGGTCATATATGACCCATTGGCTGTTTAAATGTTAGTCATTTTTCTGCTAATTTTGATAATGACGACGATAAGGTTGAATGGTGATTACATTAAAGTTACGAAGGGGTGAAAACAAACACAAGCTGACACTCAAAATACAAACCCTTATAAATTATTACTTTGACATTGGTTCCAAGCACCAGGGACTCGTTGCCTGAAAGAATCAAGTTTCCAGGGTGTGCTGCACAGGATAGAGGTTGACATTCTATAGTGTGTTCGAAATGGTCACGCCATGTAACCCAAGTCATTATGAAAAATAGATGAATTATTACTGGCACGGTGGTCAACTTCGATGAATTCCTTGTGTCCTAAATCATTTTGTTACCTCAAAAAATATGTTCATGTAACGTGTATTGCTTCTCCCGCATTAGTAACATGACAGTTCAGAAAATGAAGCAACTTAGCTAATAATCTCTTCAATTCTGGACAGATTTTTCGATCTTACCTGTTTGTGAGTGATATTCTGTCAAAATAGCCTTTCATCAGCCTAGGAATACTTCATGGACAATGAACAAAGAATTTGATTTCCGTGTGTGTTTTAAATCATTCCAAATAAGACGTTCATTTTAATTCAAACATTCAGTGGCGGCGATTAGGAGGAGCGGGAAGTGGGGGATGCGGTTCCCTCGCCAAATTTTGCCACTTTTTGCCCCCGCACTATGGCCTTTTTATGCTAAGCCTTTTCTACGAAGAAAAAGCATATTGTCCTTGCCCCTCAAATGTTGGCAACCAATCGCCGCTACTACAAACATTCAGATATATTTCTCAGTTGTACAAACCTTGCAAGCTAAGAAAAGTGACCCCCAAGGAGTAAGAAAACTCTATCAGTCAAAAACTCATACGATGAAAATACTATGCTCAGGAACATGCATTTAAATTACGAGAGACTTCACGATTGTCTACCATCGCACTTTCCATCATTCTCGCCGAATACATAAAATCAAGTATGTGCCTTGTATTTGCAACACAAGCTTAAACCTAATTCACATTTATTTCCCTGCATGAAAGAATGTGATTAGAATGTATGGCTGGGGTATGGCTGCGCATGTGTAAACACTTCCTTGAAATAATTGTGTCCATCAGAGAAAAAACGAAAGGAAATGGAACAAGATGCGAGAATAGATTTGAAAATATAAAGAGGAAAACAAGAAAAGGAAAGGAAAAAGAAGTAAGAGGAAAATCGGGAGTGTAAGAGAGAGAGGGGGATGCATACGTCTTAAATACACATATATACTATATATGGTCTTACATTTATACTGCCCACCCTAATTTATCAATAAGGACATTCTGCCCACCCTGTCGAAAATTTCTGGCGCCGCCCCTGGTAGTCGACGTTAAATCGCCTCTTGTGCCACGTTGAGTTCATTTTTGTGGGAAGCAAATTTGACAGACCGTACTCTGACAGGGTGCTGTCTAGCGACGAAAATGCCTCAAGTTCAAAAAGGAACCGCTGAATCAAGGTAAGAAAATACATTACTTGCATGAGACGTGCGTAAATAATGTACTTATTATAGTCTTCTTGTTTTCTAGTGCACGAGAAACAGAGAGAAAGATAAACAATCTCTTTTTATTCCCCGGCTTATCTTTGTTTAGCTTCTGCTAAAACTGGCGGTATATTTGTTGCACAAAGGAGAAAACAATGCTCTACATGTCAACAATGTTGGGCAATAATTTGGTGGAAGAGGAAGCAATAAAACCAAAATGCTTGAATTTACTGAAACGAATCTCTCTCTCTCTCGTATATCTTTGGCGCTGTCATACTGAGACTGTTAACCCAGTGTCAGATAAATGGGACTTTTGGCGTAGAAAAATTTGTTCATTCTTGAACAAGAACACACATTTAATCACTTGTAGAAAATGTATTATACTTCAATGTGTAGATTATAAGTTAAAATAAGAATACGTTTTTCCATGTTACGTAAAATTAAAGGTTGCGAGTGAGCAGCATATGATGGCCGCACCATTCACGAACAGCTGGCGCGGAGTGATACGTTACTCGAAGTTAGATGGTTGTTTACAGATTGTCGGAAAGTTCGTGATTCTTACTTTAGTGCTATCGTAACGGCGATGTTAGTAGTGTATTTTAGAGAGGTCTGCGCCATCTTTTTGGTCGTTTTGAATCCTTTTGGTCGTTTTCCATTTTCTTGGTCGAAATGCATCGCTACTTTTGTTTTTACGGCCTTTTATGGGCTAAGTTAACCTACAAGGGTTGTTTTTTGTCTATGTTTTTTTCTTATGACCATTTACGATCTTACGTGATATAACTTAATCTATTCGCTTTCTTTTACAGATCCTTCACGAGTTAGAAAACATACATATCCTTTGACCTACTTTTGTAGTAAGTGAAACGGTAGGAGGTGGCCGCATACTTTGACCTAATTTTGATTTTACGATCTTTTACGGGCCAAGCTAACCTAAAAGGAAAAAAAATGATCTGTAGAGGATCCGGCAACACATTTTAAGCTATTTTTTGACCTCTTGCAAATTTGCACCATGTTTCGTCTTACTCTTAACGCATCTTTTGACCTATTATTTTTTTTACGATCTTTTATGTGATAAACTAACCTGCATGACCTAGTCCTTACTAATTCAAAAAACAGATTTCGACCAAAAGTGTGACCGTCCGAGATCCGGTCGAAAATATGAAGGGAGACACGATGCTAACGCAAAAAGCGATAATCCTTTCGATAGTTACGACTTATTTGGTGGAACAAACTCCCCTCCCCCTTGAACTTAGTTCCCCAAAATTTTGTACACGTACTCTGCACGTAATCATCCCGTTCTCGATTTTTAGGATTTTTTTTTAAAGCAGGATTTTGAAAATATTTTCAGAGGGACCTACTCCATTTTGAATTTCCAGTCGGAGAGGACATGCACACGCAAGAAACCCCGTGTCTCTTCGAAAATTTTCGGCACCCTTGACCTCTCGGGACCTCCAAATTTTTGCTACGTCTTCGGGGGGTATTTTTCGCCGTTTCCGAAATCGGGTCGCCATTTTATGATTTTTTTAATTTTTTTAATGTACTGTAAATTTACGATTTTTCGGAATGGTGCAAGAAATAAGTTGAAGAAAACATTGTTACTTGTATTTTCAAGTTGAAGAAGCTTCAAAACTGTACCGTGACCTTCTCGTTCTTGACATCTTGGACGAACGACTTCTCTGCCACCAGGATTAAGTTGCAAACGGTGTCGTCCGGTATTGGATTGTCAAATTCGCACACTATGTTGATGTTGGTGAGATAGTTGAACACAAACAGTTTTCTTTTTGAAGTGCTGATGACGAACATCGGTCTCTGTGCTTTGAATTCGATGGACATGTATGGGAAAAAAAAATGTTTAGTTTAGTTTTGTTAATTATAAAAAAACATAAGTTAATTACAAGAAATATAAATTAAATGTGCTAAATAAGTACAATTGTTTGGTATGAAGTTAGTCAATATATTGAAAATTGTGCAAAACTTTGCATTATAAGCAGTAATTTAAACAAAGTTTGCCTTAGAATAGCACAAATTAGCATACTTATTAGATTAATAACAAACTTTCTGATGCAGTAAAGTATTGACTAGGGCTGAATGATTCAATGACTGTAAAATATTACTCTCTGATTGAAGTAAATAAAGTGTAAACAGTACCTTTTGTTTGTAAAATATGGTTGTTAATTCCTCTGATAGCAGAAATATCAACTTGTACACAGTAAATTTGAGAGTTTTAGCAATATTTGTTTTGAAATGGATATAAATGTAACTTGGTAAGCGTGCCAAACAAAAAATATTTAAAAAGCAGTACAGTATAACATCAATTTTGAAAGCTAACAGTACTCTAGTGTATCTACCTAGGCGTCTGTAGTAGTAAAATATATCCAGTCCTTAAAATTTTTGTCCTTCCATTCATCTCCAGCGTCGCGATTAGTCACAAAAGTAAAAAGCGAAATCTTTTGCTTGTTATAATTTCTACTTTTCATGTAATCACCTACACTATAGTACTATGTTTTGTGAATTTTACCGTCTTCCTGATTCGTCTGTTAAACTTAGTAAACAATAAAAATATATTTACATAGAAAAATCCTGATATAGTTGGATTCTCAAAAGTATGTTCAATCAGTGTTTTTGCTACATTTAGCACCTAATATAGTATAAATTGAAGTCTAGTTAGTGTTGAGCTGTAAGATGTTCTGGTACATGTAGTTACTTGAAATAGCAAATATTGGCTGTGCAACTGGTAAAGCACTCAAAAAATCAACTTCGTTTCCTCATAGTACTCCCTGAAAGTGCTTCTTGCACGCTAATAAGGCTCCGGCGAGTGTTCCTATGTCTCCTACAAGCCTCTGTAAGGTTCATATTGTCCTATGAATTGTCACTATACGTGTTAAATGACCCCTTTAGAGCCTAAGCTTTAAGCTTCAGTCAGTGGAATTTAGTCCTGATTGTAGTAAAAATAAAACTCGCATGATATAACAGATACATATAACCCCTGATATTAAGTCTATCACTCAAAAAAGTCAGTAATACTTGAAAATCACCCTGAATAAAAGACTATAAGGCTAAATAGCATGGTAAAAAAAGTTTGTCAACTAAACCTATGGCTCATATAGTCGAGTGTGAAATTCGTCTTGTCCAGTGATTTGTCATTATATTGTTATATTTAAGGGGGAAAATAAACAATATTAATAAAGTTCCAGTTATACTCCTCTTGGTAAAGGGATTTCAGTCCTGATAGACACACAATAATTTTAGTTACAGTAAAAGTTTGTCCTCGTATAAATGTAAAGTGTACACATATTAAACAATTCGTATAGATTATCTAGTAAGCAATAGCTAAAAACACAATAAGAGCGTAACATACTTAAAAATTAAGCAAGAAGTGATATTCCTGTGGCACATAATAAGTCTAAAATATACTCGAAAATACTCTGACATATGGTTGTGAGTTATCTGGGATCTAAATTTTCAAGCTTTCTCTCATGCATAAAGTGGCTCTAGAAATCACTAAGCCTCAATAAAATGGAAACATAAGGTAAAGAAACTTGGAGAGTTGTGCTGATCACATCATATGTAAACCATGCAAGAACAAAAATATATGGAACCTTACTCATATATTTAGGAAACTTTACCTACCTTAACAGTCAAAAAATAGCGAGGAATCTCTGATATAAACAAACTTTCCTACGAAGAAAACTAAAAATAGCTTAGTGGAAGTCACTAAACCCTAACAACAACAACATTCAACAACTACAACAAAAACAATAATAATAATAATAATAGTAATAATAAAGTTTGTGGCTAAAGTTTCAGTTAAAAGTACTTCTTCCTTAGTGAATAGAGATTTTTTAAAAATAAAAAACAAAGCTCAAAGTTAAAAATTAATAAATATAAGATACAAAAGGAAATAAATAGAAAAATTAATAAAAGAAGTTGAAAAAATATCTTTGCGAGTCTAAACTGCAATAACAATGTAGCCTGAATAGATGAAATTGTGATATTAGAGTAAAAGATATACCTAAACTTGTAAATAATAAGTTAAAAATTGAAAGAATCTCTTTGTAACTGCAAAATGTAATAAACACTCCTGCCTGAATAGCATAAATTGTGTTATTTGAGTAAAAAATGGAAATAAACTTTCAAAATAATAAATTAAAAGTTGAAAAAATGTCTTTGTGAGCCAAAATTTAATAAAAAATGTTGCCTGAATAGTATAAATAGTATTATTTTGGTAAAAATAAGTCTAAACTTCAGCTAAAGTAGAAGAAACACACGTTGTGTGTCTAAATTGCAATATAAACTCTTGCTTGAAACGTTCAAATAGCGTTTTCTGAGTAAAAATACGCGAAACGTGTGAAATATTTGCCCTAAGAGTAAAAAATCTGGTCAATTTTAAGTGAATCCTGCTGTTTATAATGCAATTATCAAAGGGTGTGTGATTCGAAACCCCGTAATGAAAGCAAATAGTAGTTCGAAACCGCTTCAATCTGCAAATACTGGCCCGCGGTGTTCCTAGTTCAGACAAATCCCATACGCTTTAGGTCAAATAGTCTTTACAATGTTACGAAAGGCGGAAGAAAACCCGCCCAAGTTATTTCCACAAAAAAAATTGGATCCTCAAAAAATCAATACAAAAATGTTAAATAAATGGCGGCACATGACTTCCATTACAAATTATTATCCCATGCAGGGAGGTCGCGGGAACTGACAATAGAGGCCCTTTCTCCCACTTCAGCCGGAGGGGAAACCTCGCGGTTCGGGTTTGGCGGGGGGGGGGAAATATTCTTCTTTTCTGGTGCGAATTTGGTGCGCAACCTTTAAGCGGGGACTTGCGGCCAACGTATTCTTCCCTTGTTTTTTAAGAGCAATTATTATTAATAACATGCATTCTGCCCGTATACTTCGTTTTCATATAGGCTACATCGTTCAATTTCTTCGACTTTAAAGCGAATATACTAACGACATATATTGTGTTATAATATCTTATACCCCAGATCCCTTCTTGCCCGGTTGAATCAGGATAAATCCAGATCCTTAATTATACCTAATATGATCCAGCACCGATGTCAAAATGGCCGGTCATGACGTCATCGGCGACTCCAAACCTCGCCTGACGCCATCAATTGGCTTAGAATAGGCCGGAACTGGTTTCCTTGGGTTAGAATAGGCCGGAACCGGGTACCATAATAGTATCTATTATGCACTAATGAAACCCTTTAAAACCAAGCTCCACGTCTGTATAAATCGTCCATGACTCATATCCGGCTGGAACACATATAAAAAACGCATAAACTGCGTTAGAATAGGGCGGAACTGGGTTCCTTGGGTTAGAATATGCCAGAACGTCCACAAAAAAGATTGGATCCTCAAAAAATCAATACAAAAATGTTAAATAATTCGCGGCACATGACTTCCATTACAAATTATTATCCCATACAGTTCCCGTAGGAGGGCCGCGGGAAATGACAATAGAGACCCTTTCTCCCACTTCAGCTTGAGGGGAAACCTCGCGGTTCGGGGTTGGCGGTGGGGGAAATATTCTTCTTTTCTGGTGCGAATGTCGTGCGCAACCTTGTAGAGGGGACTTGCGGTCAACGTATTCTTCCCTTTTTTTAAGAGCAATTATTATTAATAACATGCATTCTGCCCATATAAATCGTTTTCATATAGGCTACATCGTTCAATTTCTTCGACTTTAAAGCGAATATACTAACGACATATATTGTGTTATAATATCTTATACCCCAGATCCCTTCTTGCCCGGTCGAATCAGGATAAATCCAGATCCTTAATTATACCTAATATGATCCAGCACCGATGTCAAAATGGCCGGTCATGACGTCATCGGCGACTCCAAACCTCGCCTGACGCCATCAATTGGCTTAGAATAGGCCGGAACTGGTTTCCTTGGGTTAGAATAGGCCGGAACCGGGTACCATAATAGTATCTATTATGCACTAATGAAACCCTTTAAAACCAAGCTCCACGTCTGTATAAATCGTCCATGACTCATATCCGGCTGGAACACATATAAAAAACGCATAAACTGCGTTAGAATAGGGCGGAACTGGGTTCCTTGGGTTAGAATATGCCAGAACGTCCACAAAAAAGATTGGATCCTCAAAAAATCAATACAAAAATGTTAAATAATTCGCGGCACATGACTTCCATTACAAATTATTATCCCATACAGTTCCCGTAGGAGGGCCGCGGGAAATGACAATAGAGACCCTTTCTCCCACTTCAGCTTGAGGGGAAACCTCGCGGTTCGGGGTTGGCGGTGGGGGAAATATTCTTCTTTTCTGGTGCGAATGTCGTGCGCAACCTTGTAGAGGGGACTTGCGGTCAACGTATTCTTCCCTTTTTTTAAGAGCAATTATTATTAATAACATGCATTCTGCCCATATAAATCGTTTTCATATAGGCTACATCGTTCAATTTCTTCGACTTTAAAGCGAAAATATACTAACGACATATATTGTTTTATAATATCTTCTACCCCAGAATCCATCCCTTCGGGACCGGTTGAATCCGGATAAATCCAGATCCTTAATTATACCTAATATGATCCAGCACCGATGTCAAAATGGCCGGTCATGACGTCATCGGCGACTGCAAACCTCGCCTGACGCCATCAATTGGCTTAGAATAGGCCGGAACTGGTTTCCTTGGGTTAGAATAGGCCGGAACCGGGTACCATAATAGTATCTATTATGCACTAATGGAAACCCTTTAAAACCAAGCTCCACGTCTGTATAAATCGTCCATGACTCATATCCGGCTGGAACACATACAAAAAACGCATAAACTGCGTTAGAATAGGGCGGAACTGGGTTCCTTGGGTTAGAATATGCCGGAACCGGGTTCCATAATAGTTTCTATTGTGAACTAATGGAAAACCCTTAAAACCAAGCTCCACGTCTGTATAAATCGTCCATGACTCATATCCGGCTGGAACACATACAAAAAACGCATAAACTGCGTTAGAATAGGGCGGAACTGGGTTCCTTGGGTTAGAATATGCCGGAACCGGGTTCCATAATAGTTTCTATTGTGAACTAATGGAAAACCTTTAAAACCAAGCTCCACGTCTGTATAAATCATCCATGACTCTTATCCGGCTGAAACACATATAATAAAACATAAATGGGACACGCAAAAGGCCGAAAACGGACTCCATAATAGTATCTACTGTACATTAATGGAAAACCATTAACATCAAGCTCCCACGTGTGTATGAGGCATCCATGACTCATATCCGCCTGTAACACATATATAAAGTACAACAATAGGGTTAGGTTAGGGTAAAAACGGGATACATAATGGTATATTTTGTGCACTAATGGAAAACCATTAATTTCAAACTCCCACGTGAAATGGGTCATCGATGACTTATCTCCTCCCCCACCCCCTACACGTGGCGCTTGATTAATTAACAATAGCGTCACCACTCGATAATGAATAAATGTGTATTGTTAGGTCTAAACTCGTTCCAATTCTACTGGCCTGGTTGATAGATTGGATTTTGATAGCTTGATCATACCTAGGCCTGATAGTAGTGGGATTGGCTATATAACCAGGACGAGAAAGTATGAACCCTCCTCAGGCAGATTTGCCTACACTTAAAACAAGCTCAACATGCCCATATGAGCTTTTTGCTCAAGTGTGGAACTCTGTCTAATCCAAGATTTTTGTAAAAATGCCCTCGGGAATTTTCCGAGAAAGTATGACCCCCTCAGATTGATTTGCCCACACTTATAAAAGGCACTTCTGTGAGATTGTTGTCCATAAATTTGTTAAAAATATGCCCCTCTTGATATCTTTTTTGGCCACACTTAAAACTAGGCCAAGACACACCCACCTACACACATATATACACATACATACACACACATATTTACTTCCGGCTTAAGTTCAATTGGATACCAGGTTCAATTTGTTTATCCAATATTAAAACAATGTAATATGCAGAGCCCCTCTAGAATTGCTCTGTGACTCTCTCATTTCTTACATCATAAACATATGATTTTTCACCTATGAGAATAACACTACATATGGTGTCATCAGGTAATGCCTCATGGAATTCACAGATGATTTTAATGTTTGTCCTGTCATTAACCACAACTTGTTTCCTTTTTGAAGTGTTGATGACAAACATGGGTCTCTGTGCTTTGAATTCATCTGGTGTGTAATACATGTCAGTATTGCCAGTAGTGACCCTTTTGTATGCTGTAAATGCTTCATATAATTTAAGAAAATCATCCTTGGACATGTCTAAATTATAATTTTCTCTAGGAAATACCTCATTTCTGCTATTTTTAAGATATATGTTCTTGATGTTGCAGCTATCAAATTTACTTGAATTTTTTTCTTGATTATTGTGTCTTCCAGTCTGAAACAGTACCACCACAAAATCAGGCATGTCATATTGTATACTGGAGAATGAATTTGTAGCATCAAACTCATAATAGGTGCCAGTTGCGGGCTTCTGTACACATTGATATGTATAAAATTGTAGAGGAATCTGTGGATTTTTTATTATATCAGCTTTGTATTTAAGAGCATAACTGGCCTCATATTCAACAACAGGGATTCTTATCTCCATAGTCTGAATAATGCATTTGCCCTCATCAGGTAGGGTATTAGGCAGAGCTTCCCCTGTAGAGTTTAATGTACTGTACCTCATCAAAGCATTATTATCATTGGCAGCTCTTCTAAATGTGATTCTTAAACCACCCTTCCACATAATATCTTTGTAATCTGAGAAGAATCCTGGCAACAGGCGCATAGGGAACAGCACTGTGTGGTTCTTAGATAATATCTTATCACCAGCCTCAAATCCACCTATTTTGTAGTAAGAAGCCTCGGTTTTGGATAATTTTAATGTGGCCAAAGCTGTGGAGGTAATGCCGGGATAATCTACTCTGTTTATAACAACACCATGCTTTCTGATCTCAATTTCAGAGAAAAGATGTGGCACAAAATTGTCCACCAATCTTATATTTGAATTTGCCGGATAATCTGTTCCATCGAGCTTTACAACATCAAATTTGATGTATAGATCTGCTCTGTGGGGGTGTATAAAGCCATCCCCTACATCAAGATCAACCTCAATCTCTGTGTTGGGTTGATTTAAATTTGCAAATGTCCTCCTGTTTGGGGGGAATGATTGTAGCTCATAACTCTCAATATTTTCCATTTTCTTCTTGTATGTATTTTTATTTAAATATTAATCTCTATGATTGCAGTTGTTGTGGCTCCAGCAAAATCAACTAATTCTTCTTTTTCATTAGTGACCATCAATTCAATATAATCTATTCTATTATGGCACACAGGAAAATATAATGTTGGGGGATGGATTGTAGATGATGGGCTCCATAAATTCAGAATTAGGTTTAAATGTTGCAATGATGCCAGTTTGTTTGTGAGTGCCTATGCCATTTGATTTGGTGATCATACCCTCTGCCACATTACAGTGAATATTCAGAGTCTCTATGGCTAAGAATTTAGGTATATTAATAGCAGTGTGTTTGATGCCTGGTTCAAGTTTTGTGTTGTTCTCAAAGCCTAACAGCTCTCCTATAGTACCCAGATCCACTGTCTCTGTAGCAGATACAATCTCTACTCTGTGAGTGACAGAATTTTGACTTAACACTACACCTCTGGGTAATTGAGCATTTAGAGTGGATAGATTATATTGCCATGGAGTGATGACAATTTTTTCATCCCCTACTGCAATTGTGTTGTTGTGGTGTGTAATATTAGGGATCAAGTACATGCCATAAAATGCTCTGTGAGCTATTGTTTTGGGATACACTATGTCATCATGCAATTTGAGTTTCAATATTGAATTTTGGCTGGTGAGATGGAATACCCCCATGATGTTTTAAATACCACAAGGCTTTTTGAAAATCTTCAATTGATGGTTTATTTATTTGAGACATATATCTAAGAACAGATAAACACAAATATCCACAATTAACATCTTTGAAATTTTGAACACGGGCATTATTGTAATATAGATTAGCTGATTTTAGATATTTTATTAAATTTTCAGGTGGAACACCTCCAAATGAATCAAACACAAATGCCTCATCTTTTAAATATTTAAGATAACAAATCCAGTGAGTGCCCTGATTTTTGTACTTATCCAAATTAACAATGCCACACTCTTTGTTGAGTGGTTGCTCTGGTAAAGAATCAGACATGTACATACCTCTAAAATGTTTGATGCCCAGTGGCTTGATTAAAGCTTCAATATCTTGGTTTGTAAGCGGCTCTTGTTTTTTATAAACTTATTCATGGCTCTCTTAACACCTTTGCCTTGTTTCTCCATGGCCAGGTTATGGCGCTTCTGCTCATCTAATTCTGCCCTATTTTTTTTGGCATCTATTACTGTTTTTGCTATGGCAGCTGATCCCCCAGCCAAGCTCCCAACAGCCCCGAGAGCAGCTAAGATGGCAGGGGTAGTAAATATGAATCCCCCCACATGTGATTTTTTTCTTGATTGCTCTAATTTTTTTAATTGGGGGGTACTAAGTAACAATTTCATACCATGGCCCTTGGCAATACAAGAGCTTTTTTTCTTGCGCTGCTTTTTGGTCAAAAGGCTATCAATAGGCCCAAGAGATTTGAGACCTGCATAAGGTATTTGATACATAACACCCTTGGCCTTCATTGTAGGTTTATTATATACATATTCACAGCCCCCACCCCAGTTTTTGTTTGGTGCTCATAGCTATGGTGGTTCCCAATGCTGCTATTTTTTCACTTAAAGAAGCATCTTTGCTTACAAATCTACCAAATGCAGCCTCTTCTAATTTCTTGTCTGCAACATGTCTCTTGTCAAGATCAGAATGTGTGTTGTATGCTATGTCATGGTCTCTACAAGCAGCATCTAGGGGATTAACACCAGGATCACCTCTGTTTAATCTATGGTCCAATTTTGTACCGGGACCACAATACTGATAACCTGGAATGTGTAGTTCAAATGGCAGCTTGTTTATAATGTCATTAACAAGCCCCCGGCCCTCTGAAATATTCCAAAATTTAGGTGGTAGAGTATTAATAATTTTTATAAGATATCCAATCCCCTTAGTGTCATTTACTATAAAATTAGACAATTTTGTGCTTATCATGTCCATAATTCCAACCTTTTCATTGTAAAAATTGTGGTTGCCAGCATTTTCCTCCCCAGCTATCACCAATAACCTATCTACAAGTTTCCTGACATCATCAACCCACACAAATTCTTTAGGCAGGGTGTTGTATTGTTTGATTCCACTGCCAGTCTTGATCTGTGACCATATGGGCTTGATTAAATTGTTTTATTTTGCCCCACTGCTCGACTTGACTCTTTTTTGTGTGGGATCATTGTTCTGGTATAGAGCATCTGATTTTATTAATATTTCTTTGTAATATTCATAATCTTGATCTGTATAGCTGCCAGGCCTTTTCCTAGTCATCAGTTCCCACAATCCAGGTGTTCCGGGGTACTTAACAAAAGCACCTTTTTCTCCAAGACGAGATTCTGAATATACAATCAGATCATCTCCCATAAATGTTACTCTGAAATTGCCAATTCTATGTATGATGCTACCATCACGCTCTGTGTCAGCATATAAGCCAAAGACCTCATCTTTATTGTCTTTAGGTGTGGTTAAATATTTTTGAGCAAGAAGACCCAATTCAATAGGATCCTGAGTAGCTTCAATTCTTCTAGGAGCAATAGGACTAGGTGTATGAATACTGGAAAGTGGGGTATTTGGATAATCTAATATGTTTCTTGCAGCTACAGGTACAAGCTCTGTGATCAAATTTTGATTTTGCTCTGTAACAGTTTTGATATTTTTACCTAATTCACTAATAGCATCAATTATGGGCTGTTCTGTTTGTTTGTGTTTTTCATAAATTCCTCGGTTCTCTGATTTCCATCCTTTAAATCTTTTTACAAGATAATCTTTTAATTTAAGATCATCAATGATTGGCCTTTTCATGGTTATTTATTTATGTTTCAATGTCTAGAAAATTGTTGATTTTATTTCTATATTTGCCACTATTGGGTGTTCTTGTCATATCAATTGTGACAAACCCATAACTGTCCTGGTTCCAGCACCTGCTGCAAAACTTAGAAAAATCATTGTAGCTCAAGTCCCTACCTACATATTCATCATGTATGTGTTTGAGGTTGGTATGGTCTTGATCAAACACACATAAAAAATTGCTGTTGTCTCGGATCAGCTGCTTGGGTATTTTTGAAAAAGTCTGTGCCAGGTAGAAGCAATCAATGTTTTTGTGCCGGCCCTGTGTAAAGAAATTTCTAACCTTGTTTTGATTATCCAGTATAATGTCATCAAACACAACAACAGAATTATCGAGACATTCATGGAGTGGCTTAACATCTGGTTCAAAAGTGGCTATATCCAATCCATCATATAGCTTTATCAGCTGCTGATATTTTAATTGTTCCAAGCTCTTAGAGAAGATATACAAGTGCCTGTTTTTCCAGTCTAACCAGTTGGGTGCCAATAAAAAATTATCAATCATTAGTGTAGTTTTACCACAAGCAGATGGCCCAACAATAAGACACCTAATATTATCAGGCAGCAATTTTTGATTTCTCTTATTCTGCTGTTCAGGTTCTGGCAGCCTTTTTATAACATCCCAGGTGTTCATATTATTATTTTGTTTGCATCGATCCAGCTGTGTTCTGGAAGTCCTAGACATTTGACAAATAATTTGTTGCCTTTTCTGCGGATGATTTTTTCTATGAGATATGTGTCAGGCTGTTTAGTTTTGCTGAGCTCTTCTTCATAAAACCTGCCTTTGAGAATTTCTCCTCGGTGATCCTTTATTATATATGTGTTAAGGGTCCCGGGTTTAACTTGAACCACTGTAAATAATTCAGTGCTCCAGTTTCTGGTAAAGCCTCTTTTGAATAAGTGCTTATATTTACTGATTCTTACTTGATCACCCACCCTGTATTTAGGTTTTTTTGCTGTTGGCTGGTATCTAGGATAATAAACAGTGCTGATCAATTTTTGCTCATCAGATGAAGTTACTTCAGAGGGTTTCATGTTGATTGTGGAATGGACCGAGTTGTTATATTTATGTAGAAGTTCTGGAAGAATATTAATCCATTTATAATTACCTTGAAGGGTGAATTGTTTATACATAACATTTTTTAGGGTTTTGTTGAATCTCTCTACAATTGAGGCCTTGAGGTCACTGTAACTCGAATAATGTTGTATTGCCTGGCTTTTAATAAATTGTTGAAACACTGAATTATAAAATTCTTTGCCATTATCTGTTTGCAAATAGCGCGGTGATCTTCCACTCTGATTGATGATTGTTCTGATGGCTTCTGTAACACATTTTCCAGTCTTGGATTTGAGTGGCATAGCCCAGGCAAATTTTGAAAATGTATCTATGATAGTGAGTAGATACTTGTAGCCCTTGTTGATTTTGTCTAAGTTTTTCAACTGTCCACTTGCCATTTCAATCAAGTCGCTCTGCCATAAATCATCTATGCCCTTTGTGACTACTGGCAGTCTCTTAAAATTATGTCTGGCCTGTCTGTGTAATTCATCAACAATAATTTGTCTAGACATAATATGTAAACAAGAATATTGCAACTATGGGGTGTTCAGCAGCTGATACTGCAGGATTTTCTAAATATAATTGGTCCCCTATTTGTATTTTAAATTCCAAAGAGCCATCATCTTCAGCATAGGCTGTTTCTAATGTATTGGGATCTGTAAAATCCTCTAACTTTACACTGGTGATTTTTGCTTTGTTATCAGCATTTGCTATTGATAAGGTAGGGTAGTGGTGTGCCTGTGGTTGCAGCCAATATTTGATCTTGATTGGTCTCAATGTGCCCCCAACAAAAAATTGGTAATAAAATTGTGCAGGGGACAGCATACATATTTTGCCACCTGGTGTAAATGGAGAATCATATTCTTTGTTGGGGATGTTGTACAATTCAAGAATTACTGAATGTTTTGGATTCTCGATTATGCCTGTTATTTCCTTTTCTGCTGTGAGCAATCTGCTTGTTACAGATTCAAGGTGCTCATTGATGGTCGTAACAACATCATTATGGCCTGGCTTGATTTTTATGTCCACAACAAGTTTTTTGTATTGTTGCACAATTTCTTGTAGCTGGGTGGCAAAAACAGACAGAGCATTTGCTTGATTGGATTCCATGGTCCCTAGCTGTTGCTTGATATTAGCTACAATTTGCTGTAAATTTTCAACAACTGCCAATTTTGAATTTTGAGCTGTAAGATCATGGACCTGTCTTCTGATATCCTCAAACAGGGCATGCAGTTCATTAATATGTTGATTGGTTGGAAGAGTGGTCACTGTCTGAGTGAGATGTTTGATCTCTGTCTGGATATTCTTGATATCTTCTGATTTCAATATGCGATTCACTGCTCTCTTTATATTCTTAAGTTCCTGTGATGTAGGCAAATTTGATACTGTATTTTGTAAAAATTCAAGTGCCAATTTCACATTGTTTAATTCAGAAGCATCAGCCACATTTTGCATAGCATTTTGGAGCAGGGCTATATCTGCCTGAGAGGGTGTTGATTGTTGTAAAATTTCAAGTTTTGTTTGGATATCATCAATCAAGTGATGAAAATGAGATAGTTCAGATTCAGTGTTGAGGTTTTCAAGTTTTGTGATTTGTTGCTGGACACTAACAAGGGTATCTACAATCCCAGGCAATCGGGATTCTAGTACATTTGCCAAATCACTTTGCACTGCTGCTATTGTACCTTCAAGATGGGTTATGGAACTTTGAATTTTTCCAAAATCTTCATGTTTCAAGTTGCAGCTTAATATTGGCAACACTCCGAGTTATTGCATTCAAAGCATCAGAAGATGGCAAATTGTTCATAAAATTTTCAAGTGTCTCAATTTTTTCTTTAACCTCGGCTATGGCAATGTTCAGAGGGTCCAGATTAGGTATTTGGAGTGACTGAATCTGTTCCTTTAGAGTGGAAATCACTAGATCAAAATCTTCTTGTGATTTTATGCTTTTGACAATTGTTTGGAGCTGTGTCTGGACATTATTTATTTGCTCTTCCAATTGTTGTTTCAATTGCTCAGAGTTGTTAGCCTGGGTCTTAAATTTGGCTTGAAGAGCTGCTACAGCCTCTTCTAAACTTTGAAAATTATCCAATGTGACCAAGTCTGTATATTTCTGAAGCAGCAATTTGAGTTCAGAATCAATTTTAACAAGAGGGTCCATGCATTGTGATTGTAAATTTGTAATTTCTAATTGAAGACTGGCATTGAGTGTGGTTTGTAAAGCTTGTAAATCACTTCTTAATTTCTTGACTCTGACATCAAGCATAAGAATCTCATCACTGTGATCTTCATGCCTTGTATGGCCAAATATATCATTAGGCATTTTTGTTTTAGTGGTTATTTATTATAGAGTATCTGATTCTTAATTCTATAAAAAAGGGTATAAGCTTGTCATATGATCCCGGGACCTCAATATATAAGCAGTCACCAGCAGAAACAGTATAAACAGTGCCAGAAATGATGTTTGAGTGCTTAATTCTGTAAATATTTCTCCCTACTGAAATTTTGACATCACCCTCAGGAGTTGTAATAAATTGTAATTGCCCACCTACAGGTAATTGGTAATGATTTAAATTATTGTTAAATATGTACAATGTTTTGCCTGTTTTATCATCAATATCTGTAAGTATGCTGTTCAGATGAATAATTAACAAGCCACTTAGTTTAGATATCATATCAGAAGAGGGTTGTGGTGTTGGCAGCTCCATAATAGCCTGTTTTTTGAACCCAAATAAGTTCATAGGCATGTTTATTTATTTCAAATCATGCTCTGTGTTTGGGCATTGATTGCCATTTTTCAAATAACAATGACCCCATGGTAAAGTATGTATGCCACATGACAAAATACATCTGTTATCATCATGTGGGTCCAGAGCCACTTTTCTTACAATATTGCTAGTCAATAAGTGATCCATACTCTGGATTCTGGATTCTGATGTTCTGATTGTGCTACATGATTTGAGACAATTTTTATAATCTTCAAATTCAAGCTCTTTTTCAACAGTTACTCTGCCAATGCCCTTGGCCTTTTTGGCAACAGCGCCACTACATGTCTCAAAACTGTACATCTTGGCTCTTAACCCAGCAAATGCCACAATAACATCACCAAGTGTCTCATCTTTTAACTTGCCAGGCACCTTTTTGTTGTGGGGTTGAATTTTTGAATGTTCACTGGTATCAAAATATTCAAGCAATTCAGGCTGTGTTATATCTTGATAAACATCTATTGTTTGAATATCAAGAACAAAACTATCAGTGTAAATGTACATCAATTTTACACTATCACCATAAAAAGGTTTCAGCACATCATAATACAATTTTAACATATGTAATTTGGCCAATTCCAATATCACAGCCCCTACATAAATAGGTTTATCAAACTTAATCTTTGTTTTTTTCATGTTGAAAAGTGCCATATTTTCATCATAAATTCTTCTATAATTGAAATTAGGCTTTGCAACCAATTTTTTGCTCAGGCTGGGGTCAGTAATTATTTTAACATCGGTATGTTTTCTGACATTTTCAATAGTTTTGCCATACACAGAATTGACCATCAATTTAAACAAGGCCTTATCAAATTGGTTCTTTGCAGATGTTCGAAGCTCTGTGTTTGTATCAATATATGGCTTCAACCATTTTAAGTGCCTGAACCTCAAAACTTTGCCAATTTTGGTCACTTGAACACCATGTTTCATCAGGAACTGGAGGTTTTTGTAATATATGACATAACCCTGTTTTGGCTCATCAATTTCTTCTGTTTAGAGCCAGGTGAGCACTTAACCTCGGGAATTGGGGGCAGATCAGAAAATTTGTTGTGTAAATCATCAGGAATTGTCAGATCAACCTCTAAGAAGAGGCCATAGTTACTGTCATCAAAATCCTTAAGATTCTCAATATTAAAATCTTCAACCCATTCAAGCCCTGCATATGGCAGTTTATCCATCATGGCATAACCATACAGGCTGTTAGCATCCACATACAGTATATATATTTTGATGGCCGTGCTGGATCATAATCAGAAATATATTTGTTATTAGCTCTGGCATATCTCTGAGAACATTGCACCATGGCTCCTCTTATACATTGTTCCATAAACAGATACATATCTTGATCTTGGATCAGATCCAATTGCATTTTAGTGTTCAAAAACATTGAAGACCATGCTAGGCCCGGGGCACTGTAAAAATATATTGGATCCTGTTTATAATTTTGCATAGAAGATTTTCTGAATGCCTGCAATATATCAGCTAAGAGGGTCACATCAAGTTTTAAATATGCCATGTGATAATCACCAAATGTCTGGCATTTTAAATTGTTCCACATCAATTGGGCATGGTGATAATCATCATCAGTGATTCCAGATCCTCTGATTTTTCTGTAAAACTCTTCTTGTGGTGGCAAAGAACACTCATCAAATTTAGAAAAATCTGTAACATAATCATATGGATAAACACCCTTCCGCCTAATTAATTTCAGGTCCTGATTTGGAAACAAAGCACATGTGATTTTGAATTGATCATCAGATAATTGAGTGGCCAGTGTAGCCAGGCTAGCAGATAAAATTCTGTATGAATCAAGAAATCTTATGTGAATAGGAACACCATTAACTTTAATTATTTTGCTAATAGCAATATATTTCTCATCATTTTCAGCTAAAATATTTAAATTCTGTTTGTCAAACCCCTCATATCTGATCAGATGATGAAAATCATAATTGGATGCTCCATGGCAAAATATAGGGACAAATTTTGGTCTCTGGATCTTAATATTACAGCTATTACACAGGGCCATTTTGAATTTACCATCTGTATGAGAATGGTGTTTCACCTTGATATTTGTATCCGAAAATTCAGAATCACATACCGGGCATTTTTCTGCATTGTTGAAATCTTCAATCTGTTTCTCTGTTAAAGGCAACATGGGTTTTGATTTTAATAAGATATTAGATGCTATGTCATAGCACTCATTTTCTATTCTATGTGCAAATTTTTTGATGGCATCTGCTCCCATGTATGAATCTATTTTAGTAACAACACCATCCTGTACAATCACATAACAAAAGCTGGAAGGTTCATGTAGCTGGTATGGTGTAATTGAAGATTCTTCAGGATCTGGATTGCAGAATGCAAGAGGTTTGAGGTTTGATTCAAAATCACAGACAATATATGCTGGGTGTTTCAACAAGGCTTCAAATTTTTTGAATTTTGCATTTTCACTTGGCATTGGCATCACCATATGAACAGGTTTATGATTTTTACAGTATTTTAAATGTTCAATTAACTTGTTTTTAGCAATTTCTGCATTCACTTCCCGAACCCCATTCACCATTTTTCTACCATCAAATACACTTAAACATCTTCTGCACAACTTGAATATTGTATTGGATTTGTCTAGTTGTGTTCTCACTAAAGCTTCAAGATTATGTATCAGAGTGTAATGATATGTGCCATCCCCTTCAATTAAGAGCAGATCAATCGGAACAGCAGAATCATCATCAAATGTACTGATTCTGAGAGGTGCTATCAAGCAATTGCCACGGCCAGTAGAACAAGTAAATACATTAATAGATAATTGTTTATCATTGATATTCCTGGCCTTTTTTTTCAAATTTATCAATATTCTGAACAGACATTGGATATTCTAAACCCTCTATTGCCTCATCAAAATCGTGCTCATGTTGTTTGTAATAAGTTATTCTCTCAGGATGCCTTGAAACTGGATACAAAGCAGCTAAAATACACCACAAAAAGCATTTATCATCATTATTTTTTATATTAACCACGGCTTGTTTGTTTTTAATATTGGCAGGTAATGGCAGATATGTAGATCCTTGTAATGGGCTGAATTCAGAAATATTAACATATAACTTGTGTGGAGATCCGCATAGGCTCCATCCAGACTCTTTTGCTGCAAATCCAGAGTGTTTAATATTCAATTGATCTATCAAACTGCTTATTATTTTGTCTGAATTTGTGCCATTTGGCTTCTTATATTGTGTAAACAATTTGAGGGACAGCTTATAAGAGCCATTTTGTGCATTTAGAATTGCCTGCACATCAGGATTTACACTGTTCAAAAAATTCTTAATACCATATTTTTGCTCTGATACAAACCGGTAATCCCTTAATTGGCTATTAAAACTGCTATGGACGGGTTCATAGCGTGGCTGCTTTGCAGGTCCAGCATTAACAGGTGCTTCATGCTTCCTTTTCAGACCAGATGTAGATGGTTGTGGGGGCAATATTGATGACTGTGCAGAGCAAGTATCTTTATGTTTATATGTGAAATATTCCATGCTATATTTTCTATGGCATTTGGGGCATATTTTTGTAGGAGTTCTGTATTTGTCTGGATTACAAATCTTTTGGTGCTTAGCCCAATTGGGGCTGGATATATTTTTTTTGCATTGATTACAATATTTTTGATTTGGCATTTTTGTTGTTGTTTATTATATACAATTTCTTGGGATTCAAATCAAAATTCTATGCTTAATAAAAAATATCAGTTGGGTTCAGCAGTGTGATTTGTGTGTGTGTGTGTGTATGTGTATGTGTGTATGTGTGTTAATATTTTTGGCTTTGGTATTTATATAAAATTTCTTGGGGTTCAAATCAAAATTCTATGCTTAATAAAAAATATCAGTTGGGTTCAGCAGTGTGATTTGTGTGTGTGTGTGTATATGTGTGTGTGTGTGTGGGTGTGTGTGTATGTGTATGTGTGTTAATATTTTTGGCTTTGGTATTTATATAAAATTTCTTGGGGTCAAATCAAAATTCTATGCTTAATAAAAAATATCAGTTGGGTTCAGCAGTGTGATTTGTGTGTGAGTGTGTGTATATGTGTGTGTGTGTGTGTGTGTGTCTGTGTGTATGTGTGTTAATATTTTTGGCTTTGGTATTTATATAAAATTTCTTGGGGTTCAAATCAAAACTCTATACTTAATAAAAAATATCTGTTGGGTTCAGCAGTGTGATTTGTGTGTGAGTGTGTGTATATGTGTGTGTGTGTGTGTGTGTGTATATGTGTGTGTGTGTGTGTGTGTGTGTATGTGTATGTGTGTATGTGTGTTAATATTTTTGGCTTTGGTATTTATATAAAATTTCTTGGGGTTCAAATCAAAACTCTATATTGGATAATAATTTGTTGCACAGCATGATGCAATATAAATAAACCAGAAATAGGCCACAACTTGGCCACAAGTGGACCGGAAGTAGGCAAACCGGAAGTGGACCGGAAGTGGACCGGAAGTGGACCGGAAGTAAATATGTGTGGGTGTATGTGGGTGTATGTGGGTGGGTGTGGGTGGGTGTGGGTGTGTGTGGATGTGTGTGTATGTATGTGTATATATGTGTGTAGGTGGGTGTGTCTTGGCCTAGTTTTAAGTGTGGCCAAAAAAAAATATCAAAAGGGGCATATTTTTAACAAATTTATGGACAACAATCTCACAGAAGTGCCTTTTATAAGTGTGGGCAAATCAATCTGAGGGGGGTCATACTTTCTCGGAAAATTCCCGAGGGCATTTTTACAAAAATCTTGGATTAGACAGAGTTCCACACTTGAGCAAAAAGCTCATATGGGCATGTTGAGCTTGTTTTAAGTGTAGGCAAATCTGCCTGAAGGGGGTTCATACTTTCTCGTCCTGGTTATATAGCCAATTACACTACTCCTGATATACGTCCCGGAATGACATCATTTGTCCTGGTGTCCCGAATAGTTTCCTCGGAATTCACGTATGTCCTGGAATCGGCTGGGGGTGAAGACATGTTTAAGTGTACTTTCCTGAACTATATTTATATTTAAATGCGTAATATAAAATGCTCATTTTACTAAACAATCCAACTGTACAATGATACAGTTGATTATATAACCGTTATCGAGTTACAGAAAGATGCTGCAAAGGTCTGCTTGCAGCACTGAATTTCAGTTGCAAATCTCTCCCATTGCATAGTAAGCTATTTACTGTAAACAGTCAATGCTTAAGTGCCCGCACTGTTCAGTCCGCAGATCTAAATTTCGACATTGTGAGACAACAGCTTAGTTCGTATTGGCACCGAAAGGAATGATAAAAGGCGTGCGCTCGGGGAGGCGGCAATTGGGTCCCATCTAATCATGGTCGTCTGCAAATTTTTTCCACCGAGGGACAAGCAAGGTATTTTTCCATGGGGCATAATAACCCCGATAATAGTGTTGCTCTCTCAGAAAACACCACTTGAATTTGAAATTATGGCATTCCCGTATCTTCATTATAATAATTACTGTAACTGAAATCAAATTATACGTAAGAAATAAATAATTTTAGATTGACATTCGTTTTCTAAGGAGGAAGTGTGCCATCCCAGTCCCCCTTCCAAATGTTCATTAGTAGTGTATATTAGAGATTTCTGCGCCATCCTTTGTAGGTAACCCCTATTTCTATGGATTTAACCTCAGTTGTATCATATTATGACGATTTTTTTGTGGATTTTATAGCGTTCGACGACGTTCCAGTACAATTTCCACCTCAATTCTCTTTTTCCTACCTTATCCTTTGTAGGTGGGCTACGATCTTACCTGATACAACTTAACCTATTAATTTTTTTACGATCTTTCACGAGTTAGGTAACATACAGGTCGTTCTCCTTCACTCCAATTGTAACCTGTGACGAAGAAAATTTTTAACGATCTTTTATGAACTATAGTACGTACGTGGAAAAGTCCGCTTCTCAGTAATCATTTGTAAGAGTAGTGTGTAATGTCATGAGCTGGACACGCCCTTTGACCAAGTTTTTTGTTTTTACGATCTTTTACGGACTAATCTAACCTACATGGAAAACAGCTGACCTATAAATAAGCATGTCCTTGATAATTCGAAAAAACAGATTTTTTGATCAAGTGTATAACCGTTTTCAAGATACACCCACTTCTTGTCGCAATTTTGAATTTCGGAAATCCGATTCCAGTCAGGGAGAACAGAGGACATCGAGACGATGCTAACGAAGAAAACCCCATGTTTCTACGATCATCCCTTCGAAAATTATGAATGATCGAAAAAAAATCGGCAATTGGCCCTTGACCCCTTAACCTCAGGACCACCAAATATTGTACGCGTACTCTATGTTGCCAAAATCGACAGGGGGTCTACGGTTGGGATTTTTAGAGTTATTTTTGCGCTATCTTTTACCGTTTTCGAGATACGTCCACTTCCGGCCACCATTTTTTAATGATTTTGAATTTTCTTTCCAGAGGGATAGAATTTTGATAGGCGACGACAGAGCCATCTATGAGCAAAACGTTGGAACTCAGATATTGGAAATTCTCTTTTTTTCAGCACGTCAATATTTTTTCCACTTTTCTTAGTGCAATGGGTTAGGTGACTTGCCACGACGAAGGCCTTCTAACAACACGAGCTTAGCTCATGTCATGATATCGTAAACCTCATGTTATCCACAATTCGTCTTCAAGAAAGCTAATCCTCGGATTAAGAAATGGAAAGATGCGAATTGCAAAAAGGAGAAGGGTAGACGATACCGTGGGTTAAGGGGTCTCGTCCAATCCAGCAAAATGGATTGGTGAAATTCCAAAGGCTTATTATTTTTTCAGATGTGTTGTCATCACCAGAAAATCGTATTTGCAAATTTCACCTTCCTTGTAACCGCTGTTCAATAACTTGGTTTCAGTCATGTTTCGAAGGTGTTTTATAGTGAATTAGTGTGTAATCTCGACCTGATCAAATATAAGCGTCCACTGGTGTTTTGCGCCGTCCCCCCAAAATTCTCTATAAATAACATACCTGAAAATTCAACTGTACTTGAGACCATAGTCCTTTAACATGTTTGAAAGCTACATTCGACCAATTATTTGTAGTTTAAAGAATCTTTTGAAGGTGTTTCAGGTAGTTTTCATAGTGATTTCGATAAGATTGAATTTTGACTTGATCGGGCGTTACGTGTTGTCCTCCAGAAATTCTCTATAAATAACATACCTGAAAATTCTGCTGTACTTGCGACCATAGTTTTTAACTTGTTTTAAAGCTACATTCGACCAAATATTTCAAGTTTAAAGTCCTTTTGAATTTGCTCAGACGTTTTTATGTGGAATTCGTTTTCTCCCGATCAGATCGAATGTGGGATTCCTCTGTATGCTCCAGGAGAAATTCTCTATAAATGACATACCTGAAAATTCTTACCGTTGTTTACTTGACTTTTTACTTTTTGATTTGTGTGATTTCCTAGATAGCGTATAAATACAGTATTAAAGAAAATGGCATCCACCATTTTCACTCGATAAAATCATAAACCAAATGCGTTACTTGTGGGAACCTAATCTCATGAAACAATTTAACAGTACATAGGGCAAGGTGTAGCGAAACAGGTTCAAGAATAAATCGTTTGTTACCTTCTGAGCCCTGTCCTCAATGCGGAAAGAATATTAGCATTAACAACCTAAAAAGGCATATTAAGATTTGCAAAGCACCATCTAATTCTACAATTCCCCAAGCAGCAACGACTAGTCAAACAGCAAAACCCCCTCTGAAACTGACAATCCTGTAACTGATGCACCCAAGCCAAAACAGAGTAAGTTACCGATTGAAATCAAACTATGTCGAACTGCTTTCATTACACAACTCAAAGACTTCCATATTTTCAGATCAGAGGCATTCTATAACATCAGTAGTGCCTTGAGTGAAATTAAATATTCTGTAGTGAACCTTCTGAAAAGCGAACTCGAAAACAGTCCGATTAGATTTTTTGTCAATCTATCGTCTGAATATTGGAATTCCGATGATGTGATAGACACATTCCACAATCGCTCAAAAACACAAACTCTATATTTGGCCGATATTAGTAATCTGACCGTTATATACGATCGTCTAATTGACGAAATTGGTAAAATATCACGAAGAGTTCGTGGCTTATGGTTGAGGTTGGACATTGTATAGTGTTCATCATGATTTAGAAGTGAAAATAAGTCATTTGACACCCCTTTCGGGAACTCCTCACGAATTACAGGTGATATTGAACCAATTCAAACACCTTTCAGCATCTAGTTACATTCCCGTTCCACTAGACTATCAAAATAAGAAAGCCGTGCTGAATATCCAAAATAATGAAGCAAAGTGCTTTCTCTGGTACGTTTTGGCGATTCTGCAAACGGTTCATCCGTCAAATCATGCAGATCGGGTTGGACATTAGAAGCAGGATGATACGGAGCTTGAAAGTGTAATGTCGAGTATCTAATACCCGGTTGTTATTTCTGATATAGCGAATGCTAAGACATAAACGTGCTTCCCTATACATCGGACAAGCATAGAACATATCCTCTTAGGATAAGCAATGTCAATGACGACGAGACCACTGAAATCACCTGCTTTTAGCCGCTGACGAGGACAAGTTCCATTATTCCCTCATTCGTTCACTCTCCCGGTTGGTCAGCGGTCAAACATCCAAGCATAAAGATCACATCGAGGTTTGTCCAAGGTGCTTAACTGTGTTCGATGGTCAAAAACAACTCATCCATCGAAAATACGCGTACACTGGACGTCAAATTGCTGCTCAAAAACTTGCCGACCATTAAATCTATTGCGGTGTTGACAAGCCTGTGCGTATGATTTTTCCGGAACCGAATAAGGTCGAAGAATTTAAAATGCACAGTGCAATGTTAGAGCATCCCGTTATTATTATCGCAGATTTTGAGGCTTTCTTCAAACCACTCTCCTATTGCGAACCGAACCCCGAACTTTCTTCAACGACATTTTACCAGTTACACGAAACATCCAGTTTCGGATATGTAGTTGTGTGGCGTGATTGACCTGATGAAACAAATGCACCTTATGTATATTGTGGACCTGATGTTGTCGAATGTTTCTTTGGATAAAATGGTCGAGCAGGTTGGGAAAATTGGTAACATGTTGCATAAATCGAAACCGATGATTCATTTATCTGCTACCGAATTGCAAATTCACGATGCAACCGTTGTCTGTCCAGTGTGCGATTAAAATTTTACAGTTGAGAACTGGAATGTATTCCACCATGACCATCACCGGAAACTATATCAGTCCATTATATAATAAATGTAATTTCAAAACTCGAAGACCCAAAAGAAGATTTGTTCCAATATTCTTTCACAATGGTAGTGGATATGATTTTCATCACCTCGTTAAGCATCTTGGCTATGATAGAAAACTTATAGGTGTCTTGGCCCAAAATGAGGAACGATATATCAGTCTCAGCAAGCAAGTGTCAATTCCTGGGACGAAATTAGCATCGAAATACGTTTTCTCGACTCGTATAGATTTCTTTCGGCTAGCCTCGACGCTCTTGCAAGCAAACTCACCGATGATCAATTAATATTCACGATCGCCAGTTTTCTTAATTTGAACGTAGAACTCGTTTGGCGAAAGGGAGTGTGTCCCTACGAGTATGTGACCGACCATTCTAAGTTTGAGGATGAATCACTTCCGTCACGGTCATCGTTTTACAGTCGACTCAAATGTTCAGATATTACGGATGAAGAATACCAACATGCTCAATTGATGTGGAACAAATTAGTTTGTAGGACACTTGGTGAATATCATATCGCTTACCTAAAATTGAATTTAGCTATTCTCACTTACGTATTTCAAGCATTTCGCAAAGTATCCATACATATTTATAAGTTGGACAGCGCATACTTCTAAAGTCTTCCAGGTTTGGCATGGTCGGCCATGTTGCTTAAAAAAAATAATAAACTCGAATTGATATCGGATGTAGACATGCTTCTCTTTATCGCAAGTGCTGTACATTGTGGCATGGTTCAATGCACTCAAAGATATGCCAAAGCCAATAACGTGCATATGACTGCGGAGCAAAATGATCCAAATCGAATCTCAAAATATATTTTCTACGTAGATGTTAACAATTTATATTATGCAGAAACTCCGCTAGGTTGGTTTTGAGTGTTTTTGATTTTGATGATAGGGAATGTGGTTGATTTCCTCGACCACATGCACGAAATGTTTTCGGATTTACCACAAACATCCGAGTTTAAATGTCCACCTGAATCGATTCAACCGAAGCTTCTGATGACTTTGGAAGCAAAAGATAGATATGTTGTTTATTACAAAAATTCTTAGTTTCTTGATGGAGAGAGAGGTTCGAGTAGTTTGTGTACGAAGGGTTCTCATGTTTAAACATTCAGAGTGGTGGAAATTGTACTTTGTGACCAATACAGAGCACAAAACGAACGCCATTTCCGACTTGGAAAAATATTTTTATAAATTAAGGAATAACGTTGTATACGGGAAGACCATGGAAAATGTAAGGAAGCATGTGGACGTGAGAATGGATTCCGATGCAAATAGGTGCAGGAAGTTGATAGCAACTCCAACATTCAAATCACGAGAAATTTATCATGATCAACTGGTATTGATCCACATGAAGAAATTAGTTATTTGTTTTGTTATTTTGAAACCTATCTAAGACATGGACACTAACATGGACACGGATAGCTTTATTTACAGCATTCAAACACCAGACCTATACGAAGACAAAAAATCCAGCTGTGCTTGATTATTTAGATACATTTGCATATCCTCAGCCAAACAGGTTCGACAATCCATCCCGTAAAAAAAAAAAAACCTCGTAATCTAAAAGATAAAAAAATGGTCGCATCATTCTTGAGTTTTCAGGATTGCTTTCGAAGATGTATGCGGTTCGAGCCGAGGAGGCCATTACCAAGAAGGCTAAGGGTATTGGTAGGAACACAGTTGCGAACAAACTCATTTTCCAAGACTATGTCGAGTGTCTTAACACTTGGTCGCCGATACTGAGGGCTGCGAAGAGAATACAAATTGCGGATCACGTTCTCACAACCAACAAAGTTAGAATAGTTGCACTAGATCCACGTGATGATAAGAGATGCATCCTGTCACGCGGTATTCACACATTGCCTTGGGGTCATCGTCGTTTGAAAGATGGCATGAAATGTATCGAATGTCCATAATCAAACAAAAACAAAACAAGCATTAAAAAGCTAAAGTAAACGTATCATCAATCTCTATTTTTTTTACCAAAATTTGAAATGACAAAATTATATTACACATACAAAAATAAATAACCATGCCTATGAACTTGTTCGGTTTCAGAAAGCCAACCATCATGGAAGTGGCTATTCAAACTGCACCTCCATGTTTCGACCTCTTGCTTTCCGTATTATCTAAACTCAACTGTCTGTTATTTATTCACCTGAACAGCATTTGGACGAAATACGATGACGAAGTTGGCAAAACGTTTTACATCTTCAACAACAATCTCAATTTCTACAGGATTCCGATCGGCGGGAAACTTCAGATATCCGTGAATCCGGAGAATGCGGGCGATATCAAAATTTCCTCAGGGAGTAACATTTTCAGAATCAAACACGATAGGATTGACTCCGCCACCACATATGACGTGTCTGCGGACGATTGCCTGTATGTAGAGCTTCTGTGAGATTACGACAAACTCATTCCTCTCTTCATAGAGTTGAGAATCGCGTATCCGATAATAAATAAATAACCATAGTAATAAAAATGCCTAACGTTATTTTTGGACAACGAAGAATGTGGATGATGCTAGTGAGATACTTATACTGGATGTCAGGGTTAAAGAGTTACGAATAGATCTGATAGCTTTGCAAAATACACTCAACAATAGTCAACAATCGTATATAATAAAAGTCTTCAGTCTCAATGCTTGGACCCCAATCTCAAAATAGATTGTTAACTGAAATCTTTCTTAAAAAATTACGTTGACGTACCATCGGTTGACAACGTGAAAGATATACAGTTGAGCGTTGGTTCGCTTCAGAACGAATTGGTTAAATTGCAGCAATTTCAAACGAAAGATATAGAAAAATTGAAACTTCTGATCTAGAAAAAAAAAATTGTCCGAACTTCAAAACGTGATAAGGGGACATTAAAAATGGTTTTGACGTTGAACATTACATAACGCCATCTCTAACTTACGTGAGGAATTTTCTACTATCGAAAGTGAGAAACTTACGTTGGATTCTATCAAACAGAATCTTCAAAGAGAAGAAATTCATAACACTCTCAAAGAAATTAAGAGTAAATTGCAGATTTTGGAAGACACCATTACAAATTTGCCTTCCTCCGACGAATTGCAAGTTATCGGTAAGAGCGTAGCGAATGTTATGCTTAAGTTAGAGGCGTACCAAGGTTTTTAACACATTCAAACTATCATTGCTACACTCCAGGCGTCTTTGAAGTTGATGTCTCTAGATTCCTTCCAGGTAACAGCATGAAAGAAACTAGCATCTCTGGGGATGACGCCACATTGAATACCTTACCATAGGGCTGGATCAACGGATACAGCAACAAATTTGCATGTCATACAAGTCCTTTAATTCACTTGGCATTATACAGTAATTAAATACGTTTGCACACTGAATAAGATACACAAAAGCCCACATCCGATAGTCTAGCTGAAAAATGTTCTTCCCGCTGCCGCAAGCCGACATGCACCATGCCGCTGTGTTAGAATATCACGCTTCCAGAATTCCGCGTTCTTGCAAGAAGCTCCCAGCGGGAGTAAAATAAAAACAAATGACGAGCGGAAAGCAATACTATATACAATCTTCAAATCCCCCCCCCCGTTGGAATTCTAAACTAAATCATGAAAGTTCAATTATATTCCCATCTGGAAGAGGCACAATCTTACTGTGAGCCCTTCGGTACACTCCATCCTTGGTGCGAACCACGGCTACACGAACTAAATTGTCTTTCAATGGAAACGCTTCTTCTATAATGCCCATTTCCAGAATAATGGGGGTAGGTTGTCTTCTTTGAGAAGCACAAGTAGTCCTGGTTGCAGGTTTGGCTGCGTGGTTGTCCACTTCTGACGCTGTTGCATACCATGAAGATAACCTCGGGACCAGTTTCTCCAAATCCTTTGTTGAAACTGTTGAATTCGTTTCCACCTGGAGAGTCTATTTTCTTTGAGATCAGTTAAGTCTGTTTGAGGAAAGGAAATTAGTGGACCACCAATAAGAAAGTGGCCTGGAGTGAGGTAATTAAATTCTTCATGAGAGTCATGTAAGAATGTAAGAGGTCGAGAGTTTAAGCAAGCTTCGATTTGGCACAAAAGAGTTGAGCTGTTCGTATGTCAGTACAGCATTCTTGGCGACTCTACGAAGATGGTACTTCGTGGATTTTATGGCGCTTTCCCAGACACCACCGAATGATGGGCTACCTGGAGGTGAGTTTTTCCACTGAAAGTTTTCTTGTGCTGCATTGCATACCTTTGAATGTCTTCACTGAATCCTTGCGATTGAAATAGCAATTGAAGTTTCTGAAGTTCGTTCTTTGCTCCTTGAAATGTTGTAGCATTATCGTTGATAATGGTGGAACACTTGCCTCGCCTTGCTGTAAAGCGTCGCAATGCTGCTATGAAACCGTCAGAAGTAAGGTCTGTTATTAGCTCAAGATGTATTGCTCACGTGGCTAGGTACGTAAAAAGAGCGATGTAGCATTTCCTTGTGATTTTACTTCTGATTGACCCTACTGTGATGACGTATGGTCCGGCATAGTCTATGCCCACATGATTAAATACCTTGCTAGGTGTAACTCTGATGGATGGGAGCTGTCCCATTATCTGTTGTGATGCGGATGCCTTCAAACGATAACAAGTTAAACACTGATGAATGATTTGCTTAATAACTTGTCGTATTCTAGGTATCCAGTATCTTTCTCGAATGGATGAGATTAACAATTGGGGTGCTGCGTGCATCAATCGTTCATGCTCTGATGCAATTAGTAGACGGGCGGATTGACTCTTTGGATGCAAAATGATTTGATGCTTGCTGCTGAATTCCAAGTTGCTATTTTCTAGCCTACCTCCGACACGAAGAATTCACTGATTATCCAGACAGGGGTGTAAGTCCTTGAGGATACTTTTGTTGGATACTTTCCCTTTGGCAGTGAGATCATATATTTCTTGATGAAAGAACGAAATTTGTGTCATAATGACGCACGTTTGAGTGGCATCTTCAATGTCAATTGAAGTAAGTGGATCGCATTGTTTGTTACTTGCATTTTTACAATTGCGAATGAATCTTTTACAGAGCGTTACAATCCTTAACAATTTGAAAAATGTAGAAAAATTGTTTTTTGCCTCTGATTGCAGATGAGACACCAGTGTGGTTACAGGGAGTTTTCGTTGTTCAGGAGGGGTGTAAGGGGTGACCTTCCACGTAGTACACCCAAATGTCAACCTCACTTTCACGTTAGTACACCCTGGACTGAAGACTAACGAGGCTCTGTCGACTGGCCCCATGGCCAGTATAATTTTGTTTGTATTGTCCTGTTGTCCTTATGTGTGCTGAGTGCCCGTTTACAGCCTCAGCTTTTAACAGAAGTCAGAACATTTTAAGATTTTTAATTATGCAACGTTAGAGTTGTTCTTTGTAATGATAAGGGGCTGGCCCCCGTATAATGTGACGGGAGCAAAATAGCCTAAGTGCTGACGCTCCCACAATTTTAAAATCAAAATCAAAATAAAAAATCGTTGTTCAGGAACATCTTTGTTGTTAAGACTTTGAAGCAAACCTTTTACTTGAACTTCAACGAAGCAACTTAGTATTCATGTACGAAATAGAAATTAGGATTTTGCTAACTTCAATGAAACTCGGACGTCATTATTTAACATTTCTATATATTTTATCACTTATTGATCTACTGTCTTTTGTTGTTCGTTGCTATGCTCAAAATAAGTATAGAAATTTATACATCGCAATTTTACATTATCAATAATTAATTATACATCTTATTAATTCAACAACGTTTTGGAACATAACAAAATAGTAATTGATAACAAAAATATCATAATGCATGTTAAACACAAAATTAAACAATAAATAATAAATGAAATAAATGAACATCTTTGGGTCAGTCACAATACGCACCCCTTCCGGGTGAAAATTATTATTTAAATTCTGTAAATATCGAAAATTTTACATTTAGTTACAAACTTGTGAACATTGCATTTTTAAATTACAACATAAATTATATTTTTTCAAACAATATTAATTCAGTTCACTATGATCTCCGTGAATCAAACTTGACTGACATATTCTTCATTTTGTTTTAGTTGCATGTATTCAGTACATTAAATGAATAAACAATGTTATTGAATATGCACATATCCAACATTTTTCATTGCAGAAGTGTCCGTAGTTACCTTAACCTAACTACATTCAAGAATTATTTAGGCAAATTTAAGCAACTCTGTTTTCCTGTCGGCTGAACAATTAAACTTCTTTACATTAGACAAATTTTGCTTATTTACAATTTTTTTCCCATCTAGAGACATAAGTTCCACATGATTGTTCTTAACATTTTTAACTAAGTAAGGACCTAGCCATAAATCCAGCAATTTGTGAATTTTCTTATTAAGAAAGCTGCTCTTCTCGTGGTTTTTAACAAGAACAATATCGTTGACTGCGATTGTGATACTCCTTCCATCCTCTTTCTTCGTTTTGGTTATAGCCCTTTTCTTCATTCTTGTTTTTGCCATTAGACATTTATTCTGCCATGTCACCTTCTCCAGTTCAGATGGCCAATTAATTTGATGAAATACTGTATTCGTGACATTATCATGAAGAAACAATTCATTCGGCGTAAATCCTGTAACCTCAGATACCGAACTGTTTAAAAGTCCAATGATTACACTTAAGTGTTTAAACCACTGTTGATGATTATCCTTTGTGTATAGTCTTAGTAGCTTGATTATTTCCTTATTGTATCGCTCAATTGTGTTGGCGAAAGGTGAATACACTCATGTTGTAACATGTTTTATTCCATTCGATTCTACAAAACTCTTCCATTCAACTGATCGAAATTGAGATCCATTGTCAGACAAAATTACTTTAGAAAGTGGATAATGATAAAAATATTGCAGTTGGAACTTATTTATAATTTCCTTGGTTGTAGCTTTTCTCAAAGGGTAAGCCATTATAAATTTCGACATAACGTCCACAATTGTTAAAATAAAGCTGTGACCTTGTGACTTCGGTAAAGGTCCAATAAGGTCTATAGAAAGCATACTGTGAGGGGTTGTAGTATGTACATGCAAAAGTTCTTTATCAATTTTTAAGACTACCTGCTTAGTCTTTGCACATGTTAAGCAGTTTCTGAGATATTCCTTAATAGTATCTTTCATTTTTGCCAATAAAAATAATCTTTGCATTTATTATGAACCTTAAAATATCCAAAATGTCCTTGCTTATCATGAAGCCGATGTAGAATTTTAGGTACCAACTCCCTTGGAACTACGAGTTTCCACTTATCGTCTGGAAAGTGCTTCAGAAATAGAAGACCGTCATGGAATGTGTAAATCTCTTTAGATCCTTTCGGAATATTGTCTTCCGTTAAATGCCATATAATTTCAGAACAGCATAGATCCAGTCTTTGACCCTCCCTCAAAGAGTCAACTGTGTCCTCATCAACAATATCTAGATTCAAATAATTAATGTATAATTCATTGATAAGAGGAACGCCTGTAGATAAATCAGGATACCTACTAAGAGTATCGGCAGCTTGGTTACATGTTCCAGATATATGATGCACGGAATAATCAAATCCTTGTAGTTTTAAGGACAATCTGTTTAGTGTCTGATTTAATGACTTCGCAGACTCCAGCCATGATAATGATTTGTGATCAGTATACAAATTAACTTTGGTCCCAGCAACATATATATAAAATTTTTCAAAAGCAAAAACAATTGCCAAACATTCGATCTCGTGCGTACTGTAAGTCACCTCATTACCGCGAAGAACTCTGCTTGCATATTGTATAATCTTGAGATCCTCTCCTGAAGTGTCGCCATTTTGCCATAAAACCGCACCGATCCTCTTCTTCGAGCCATCTACATTTATGTTGAAAGGTTTTGAAAAATCAGGTTGTGCTAAAACCCTCGGGAGATACAACTAACTCACGTAACTTCTCAAATGCCTGTGAATGCAATTCCTTCCACATCCAAGGAACATCAGATTTCAGAAGTTCATAAAGTGGCTGAGCAGTTTCTGCAAATTTATTTATATATTTTCGTCTCCAGTTGACCAAGCCAAGGAATTTACGAAGAGCTCTTTTGTTATTAGGTGTTGGAAAATTTATTATTGCAGAATTCCTGTTTGGATCAACTTTAATTTGGCTTCCAGAAACTATATGGCCAAGAAAAGAAATTTCCTTACATGAAAATTTACACTTCGAAAACTTAATTGAAATATTAGCCTCCTTGAGTTTCTGAATAACAGCTTCTATATGCCGTAAATGTTCCTGCCAAGTTTTACTGAAGATCAAGAGGTCATCCAAGTAGCAAACATCATTATCATTAAATTCCCTTGTGAATATCTTATTCATTCTGTCTTGGAAAACAGAAACTGCAGACTTTATACCAAAAGGAAGATATCGAAAAAGATACTGTCTTCCACGATATGAGAAAGCAGTATAAATATATGAATCCGGACTTAACGGGATCTGAAAATATCCACAAGATAAGTCAATAGAAGAAAAATATTGCGCTCCTAAAAAGCGTTGCAACATTTCATTGATTGGTTCCACTCTAACTTGCGGACTAATAACATGCTTATTTAAATTCCTAAAATCCACAACTGGCCTCCACAGACCCCCTTGTTTCGGGACTATGTGCAAAGGATTTAAATATGGCGAAGATTCCTGGTAAATTATGCCCCAACTTTCCCATTTGGCGAGTTCTTCTTCCAAAGGTTTTCTTCTAGCAATCGGTATGGGATATGGTGCAGTAGATACAGGAATTTCAATATGCAATTGTATTTTATATGCCTCTACATTTGCATGTCTTGGACTATCGGAAAATTGGTTATGGTACATCCATAAAAGTGAAAGTAAATGTTGTTTTTGAACTTCAATTATGTCATTTATTTCAAAACCTTTCTTGTGAATATCACTCTTAGAAGGCATGTATTTAGATTCGGTATCTGGTACAGGCACATAATTTAACAATCCACAAGCTTTCAATTTATTTTCTTTGGATTGAGGTTCATTCTTAATCATAGAGGCACATTGTTCGTCACATTTAGAGTGTAACAAATTAGAATCTTCATTGTTTAATGTCGCACAAATTTCCTTACCTGAAGAGCTTACTAAACTTATGTGCTGTGTTCTGAGATCTACTATAGCCTTATACTTTCTTAAAAATGGAACTCCCAAAATAACATCAGCGTTAAATTCCTTTAGAATAAAGAATTCCATAGGAAAATATTCATCATCAATTTGAAGGCTTATCGTTTTGCAACCAGCAATCTTGCACCTTTTACTTCCAGCAAATCCAGACAATCTAATATCTTCAACCTTGTCTAATCTAAGATTACCAATCAATGACGTTATTTTGCACCAAACTTCGTAAGTTAAAACATTTGCTTGACTTCCAGAGTCTATTATACAAGTAATAGGTAATTTACATATGAGTCCATGTATGATTGGAACTTCCGTTACAGGAATAAGAACACCATCCTCATTAAAAGTCCAGTCGGGTTCATCGTCGAACCATTCTAACAGAAAGTTTATTTCAAACGTTTTGAAAGATGAACTCGCATTATTTACAACAATATTATGACCTTCTTCACTAACACTATCATCATTTGAACGCCGCCTCTTAACAGGACAGCAGAGGGACTGAGGCACTTCCTTCTGCGCAACTAATTTAAAGATGCTGAGGTAAGAATTTGTTGCTGTATCGATCCTTGTACTTGATCTATTCGCGAAGTATTTTGTTCACATGCCATTCTTGTAGAATCAGAAATAATTTGTGATACCAAACCTGCTGCTTCAGGTTGAGAATTTAATGAATTTGAATTTGCAGGAAAACTCTGATATGGCATTGTATTATTATTAGCACTGCGATTTTCATTCCTGTAATAGAATCGCGATTGATTGAGCAAATTTTCATCATTAAATTGTCCTGTGGCTGAAAGATAATTATCTTGCCTGTAATTATTTCGGAATTGTCCTCCGTTTCTAGATCTCAAGCCATTATAATTGTTTCGTGCAGTAAAATTTCCATGATGTCCATAATTATTAGAGGTTCGCCTAAAATTGTTGAAATATCGACCTTGAAGATTGTTTCCCTGCCGATTTTCGTAACCTTGATTGATAACAGCATTGGCTTCTAACTCACTACTTGTTGGGGTCTGAGTACAAACACTAGTGGTCTTCGAACGTCGAACATTAACTTGCCGCACATTTAACTTGCCTCTATTTTGTTCAGAGTTCTTAAAAATCTTTGGAATATTTTCACGTTCGTTGTCTTCATTAGGAAGAACAACAAGCCCCTTTCTACTAAATTTTATTACATCTAATCTTCTTAACATGCTAGTCAGTTGATCTACTGAACGAATTTCGTGACAAGTAATGTGATTGGCAATATTATCAGGTAATTGGCTAAGTATTAACTGCACAACATCTATATCTTGAGGATTTTTAACCAAATTACAATAACTGGAGTGAGTTTTTAAAGCAAAAGTCTCTAAACTGCCATGTACACTGGGATCGTATTTGCGATTCCTCAATACGGAGAGTTGTGATTGGATAACTTCCGAAGAAGCAAACTGATTAATGAATTCTTGTACAAACTGATCATAAGAATTAAAATAATATTTATGAGTCCGAAACCAATAACCAGCTCTTCCAATGAAGCATTGTTGAATACTTTGCAGTTTCATTTCTGTTGGCACTCCTACAACATTTAATATGTTATCCAGCTGTTCAATATATTCTCTCGCTGATTGTTGCTCTATCTTTCCAGAGAACTTAGGCAATTGAGATAATTCACTTAATTTTAAACGTCCAGTTCTTGCATTTCCTTCTCCATTGCATTTATTTCTAGTTATAGGATGATCACTTCTTCCTCTCGAACTATACGGTCGATTATAGCAAATATGATTTGCTCCGTTTAACCCTGTGTTACTACAGTTATGCAATCTCGAACCATTTACAGAAGAATGAGGATCATTGTGATTGTTCGAAACTGAACATGGTACACTTGCATCACGAGAGATATTACTAACACAATAATTTTGTGGGTTAGGTTCTGATATTTGTGGGTTAAAATCACACCACATACAAGGAGAATTAACGCTTTGATCCAGATGACAATGTGGATTATTATGTACATTACTAACATTGTCATTATTAGATGTAAACACAGAACTAGAAGTAGGATGTGCATTTGTACCAAACAGTTGATAGCAAGCATTAGTGTAGTTATATTTCTCAGCATCTAACTCTAGTTTTTGGAATGAACCTTCTGTGTCGTCACATCGAAATTTCTTTACGGAAGTTTCTTCAGAGCTAGATCTTACAGATTTATTATACTTGTGCTTCCAACGGACATGTTTACGTGCACTAGTGTTTATAACATTCTTCTTACCAGAAACTGTCCTAGACGAATCATCTGATATGTCACTAGACGAAGTACTGAGTCCATCACGCTTGGATCTTCCATTCTGAGATGTATTAGATTCTGTATTATCCAGAACAATTGAATTTGTTCTGCTTTTACTATTTGTTTGGTTTGAGTTGGTGTTTTAAGTCCACTTTATGCACAGTAAGGCTAATCGGGACTGGACCTACAGTTTAAAGTGGGATCCGAACCACTTGTGCCTCCACCGGGTATCGAACCCGGGACCCCTTGATTACAAGGCAATGACGCTACCACTGCGCCATGGGGGAGGCCCTTTTACTATTTGTAATAACAGAATTACGAGCATTAGAATGAACTTCGGCTGATAAATATTTCCCATCAGATTGAAGGTTTTTGCTACTTTGTTCCATACATTCAATTCGGGAATTAAACTGTTGGAACTTTTCTGTACAATCAGAAATATGCTTATGTACATCATCATTAACATTGCTTTTACTTTCTAAAATAGTGACTCTAGACATAAGATCAACAATGTTAGATTTATAATTTGATTTGATATTATCTAAACTTTGGTCATCATCTTTAAACTTGTTATTAACATCCTTTAGACGTTCGTCACAATCAACAACGTGTTCTTTCAATAATCCTGGTACATTTTCAAATTCAGATAGTTTGATTTCAACATTACAACATTTATTATCAAACACAGATTCAAGACGTGTAGTTGATTGTAAACACGCCGTACTAACCGCATCTATTTTGTCCTTAAATTCAGATATTAAAATATTGAGCCGATTGTTAACATGACTGATATCATGATTAACAGCTTCAAATTTGACATCAAGCTGGGAAGATACCTGTGTATGTGCACTAGATAATTCAGCTTGTTTTAAAGATATAACGTCAAGTTTAACCTGAATATTTTCATTAGACAGATTTAATTCTGATCTAAGTTTCTGATTAGACTGTTCAAACTGAGTCTTAAGTTTCTGATTAGACTGTTTGAGTTCTTGATTAGACTGTTTAAATTCCTGATTAGCCGTTCAAACTGAGTCTTAAGTTCCTGATTAGACTGTTCAAACTGAGTCTTAAGTTCCTGATTAGACTGTTCAAACTGAGTCTTAAGTTCCTGGTTAGAACTTACAACAGCTAATTGTATGCTTCTAATGCTGTTTAGTATATCATTTACATTAGGATTTATAGTTTCCAAATACACTGGCAATTGGTAAGGATCGTAACTGGAATCACATTTGTTACAACAATATTTTTCCTTAGTGGTAGAATAAATTGTCCAATGTGTGACGGAAAGCTTCAAACATGAAAAATGATACCACGAATGACAATCAAAACATTGCACATACCTCAGGTCATTATCAAGTTTATCACAACACGCCACTCCTTCAATCAATTAAGTAGGTTCCTTCATATGCAACATTAGACTTTAGCCTACGTGAATGTCTAGACTTAGTTTCTTTAGTTTTATCTGCCATGACTGCACAGAATAATAATAAACATAAATAAAATATTTAGGGTCGCCAATTTTGCCTTCGCAACATGTTCAACAAATTGCAACTCGAAGACAAAATAAAATTTTAAAAGTCTATAACAACCATTGCGCAAACCTAAAAACACGCATCAGAAGATTTTCCTTTTCTTCTTGAATCCTGGCTGTAGGCGCCAAATTATTGAAGCAAACCTTTTACTTGAACTTCAACGAAGCATCTTAGTATTCATGTACGAAATAGAAATTAGGATTTTGCTAACTTCAATGAAACTCGGACGTCATTATTTAACATTTCTATATATTTTATCACTTATTGATCTACTGTCTTTTGTTTTTCGTTGCTATGCTCAAAATAAGTATAGAAATTTATACATCGCAATTTCACATTATCAATAATTAATTATTACATCTTATTAATTCAACAACGTTTTGGAACATAACAAAATAGTAATTGATAACAAAAATATCATAATGCATGTTAGACACAAAATTAAACAATAAATAATCAATGAAATAAATGAACATCTTTGGGTCAGTCACAACTTGTGTCAGATGATGATGATGATGGCCAGTACGTTTCATTTTCTTGCAACCAAGCTGGACCATGAAACCATAGCGAATGATGATGAAGATCTTGAGGTTTAACTCCACGGGAGATTAAGTCCGCTGGATTATGTTTGGACGAAACATGTCTCCATTGATAAGTTTGAGTAAATTCTTGAATTTGCGCTACTCTGTTGGATACAAAAGGCTTCCATCTGCTTGCAGGTGATCTGAGCCATGCCAGAACTATTTGTGAATCTGTCCACAAATAAACATTGTCAATATTAAGTCTCAAAATTGGCAGAGTCTTCTTGAGTAATTTGGCCAATAAGACTGAAGAGCACAGTTCCAATCTAGGAAGAGCGGTTTTCTTGATCGGGGCGACCCGTGATTTTGAGCACAGTAAGTGCACTTCGGTGTAACCTTCTTCGTTTGCTGAACGAACATACAAGCAACTGCCATAATTTTTCTCCGATGCATCGGAAAAGCCATGGTTTTTTATATTCTTGACACATCCAGGTGTTAGGATGAAACGTGGTATTTGCATTTCAGTGATGACTGGTAGCTGAGAATGAAGATGAACCCATTTAACTTGCAGGCTTTCTGGAAGTGGATCATCCCAGTTTATGTTGTTAAGCCACAACTGTTGTAAAAATACTTATATATTACAGTTACTGGTGAAAGTAGTCCAATTGGATCAAATATCTGGGCAATAACACTGGCTACTTCAAGTTTGGTTGGTTTGTGTGACATCATGTTAACAGACTTGGCTCCAATGTTAATCATGAAAGTGTCTGCCGAGGGATTCCACGAAACTCCTAGAGATTTAACACCCTCGGTATGAAAATGAATAAGATCTTGAGTTTCTCTCAGTGATTCTGGAATAGCATTGAGTACTTCAGTGCTGTTAGAGCACCACTTTCCTAAGAAAGTTCAGAAGTTCTGATAGATCTTGATAAAGTTGTAACGCACCTTGCACGCTACTGCTTCCTCGAACGTAATCATCAACATAGAAATCACGCTGCAACACTTGAGATGCGTGTGGGAAGTTAACTGCTTCATCTTCGGCTAACTGCTTCAGACATCTGGTTGCTAAAAAGGCACTTGATGTAAGCCCATACGAGACCGTATTCAATTGAAATATTGTTATGAGTTCCTGAGGAGAGTTTCTCCACAGAAAACATTGCAGTGGCCTGTCATCAGGATGTATGTGTATCATTCTATACATTTTTGTTACATCAGAAACCAATGCCACCTTGTGAGTTCGGAATCTCAGAACAATGGAAAAGAAATCTTCCTGTATGTTAGGTCCAACCATTTGTACGTTATTTATTGATTCACCGCTTGTTGATGGCGAGCTCCCATAAAAAAACAACACGTATTTTCGTTGTACTGGAATCCTTGAAAACACAATGATGCGGAATGAAAAATTATATGCTGTCATTTGTTTGTATATCATTTAGATTTCCTATGGGTTCCATGTGTCCCAACTGGTAATATTCTTGCATAAATTCTGTATAATGAACCTTCAATTGTGGTTGACTTTGAAACCTCGTTTCTAATTGGTGAAATCGAGTTATGGCAGAGTGTGAGGCGTCACCCAACACTGAACGAGCCTTACATAATGGCAGCCTGACCGTATAACGGCCACTTTCATCTCGTGTTACATTTCGCTGAAAATGTTGCTAGCAAGCAATTTTTTTCTGGTGACTGCAGTTTCATGTGGATCTCCTCTATGATCCAGAACTGTTGGAGTTGCGAGTTGAGAGAATCTTCCTTTCTCGTGAAAAATGACCTAGTAATACTGTTGCTGGAAGATGTTGCTGGAATCTTCCCTGCAATAATCCATCCAAACTCTGTATCTTGAAGAATGGGGAAATTTCCTGGTTTTGTTCTCTTTTCAGGCTTCATGACGGTAAAGAAAACCTCTGCACTAAGCAGAATCTGTATTTTGCCCGGCGAACAAAAGCTTGGGTCTGCTAGACGAATATCTGTTGGAATGTTCCATTCAGATGCATCAAACTTTTCTCAAGGCATTATTCCTGTAATGGTTGGCAACACTGAGCACGAAATACTTGTCGTAAAATTAGATCTGAGACGGATCTCTACTGAATGACTCTATTCAGCTGACGAATTGTTGATTCCCTGAATGGGAACTCGATGCTTTACCTTTCGAAGACGATTACTTTGAACTACATCTTCAATAATGAAATTATTCTGACTCGCCGCGTCCAAGAGATCACGACAATTGACCCAATTGACCGCTATATCTTGTACTTGAACAATTGCCGTAGCAAGTAACACCTGTGACGCGCTTTTCTGCTTAATTGAACAATAAGAAACTTGAGGTGCTTGATCTGAATACTGTGAAGAATCGCTTGTATTATTGACCATTGATGGGTGTTCGTGACCTTCAGATGACGCTTCACGCTGCTGGTTTACATTGAATTTACCTTCATCTACATGAAGTAAAGTACTATGCTTCTGTTTACATCGTTTGCACACTCCATATTTACACTGTGGCGAAACGTGATTGCTGCTGCTAAGACAGTTAAAACATACGCGATTCTTACGTAAAAATTTATACTTCTGTGAAATAGAAGCTTTCTTAAAGGCTTCACACGAAAAAAGCGATGTTTGTTTTGCTTTACAAAACATGCACAATGAAGAATCTGTTGTAACATATGACTTCGAAGATTGTTGACATTAAGCACTGTACTGTTTGTGCATATTTGTAGATGATTTTCTTGCTACCTTGTAACCTTAATCTTTTCAAGAGCCTGGCATCTGTGCTCTTGAAAACTAAAGAGCTGATCTAATGTGCTAAATTCAGTATCATTACTTTCTAGTTCAAATGCTCTTCTCGTTGCATGATCGAGATTTGAAACAAGATGCTGAACTAAAATTATATCAGTTAACGACGTGTCGTCAGATATCATTTTGAGCGCTGAAATAGAGCTAACTGCAGTGTTTGTAAATGCACGAAGTTCCTGACAATTCTCCATTACAACTGGATTGATATGTAAAATATCATTTACATGTGAGACTGCAATCAACCTTTTATTGTCATATCGCTTACTGAGTTGCTCCCAAGCAATAGCGTAATTTGCTTCTGTCATTGGCAAATTTTCAATTAGATGTAAGGCCTCGCCTTTCAACGATACGCGCAAATACTGAAACTTCTGAACATTTGAAATATCTACATTGTTGTGTATCAGCGACACGAACGTGTCCTTGAAATTACCGCTAAAATGTGGTAATGCAATTGCCGGCAGTTTCACCTGCGTATTTGAAGTTTTAGATACACATTTGTTTCCTACACATGTTGCTTTATCATGGTTGTCAATTAATGTTTGCATCTGTGACATTAAATCGAAATACATTTCTTCGATTTCATTCCTTTCCGCGTCGTGCTCATCCTCGGTTGTTTCTGATTCTGTTGTGTCGAGCACGGTTTCCAGTTTACTACAGATAGCATTTACATGTTCCATGCGGGTTTTCATTTGTTGTATTTTAGCTGAGGATTCGTCGTAAGTACTGACATACGATTGAATGCGTATAAGTTTCCCTTTGTGGGAGCTTCTTTCTTTGATCAATGCTCTTACGTTTGCCATGCTTGCTGAGAAACGAAACTGAATTGCAGAAATAAACACAAGAATGCAAAAGGCTATGAAACAAAGAAGGAAAAGGAATGTTATAAGAAACCAGACTTTTGTACTCACCGCTGCCGAAGCTAACACACTTCACGGGGAGTTGATTGTATTTTTCTCCGCAGAGCTTCATTGTTGATTCCGACGAAATCTCGTAGAACGGAAGAAAAGTTCAAGGTCAGCTATTGCTTCGTGCGTTCGCGAACGAGAGTTCCTGAAACAGTTGATTTCACCGTACCGTGACGATTAATGCTAGTGTAGTCGCAACCGAGTTCAATGTCACTGCAAAATGCGTTGTAACAATGTTCGTTACGAAAGCGCGGAAAACATGTATGCGTGCAAACCAAAAACACTGTTCTGTAACAGTATCACAATTAGCACTGTCACAACTGATGATCACTGATCTGCACGAAACAAACTGTCACTATATCCGGAATGCAAAGGACCATAAATGTCTGTAGATTCCTTCCAGGTAACACCATGAAAGAAACTAGCATCTCTGGGGATGACGCCACATTGAATACCTTACCATAGGGCTGGATCAACGGATACAGCAACAAATTTGCATATCATACAAGTCCTTTAATTCACTTGGCATTATACAGTAATTAAATACGTTTGCGCACTGAATAAGATACACAAGAGCCCACATCCGATAGGCTAGCTGAAAAATGATCTTCCCGCTGCCGCAAGCCGACATGCACCATGCCGCTGTGTTAGAATATCACGCTCCCAGAATTCCGCGTTCTTGCAAGAAGCTCCCAGCGGGAGTAAAATAAAAACAAATAACGAGCGGAAAGCAATACTATATACAATCTTCAACAGTTGATTATTGATATTAAAGATATCCATACTCTTATAGAGAGGTCTCAAAATCAGACGACCGCGTTGATCTGTATGAAAAACACGTTAAATACGGTACAGCAGAAGATTGATTATTTAGAGAATTTGAACGTTGGATCTAATCTCAACCATTTCATAATGTCTTGGAGAGCATACAGCATGATCTCGAAACCTTGCAGACGAGTGTTCCATCGAATTAAGATTTACAGATGTTGAAAACAGCGGTGTCAACATTGTCCAAATCTAGCGATGTGGAAAGTATCAGAAGTTTCCTGACTGCACTCGAAAACACAGTAGGTGGTCTTCCGAGCTCGCAATATCTTCGCACCGTTCAAATATATATTGCACGCATACTGAAACAGATGGAAACAGAAGTGACAAATACAGAACAGATTCAGGACGAAATTTCTTCGCTTCGCGATTTGGTGTTCACATTACCAACAACGCAGAGTGTAAACGATCTCCATACGCAGTTTACCGATATGAAAAACATAATAAACTGTGCAAAGTTCCAAATTGAATGTATTACAAAATCTTCAGCAATTTGTCGTCAGTCAGAGAAAAGGTTGGTGTTCTCGAAACCAATGCTGCCTCGCAGGATTCGGCGCTAGCCGCTTTCGGATCTAAGTTACAAGAACTGAACGAAAACTACAAACAATTGAATGTTGAATTAAAAATCAAACCATCATTTTCATATATAACGGATTATATCGTCAAGCAATTGTTACCCATAGAAAATAAACTGGGACATGTTCACAGTAATCTTGTTAATGTCGATAATAAAATTGCCAAATTGTTTTCCTTGCAAGCTATCGAAAGCAATAGCATACCAAGCCAGCAAAGAACTTCCACGTTTGTTAAGGACAACAATTTGTACGTATTATGCCCACATAAGCCATATTACAGATTGTTAATCAATGGTGCCATACAAATACATGAATTTCAATACTGGGCTCATGGAAAACAGCTCGCTATTCCAACAATGACATTAATAAGTAAACGCGGGCTCCAGAAGACAGGAAATATCTCTTTAGCATGTTGGGATGAATCTCATTCTGTATATGAAATACATAAGGATGAAGATCTTACAGCTTTTGATGTGGTCGCTGGAGATAAACATTTTATTCAAAATACCAGTGAAGTGCCGTCTTCAAAACATCTAATCACGTTAATCATTCTCTTCAAACGAAATGTCTCAATCAATGTTTAGGAAGGCTAGAGTGAATGAGTTGCACAAACCTGCGCGACGCAACTACAAACGTTTAGTGGGGGTGACAAAAGGCATCGACGATATGTGGCAGGCGGACCTAGGCAAAATGAGCAGTGGTAATTTGAAAAAAAAATACATAAAATCAACAAGAGTTACAGTTACCTCCGCACTGTTATAAATACATTTTCAAAATTTGCATGGGCTTTACCCCTTTAGGTCAAAACGGGAACATGTGTATTGGAAGCATTCAAAACAATTTTCGATGAAAGTGGCAGACGACCTCGATTCATTCAAACAGATAATGGAAAATAATTCTAGAATTCCGTCTTCCAAAAGATTATTCAAAAGCACTACATTCAACATTATTAGTCACATAAAAGCAAGCATAGTAGAACGTTTCAATTGAACCTTGAAAGCATGCATGTGGAAAAGGTTTACGCTTCAGGATATTTACGTGTGTGTCGTCATGCTGCAGGAACTCGTGAACGATTACAATCATAGGTGAAATTGGAACATTGGTATGAAACCAGTCAACGTTACTAAATCTGACGAGCGATGTTAATTTCTACAGTTTATTGTCCAAAGTACCGTCCCACGGCCAAAAGCCAAACTATAACGTTGGAGACAAGGTGAGAATAAGCAATTTCAAACGTACATTCGAAAAGGGTTTCACTAGATATTGGAGTACGGAACTTTTTACTGTAGTTCGAATTCTACCCGGAAACCGTCACACGTACATAATAATAGGTTAGTCACGATGCAATTTTGAAAGGAAGGTTTTACGAAAAGGAGCTCTCTAAAACTAAATACCCCGACACGTATCTCTACGAGAAAGTATTGCGTAGAAAAATAACAAACTGTTGGTAAAATGGCTGGGGCTTCAGAAGAAGAGAAGGATCAATGCAAACGAAGTGATTCTATGAGTACGTGGAACGTGGTGAAGAATTTACCAGATTTCAAATTTCAAAGTAGAAAATAGAACGGCGAGTTAGCTACCCGATAACATTCGGTGTCTTATTGTTGGTTCTTCTGATTGTGGAAAAACTACGTTACTGGTGGACAATTTTCTCTTTGCACCGAATTGGTTAGATTGGAAGAAAAGGCACCTGTACGTGTTCTTGAAAAGTTTGGTGGAATCAAAAAAGCAGCAACTTAAGAAACTTTACGAGGGACTGTGAATAGCCACTTTTGAATCCGAAATAAAAAGACTGGACTGTTGTCACGAAAATTCTGTAGTAGTGTTCGACGATGTAATTTTAGATAATAAATATGATATTCGCATTTTTTCACTCAAGGTCGTCACACGAGAATGGATTGCTTTTACCTAGCTTAAACTTTTTCCAAAATTCTATGCAGATACTACGCGACAATAATAATTTTATTTGTTTTGTTCGTCAAGATCACACCAACCTCAAGCATGTCTATGATGATTACGTAGGAGGAAATTTAAACTGCAATCAATTTTCAAAATTCTGCTCTTCTTGCTGGAACACAGATGATTTCGGATTTGCTACAATTGATATGACTGGAAAACCAAACGACGGAAAATACAGAAAGAAAATCAACGACTTTGTGAATGTTGCAACATCACACGACGTTTAAAATATCTCCTTATAAAAAAAATGACATAACGAAAAATCGATGAGAACTTGAAATTGAGAGATTACCTTGCAAAACGTTTCAAAGGTTCGAAATCCAAGAATCGTGGATTTTACGAAGAGAACAAGCGCGATGGTAAACCTATCATCGACGTCATCAGTGGTATTGGTAAGGAGATTAAAAATATTAACAGAACAAGGATCTCATCACGGAGCTCGTATCTCTTGCCGCTGGCAACTACGTCAATTTCCCATCCACGCCTCTTTCTAGCATTCACACTCCACTCGAACTTAGGCAACCACCACCACCGAAACGCCAAGCCATAGGAAGCACTTCATCTTCTTCGGATACTATCGAGTTGTGCCCATTGGTGAGGGATTACCTGAGCACCGCGAAATTTGACAAGGATAAGGTGTTCGGATTGTATCCGAGCATGTAAAATAACGAAGCAATGATTTGGAAAATTGGAAAATCGAAAGTCACATTCGAAGGAGACGATGTAAAATTCTATTCAGGCGAGAAGAATAGTTGGGCCAGGTACCCAGGTACGGTGGGACTGTGGGAATTCATCACCAAAAAGTATGCCAAAGATTACACGGACGAAGATTATCAAAGTTACACGGACAATTTAATATTGTCAGATACCCTGTACCAAAACAACGACGCCACTCAAAACCGAGTGAAATCTAGCACTGGAGAAAAATACAGGAATCTCATCAAACCTATTTGGAACGTTATATAAAGTGAAAGCGGTGTCAAACGCTACAATACGTTACCGAAGGAATTTGTTTTGGTGGACGATGTTAGGAAACTCGTGGATCGGTTACTTCTTATAGCAGGCGAAAAAAATGCAGGTAATCGTAACTTCCACTACGAGAAGGTTGGCATCGTGGACGTGATGAGCACCAAACTTTTCAACATTATCTCGAACTATAGTAAAGGAATAGGAAACCTGATCAAAATAATCAAAACTCTTCCACCGAAATTGTGGAACGTGGTCGAAGGCAAGGGTCTGGTGAACGACATCATAAACAAATTACCGTTCGAGATGCATATCCCAGGTTTCCAGTACTGCGGACAGGGAACCAAACTCGAACAACGTATGAAAAAAGGAAACAAGGGCGTGAATCCGTTGGACGTCGCATGCAAAGATCAGGACATCGCTTACAATAATCACACAAATCTAGATGTACGTCACGAAGCTATAGAAAATTGGAAGATGCAACATTCGGGAGACTCATCAGCAGGCACGCTTCTCCGGGGGAACGGTTTGCAGCGTTGGACACGACCAATGCCATAAACACAAAACAAAATTGGGATGGGGATTGTAACACATATAACCGATTGTAAAAAATAAAAATAATAACAAACTTATCACACGAATTATTCACAAAACTCATAGACTTAGCACCTACAAGAAATTATATCAGATAATATCGAACACAAATACCAATAATATCGATCACATCATCGCACTGAGTGAGACAATTTTTTTTATTTTCTCCAAGAGAAGATATATATATATATATATATATATATATATATATATATATATTAAAAACATAAACTAAAACGTAACATTTCAACCTTCTAGGACTTTTGTACTTGATACAGAGTCTGATGAAGACCTTGCTAGAAGGTTGAAACGTTACGTTTTAGTTTATGTTTTTAATAAAATAAATTACTGCCTTGGTCAGCATATTTAGTTTTTCATAATCATGGAAACAAGGCTTAATGGTGTTATATACGTATATATATATATATATATATATATATATATATATATATATATATATATATATATATATATATACATACAGGGTGTCATTTTAATGGCGCCCACGGACCACGGAAACGTATAGAGGGCACAAAACAAACAACTTTCTCAGAAACATTTTTCTCGTTGGTGCGTCGTTTCGACGCTACAGTCGTTCAAAAAAGGCCGTTTTGCCGCCTGAATGCCGGCAACCACACACAACATTTGATTGCATTTGTGACGTCATATCCCGTCGTGAAGCGATGCGTTCCAGGGTTGCCAGGAACACACATACTCTGTGAAAAATGACATAGCTACAATCGCCACATTATGTACCGTAACACAAAACGAGAAAACACGTTCTGTAACCTAACAGGAAGTAAACAAACGATACGAAAAATAGTAGAAAGAAAATAGAATTGAAGTGAAAGTGGTCATATCGAATTTTGTCTCAACTTACATGTCAAATATTTGCAAATCTAGTTACCAAGTTGGCATCTACAATTTAGTCTATCCACTTAGTCCTTCTGATACTAGTTGTCTCTGACACACTGAACAGATGAGAAAATAGAAATGAAAGAACTCAAAATTCCAAAGGTTAGCAACAGATAATATCAGAGCATTATGAGACAAGTGGTAAAAATATTGAAAATACAGGGATAAAAGTGGTAGTAATACAAGCTCTAAGACGACTATGTGTTTATCTATGCACCGGATACACATGTAATAGTTTACAAATGTGAACAGGGCAGTATATTCGGCACTGATTCATCATTAGATTGTTACTGTGTTTGTACTTGTTTTAGCCGTAATGTAACAACGTGAACCTTCGATACTTCCGTTATCAGCACAAAAGTACCATAAGGCATCTGGACATAAACCTGTAGATATCAACCTTGCAATGAGATTTGCAAATATTTGACATGTAGTTGGGCGTAAACAGCCACGTGTAAGCTGTAAGTCCAATAAAATTTATTGTTGTTGATATTTTAGATGTAGGCTGAGACAAAATCCGACATTGACATTTAATTTTGAATTTTTTTTTTTTTTACCATTTCTCTTATCGGTGGTTCACTTCCCCCTTTCCCTGAGATGACTGCTGATCTTCTGACTGGTAGGCTATGATGTTCGGTTTACTGGACGCGTTTCTCGCTTTGTTTTACAGCTAATAATGTGGTTGGTAGTTTGTCAATTTTCACAAAATTTGAGTGTTCCTTGCAAGTCTGCCGTGCGCTGTTTCGCTGCAGGATATGACGTCACAGGTACGATCAAATGTTGTGTTGGGTTGCCAGCATCCAGGCGGCCACACGGTATTTTTTGAACGGCTGTAGCGTCGAATCGACGCACCAACGAGGAAAATGTTACTGGGAAAAGTTGTTTGCTTTGATGTCCTCTATACGAATCTGTGGTCCGTGGGCGCCATTAAAATGACACCCTCTATATATTTATATATATATATATATATATATATATATATATATATATATATATATATATATATATAAATGTATAGCATGGCATCATCATGAAGCCCAAGAGTGTCGTGTACCAAGTACCGTACTCAAATCTCAAAACTATGGATGACCTCGATGGGTTACTCATCAAGAAACAACACGAAAAGAAACGTTCTTGCTTGTCCAAAGGTCACGGATGAAATTGTTGCTCAGCACTTGTAAATTGAAAAGATTGCAGCGTTCGAGGAAAAGTACTTAAACGGGAGGTTTCATATTCAGCATTCCAGCAATTGTAGCGGCTTTGGGTGCCATGAGAAGTTTAGCGGGTGGTAGCTCCGCCATAGCAAAAACCGTAATCGACGCGAGGAAAAAACAAGCCAGAATTTCATGAACAGAAACGTCACAACCTTTAAATGGAGAAAAAAGGCAAAGGCATCAAGAGAAAAAGAATCGACCCTTCGAACATGTTTTAAAAAAATATGAACCACTCAGTAACAACGACATTGAATCTCTGATCGAACCGTTGGGAATGAAACACTTCAGAGGAGTTTTCATGTTCATGTTTTCATGTTTTACCTTGATCTTTACCCTCCGCCATAAGAAAAAAGAATGTGGAGTCGTCAACTTGGATAATTACGAAAATTCAGGCACACATTGGATATGTTATCTCAATCATGCAAATACCGCTTTCGTTTTCGTTTCTTTCGGAGGTATTACACCATCGGGTGTAGTAAACTATCTCAAATTTTCCAATCTCTACTACAACGACGAGAGAATCCAAGGTTTCGAAGAAGTGAACGGTGGTCATCTTTGCGTTTCCTTGCTCGCCTTTTTGTCTTGAATACATAACTCATCATATACAAGATTTCCAAATAGCACTGTGGCACCTGAAACATCATCATGGGAGTATTCCATCTCCCAAGCAAAACTTTGGTCTCGAAACTCATTGCACGACGATATCGTCTATCCTAAATCCATCGCTCTTCGAGCATACTACAGCATGTACCTAATTCCCAACGTCACCGAACACAACAACACCATCTAGATCGGAAACGAAAAAATCAGCATCATGCCGGGAGAGTACGATTTGTCCACTTTGCAAGCCGAATTACAAAAAAAGAATACTTCTCTCTCAAAATTCCGTGACCCACAGAGTTTAGTTGGTATCCGCAACAGAAACCGTGGACCTGGGTAAGATGGGAGAGCTTTTATGTTACGAGAACAACACTAAACTCGAACCTGGCATCAAATACTTCGGTGCCAACATTCCCAAATTTCTGAACATCGGAACTTTAAACGTGCACTGCAACGTGGCAGAAGGCATGATCACCAAAGCAGACGGAATCGGCAGTCACAAACAAACGGGAATCATCGCAACCTTCAAATCAAATTCAGAATTCATGGAGCCGATCATCTTCATGCCCTCGTCACCAATCTATTTTTCAGTGTTCCGTAATCGAATCGACCAGATTGAATTAGTGGTGACCAACGAAAGAGGAGATGTAGATTTTGCAGGAGCCATCGTTGAAATCAACATATAAATAACTACAATCGAAACAAACTGGAACAGGTAGAAAGTTAAGAATTGCAATATTTCCCTCCCAACCGTCGCACGTTCACAAACCTCAACGAACAGAACCAAGAGATAGAGGTGGACATCGATGTTGGAGACGGATTCGTTCATCCTCACAGGTCAGACCTGTACGTTAAATTCGACGTGGTGAAAAAGGAAGGCGGAGACACATTCCCGACCAGCGCAAATTTGAAACTCGTAGACAACTTCGTGCCTCACCTGTTCTAGCAGGTTGAAGTCAGGAAACACGGAACGGTCATCGATCGAGTTGATCATCCAGGCATGACCTCCACGGCCGTGGGGACGTTGAAACTCTCCAAAACAGATGCCGCTTACTACCAAGCAGGAGGATTCGAATCAGGAACGAAAATCTTGACGAAAAATCACACGGTACTGTTTCCCATACGTCTACTTCCGGGTTTTTTCTCAGACTACAAGGAGATCATGTTTCAGAATTACATTTCGCAGAACCTCGAACGACAACAATGTTTTAATTCGATACAGTAACTTGAGCGCCGACGGCACGCTACTCCCCAATTCCCTGCCCGAAACAGCCAAATGCGTCATTCAGAGCATGGAGTGGAGAATACCAGTGGTCGAATACGAAACCAACTGCGCCCTCAAGTACAAAGCGGAAATCTTATAAAAATCCACAAGTACCCATTCAGTTTTACAGCTCCAGTGCGTGCAGAAACCCGCTTCGGGCAACCATTACGAATTCTACGCCACGACACAGTTCAACAACATACAGTTTGACATGCCAGATTTTATGGTTGTGCTTTTTCAGACCGGACGCAATAACAACCAGGAAAAAGATTCGAGCAAATTCGACAACTTCAAAATCGAGAACGCATATCTCAAAATTGAAGAAACGAAGACTACAACCTAGATATTAACGCCAACAATTACCTCAAGCTTTACGAAGCGTGCACCGCGTACAAAAGGGTAACCACGGGTAACGTGGACATGTACTACACACCCAGCCAATTCAAAGCACAGAGACCAATGCTCGTAATCAACAGGTCAAAAACAAAGCAGGTTGTGGTTAACGATCGCACCAACATCAAACTTGTGTGTGAATTTCACGACGTCCTGCCTGCCGACACCGTTTACAGCGTAATACAGGTGGCAGAAAAGTCATTCGTCGAAGATGTCAAAAATGAGAGGGTCACGGAACAGTTCTAACGTCAAGAATAGGAAGAAAGTTTCAAAATTAAGAACAAGTATCACCATTTTCAAAATCATAAAAATTAGCACAAAATTGTCAGAAATTCTAAATACTAAATTATTTTTTAAAAAACAAATGTTGACGTGCTGAAAAAAAAGAGTTTGCAAATTTTCTAACGTTTTGCTCATAGATGGCTCTCTCGTCGCCTATCAAAATTCGATCTTTTGAAAAAAAAAGTACAAAAATCATAAAAAATGGCGACCGGAAGTGGATGTATCTCAAAAACAGTAAGACTTAGAGCAAATATAACTCGAAAAATTTCCCATTGACTCCCTTGTAGATTTTTTGTAAAATAGAGTACGCGTACAAAACTTTGTGGTCCTGTGAGGTCAAGGGGTTACGGGCCAATTGCCGAATTGTGTTTCGATCACTCATAATTTTTGAAGGAATGATCGTAGCAACATTGGGTTTTCTGCGTTAGCATCGTCTCGATGTCCTCTGTCCTCCCTGACTGGAATCGGATTTCCGAAATTCAAAATGGCGACCGGAAGTGGGTGTATCTCGAAAACGGTTATACACTTGATAAAAAAATCTGCTTTTGCAAATTAGCAAGATAATGCATACGTATAGGTCAGCTGTTTCCCATGTAGGTTAGATTAGTCCGTAAATGATCGTAAGAACAAAAAAGTTGGTCAAAGGTCGTATCCAGCTCATACCATTACACACTACTCTTACAAATGATTACTGAGAAGCGGACTTTTCCACGTACGTACTTTAGTCCGTAAAATATCGTAAAAAGAAGGTCCTCTGGAGTGAAAGAGTAACCTGTATGTTACCTAACTCGTGAAAGATCGTAAAAAAGTAATAAGTTAAGTTATATCACGTAATATCGTAGCATACGTACAAAGAATGAGGTAGGAAAAACCGAGTTGCGGTGAAAATTGTACTGGAACGTCGTCGAACGCTATAAAATCCACAAAAAAAATCGTCATAATATGATACAACTGAGGGAAATAGAAATAGGGGATACCTACAAAGGATGGCGCTGAACTCTCTAAAGATACTACTTCAATTCCCCAATATTATGGGCACTTTCACCAAGAAATTTAGTGTAGAGGAATCTTATCGCCGTTATTAAACGATGTTATGATCTCAAGGAAAATGAAATATTTTCAAGCTGATGAAAGTTTAAAGCAACTACTGAGAAAGGGGATGCAGTGGACGGAAATCAATTAGGGAGGGTAAGGGGGGCAAACATTTAAGTAAAAAAAAACAAGACTAGCAAAATCAAAGAGTAGCAGGAGAAAAGGACACTCAAGATGGTATTAGCTTTTACGTCGTTCTTGCATTATTTCTTCCAGACGGTCAAGAGCACTTGCAATGGGTCACAGAGGAGTCATTTCACCATCGATTTAAAATTTTAATGGAAGTTGGCCTTCGGTGCCAAACAATGTATTTTATTTCGGTTTGCAAAAATTTGGATCAGAAATTTTTCTTGCTCTCTACGTTCGCAATTTAATTATTTTCTGTACTGCATCGTAAATTACGAGAGAGAGAGAGAATAAAGAACAACTAAAAATTTCAGACTCTTGCTGCTAAATCTTAAATGCAGGAACAATTGTTTCGAGGTAAAGGTGCGCTCACATTTCAGAGACAGTTCATATCATTTTTGCTGTTGATATGTTATGGGGATGTGAATTGATTATGTAATGTTTTTAAATAATGTATATATTGTGGAACGATTTATGGGAGACTGTAAAAAGGGTAAAATCTCTCGTCAGACATCAGTGCTCAGTCAAGCGACAATTTACAAACACAAGGTAACATTCCACAAATAGCGGAAACACATGACGTCAGGAGACACGGCATTCTTCGATTGTACCGGGTTCAAGCCCTTCATCGACTGGCAAATACGGAAGTGCTGTCCAAGCAGCTAGGAAGTATTTGCAGCAGCTTAAAACAGCTAAGCACCAGAATTCGAGGCTCAGTCAAGTCTCAGAATTCAAGGACCACCAGAAGAATACCAGCTACCAGGCGAACACCTCGACACCTTTCAGATCTCAGCCCTGCTCGGGAAACCGAGACGAAGCTTTCGCCTCAGGCAACCGCAGTACATTCGCGGGTTGACTATCTTCAATACCACGGCCTGCAACTTGTAGCCGTCGGTCAGACCATCTTCCCGGCGCCTTTTCTAGGGCCGATTCTTCAAGACCAAAGTGTGCTCCGTCGCCAAGTCACGGGCACCGTGGGCCGTCGAACTCAGGACTCCGTGCTCTGTCGCCTGATGTCCACACTCAATCGCTTGGCCAAGAGGTATGATGTACGTCGTCTACATCCCTTGAAATCATTCCACTCCCTGCCAGTAGCCTGTCTGCGAGATTGTATGGGGACCATAAACGTAACCTAGCTCTACCATCTGACCCCTAAAGCGTTCACAGTAACGATCCCCGTAGTTTAAGTAACAGAAACCACTGAACGGATCGATATATATATATATTTATTTATACGCGCACACCCTCAATGCAATAAAACTAAAAGAGTGAGATAAAATGAGGTTTCTTCTTTCCATACTGAACTTTCATGGATTTTTGCCTTGTCTGCGTACGCTTATGTCAATGATATACTTCGAAGTAGAAATCTGTTTCTTTTTAAGAAGTGTAAAGAATATATAATGGATATTTACATACACACAACCTTTTTCGAGTCCAACACCCCCCCGCTCCCCCGTTAGCAGTGTCCTAGATTTTCACTTATGAGATATAGCAACCCTAATCATACCAAAATTTGACCGCCCCCTTACGTGAACTATATATACGCCAATGGTAGCTGGTCATTGACCGCATTTAGAACTTCAGTTGTAATCTATCTAGCGGTAGTTTATTTCTATCGATCGACTAACGAAACCAACAAACTCAAGCGAAATCAAGAGAATAAATAAAAAATATTAACTTTTAAACGGCAAGGTTTCTCTGCGGGACAAAGTTGATAAGTTTGTGTCATATATAACACCTGCTGCCATTCTTTGTTTTTTGAATGCATAACCCTTTCCTATTCTTTAGATTCATGTTTATTCACATTCAGAAGAATATATGATGCCAATAAATCAAAGAAAACACAAAATGTTTGCAACAAACCAAGTTTATTGCAATAAAATACCTATTGCAGAACAAGAAACTGAAAAAATGTAGGTGCCTACAAAACATCTTCTTTCTTTAGATTGCAATCCAAGTACTTACTTCAAAACAACAAATATAAATGGAAAATGTATAATACTCTTTCGTTTTATTTACAATGTAAATTTACCTCTTCATTCGTGTAAACAACAATACGTCATTAGAAAAGAACAAATGCGAAACTTCATCAAATTGTGTTATATTTTTTGCTCTCCCTTTTGGCCCAGAAAGATGGGTGAATATGTTCCGTCTTGGAGTTCTAGAATATTGACTACACAACGGAGTATCGGTCCAAATTATCTCCTGATCTTAACCTAATATGAAATTTATATCATCACTGTCAAAATCCATACCTTCTTCAACGCCTTCATTTTCAGGAAAACTTGCGTCGTCCCCTTCATACACATTATCTGGTAAGATGCCGTCTTCAATTTCACTGCCTCAGTCACTGATACCATCGTCAACTTCTCCCACTCTTCTGGCCCCCTTACAAGTACATTTCGTATTTCTTCTTCAGTTATATTAAGCGAATTCATATTCGGGAAGACTGCAACAATTGTAACATAAACGACAAGACAGTGTCAAATATGACACTCACTCACGAAACTTTATCACTACTGATAACAGTGTGCACGGAGAGCGACACGATCCATACCACACCCAGTTGAATACTAGGAGGGTAATCAGGAGATGGGGAGTGTACAACCAGAAATGGCGCGCATGCGCGGGAAAAGTGGTGGTAAGTGTCGTGTATCTTATGGCGATAAGATTCCCTCCTACCTTCTTCCCATCTTTCTTGCCCCTGCAATGCTCGGAATAGAGATGACCCTTTAAAAAAAAACCATCGATTTATGATGATGTGAGGGCTGGGACTGCCTCTACCTAACCACAAAATCTCGAATAGAGCCTATCCGATGGCGGAATGGTAGCATCATGGCCCTGTAATCAAGAGGTCCCGGGTTCGATACCTTGTAGATTCACATAGTGGTTCGAATCCACTTTCAACTTTAAGTCCAGTCCAGATCAGCCTCACTGTGCATAAAGTGGACTTAAAACACAAACTCAAACAAACGATCTCAAATGAAATTGGATTGCAACACTGCATCGTGAAGACAGCACTAAAGGTCTTTTCAGTTCTTACGGCGGGCGTTCTAGAAGCTGGCAAGGGAAGTGGGGAGCGGGGAAGCGAACAAACCAGCGCCATAAGAAACGCAGCAGCCTGTAGAACGAGGTTCACGTAGTACTTATTTCCGCCACGGCGCCATCGCTGTTGTCTGGTCAGTCTGCGCGAATTTCCCGCTTCCCACTTCCCTTACCAGCTTCTAGAGCGCCCGCCGCAAGAACTGAAAAGACCTATAGCTGTGTGTGTAAAGCCTATGATTATGCAAGCTACAGGCGCCAATCTCTTATCTCTCCTTGCGTGCTGCGAACATCGGCAAATAAGCACACTGCGACTTGTGCGAAGCGAACGCACCCCAGTCTGCAGGCGCTCGTAAAACGAGGCAGATATGGTTGCCGATCGAGCGTGGGAACATTTGCATTGCAGATTTATTTGGGTGCGCACATGCGAATGTGCGAATAGGCAGAAGCCGCTACTGCTTCTAGGGTGGTATTTATTGTGGGGCTCAAGAAGTGGCTGATAGTAAGCCAAGGACGTATCAGAGAGTTATATTGGATTAGTATTTTCCTCTTTTTGTTCAAACAAACATAATAAGTTCCTGTTTTACGATTCGTTATAAAATTGATTTTTGTTGTTTATTTCTGTTCTATTATTTTCAACAATTAGCTAATAAATATTTGTATCTTCATTTTTGTATTTCAGGTTCGGTCCATGATGCATACGAAGTCAGCAATCTGAGTCATTTAAGAAAACTTGGGTTGTACTCTGCCATCTTAGTTGGTATATTAGTACATGTTTTGCTTGCCATTCTTGTCATATTCCTCTGTCTCTATGGTTGTCAACGGGCCACTACAGCAATAACGGTAAGTGTTTATAAAACATTTAAAATTCCCTCCATATTTTGCTTAATAACTAAATGTGCTCTTCGCTAATTTGATATAACTTTTAAATTCAATTTCACATTGTCTACAGAGTTTAAAACACTAACATAAATTTTATGGAAATTAGACACATTTCAATATAAATTAAATCTCTTTTGGAAAATCATTGGAGAATAATAAATGAATAAGTATCAATATACATTTCATTGTAAAATAAATTACGAGAAATAAATAGAATATCCTGTTAAGAGAAACTCATAAGATCAAATATAGAGAGATTTGATGAATCTAAGGTGTTAAAATTGTTTTCACTTTTGATGGAAATGGAATTGGATATCTAAGCTTAGAGGTGGATGCCAAGCGCATTGATTAAGAGTTGAAGATAGACGTAAGCCAAAAGTCTCAAAGTAGAGTTTTTAAAATAACTACATATTAGTAGTGTAATCAGGAAGGTTCTATTAATTTAAGCACAATGGAAAACCTATTTTGACGATGTTTTTGTCGATTTTATACTATTGTAGCTCTGTGATTTTTCATCTCGTATTTCGTACGACTGTCATAATTTCTTTCGAGTTAAAGTACGTAACGCCTACACCCACGCACACCTACACCCACCCACGCCCACCCACGCATACCCACCTACACCCACGCACACCCACGCACACCTACGCACACCTATTTCAACGTTGTGATTTTTACCTCATACATGGTACGAGGCCTATTGTTTTTATTAATTTAACCAGTAGTATAATCATATTCCTTCAAAGTAATACTTGGTACGAGGTCTATTATTTTTATTAATTTAAGCACAATGGTAAACCTATTTTGATGATGTTTTTGTCGATTTTATACTATTGCAAATCTGTGATTTTTTCATCTCGTACTTGGTACGAGTGTCGTCGAGGTCTATTGTTTTTTATTAATTTAACCATGTTGAAAAACAGAAGACACCACGTCAGATACAAGTCATCATAATATTACGTAATAACCTGTTTGCATAAACATGATGCAACAAGTTACCTTCTGTACCATTGTAATGTTGCGTAATGTTATGTAATAGCCTGTTGCATAAGCATGATGCAATAGTTTACCCTTATGAAAATACAATAAAAGGAAGCTTAATATGAGGGCATCACAATATTATGTAATGTTACGTAATTTAACTCGTAAGAAATTATGACACTCGTATCAAGCACGAGATGAAAAAATCACAGAGTTGCAATAGTATAAAATCAACAAAAACATCATCAAAATACGTTTACCACTGTGGTTAAATTAATAAAAAACAATAGACCTCGACACTCGTACCAAGTACGAGATGAAAAAATTAATAGAACCTTCCTGATTACACTACTAATATGTAGTTATTTTAAAAACTCTACTTTGAGACTTTTGGCCTACGTCTATCTTCAACTCTTAATCAATGCGCTTGGCATCCACCTCTAAGCTTAGATATCCAATTCCATTTCCATCAAAAGTGAAAACAATTTTAACACCTTAGATTCATCAAATCTCTCTATATTTGATTTTATGAGTTTCTCTTAACAAAATATTCTATTTATTTCTGGTAATTTATTTTACAATGAAATGTATATTGATATTTATTCATTTATTATTCTCCAATGATTTTCCAAAAGAGATTTAATTTATATTGAAATGTGTCTAATTTCCATAAAATTTACGTTAGTGTTTTAAACTCTGTAGACAATGTGAAATTGAATTTAAAAGTGAATACCTAGCTTGGCATTTAGCAATTTATGTAAAACTCATGTTTTGGATTTAAACACTTCTGACTGAGCAATGAGAATGGCAGGTTATGGTGATGTAACTTACCCTGCTCGGTAAACGAATAAATCTATATCTCCAGCTGTTGCTCGTCTAGACGATTACCAACGAAAGACCTCGTTCTACCCCTCTCACCTGGTTTTGTTCCATTTCCTTGACCTTCGCTTACTTTGCTAAAGGTAAGCGTCCTCGCTGCTTCCTTTGTAAACTCTTTATTCAACAATATTCTACGAGCAAGTTCCCACAAGTTCTGACAGGATCTTTATTCGTTCACCGGGCGGGGAATGTTATGATCTCCTGCGTACAAATCTATTTCCCAAATTGAAATGGTATATATAAAATCGCATATTTGAAAATTTAACTGTCTGCCATCCCCCACCAAAATTAAAATAATACTAGTTTGTTGCAGAAGGAATACAGAAAAAATAAAATATTATGTTAAATCTTCACACCAAAAAAATAAAAGGTTTAAACAAATTAAAATTACAGAGCATCTAGGTTTGAAATTCCTTTAGACTCACACGCTGGGAGAGTTTGTTTTGAGCAAAATGCTTACACTTTATTTGACACTCGAGAGAGAATGTTGTTCTAGACCCGCTTAATAAGCGGTAGTTCGGCACAGTCGAGTGTTAACTCGATCTGTTTTGCAATGGCTTCTCTGCTCATGTTTACACTGACATATAGGTATAGAGGCACCATGTATGGTGCTGGTGTGGTCCGTGATTTTGATTACACTCGGGATATTACACTCGACGACGCTACTCCTCGATGGGACGGGACTGTTCAACAAACGAGTGAAGCGACTGTGGGCAATGGCACGTCGATGTAACATTAAGGAGATGTAATTTAATTAGACAGAGACGCTGAGAATATTCCATGGAATGAAGACACAACACAGGTTCACCAATGCCTATGGTTAATCACACGAATATTATAGAAAGAAACGAAGAATACATGTTCACTTGCCATTGACGTTCCGAATACACTATGTAAGTACAAAACATTTGAAGCACTAGAGTTCCTTCTTGTGCAAAATTCCAGTCCAAAGCGTCAACCATCCATGCACACGTGAGCCCTGAAGTCCTGGGTTCGAAGTACATTTCGGGGAAGGTTGTGCTTATTGTCCGAGCCCAACTACACTGGGGAAACTGAGTTCGTATCCCGGTTTGGAAGATATGGTACACAGTCCGTCAGATCAAACACCGCGTTAGTGGTGGACGGGTGAACACAGAGGCCCAAGTATCCAAAGAAAGTTAGTTCATGGGGAGCCCTCAAATTAGCGCAACTGGCCACAACTGGGAAGGACGTCAGTACGGAGATGGTTTTCCTGTTAACATCAGGAGAGTGTTAAGTTCCCAGGAAACCTCATGCAAGGTTAGGGCTGTGAAGGCTAAAGAAGTGGAAGTGAGGTTAGTAATAGATGAAGTGAGATGAGTTACAATACATGACGTGTTTAAGCGGAACTAGTTAAATGGCTAGTGGTTAATTCGTGGGTCGAATCCATTCCAGAGAGTTTCTTGGCTATTTCCGGCTAAGCGTGTGGTCGTTTGAAGATTGGTTGTTTCATGGTTCCTAGTCTTGCCATCGGTCTTCATAGAATGGTTTGGATAGTTGATGTAGCTGGTTGAGTATCCTGCATGATTATCTTCTGGGTACTTCCTGGGTGGTTTCTGGTTTTTAATTTACTGTATTCCTCGTTCTGTACGAGGTCAATGGGGAATTTAGGATTTCAAAGTGTTGAACGGATGAGATGGCAAGTGTTAAAGTTTGGTAAGTTTGGTAAGTTTTTACTTAGTTAAAGAATTTGGGATTTGTTGAGGGCAGTGGCATACTTTGTGCTAAGGCGTCTCCACGGTATTATCATAGTGTTACGTTTAGGCCGTTCGCCGGATTAAATTGCTTGGCTGCAAGAGGATGTGTGTATGTAGAATGGAATAAATTACGCTTATTGCTCTTTATCAATATTTAATAGAATCGCACAAGTGAGGGAGGGAGGGGGGAGATCACGCACGAGCCAGCAAGATATCTAAACACTGACTATGATAAAACCCAAAGTGTCACCACTGTACCTGATTTCCTTCGATCCCTCGGCTGAGTCGCTACGTTTTGCTGAATCGGTCCATCGAAGGTGTCTTCAATGGGTTCGCCCAAACCTTTCAAATGGACCGACTTAACACTGTCACTCGCAACACACTTCGCGCTTCGCTCCCTCGATCAGGACTCCCCTTGGCGATGTCTCGTCACCCGGGGATTGTTGGCGTTTCTGATTACACAGCATTTTATTTCCGGCTCGTGACAATAGGAATCGTATAATTCGTTCTGTCTTTGATTAAACTGACTCAAATATTAGCTTTAGGGCTATGGCCTCTTGACGATAGGAAATGGTTCATTTGAAGTCGTTGTAGAATGTTCAGAATGAAGGAGAGGAGCCATCTTCCCTGTGTAATGTTGGAACATGTTTCTTTCCATTCTTCTAGGATAGTTATGTTGTTGATTCGTGCCAAAGTGTGAGCATATTCTCCTAGTTATTCGTTAAATTTGTCCTTGCCCTTTTCAAAGTATATTTTCAGGACGTTTGACTGATAATATTATCGATCAGTCACAAGCTCATGATTGCAAATAGTGCCATAGTGGACGTTGTACAGAATGCACCGGTGAAATTCAATCGCTTTTTGAGGGTCTCAATTTCTCTTTGTTTGTTTTTATGTTTATACGGTGATCCCAGGTTGGAGATCCATGTCCAATTATTGAGTTATAAATATAAGTAATGTAAGTTTTGATTAGACGAATTGGTAACTGAAATTTGGAAGATTCTATCGTTTCAAGTGAGTTGATTGTAGCCTCTTTTTCTTTGGATATTTTAGAAATGTATCTTGCACAGTGTAGTGAATCCTTTCTCTAGGTACAGTGCTTTTCTGAGGCGTTTTAGGGTACTCCATTTGAACTTTAGAGTGGGGTCTCTATTCTCTTTCAAGGTCCACTTTATTTTTACGTAAATATTTTAATTTGGAGCAATTATTCATTTTGCAGAGTTACACCAATCAGCTAATGTTTTAATTGCTAATGTTGATTTTGCCTCAATTTCCCGCCTGGAGTTGCTCCATACTAGAATTTCTATGTCGTCTGCGTAATTGAAGGAGTATTGTTGAGCTTTGACAAAGCTGGTTCCAAATGTAAGTTTCAAAGCTGCGGTCCGCGGATGGAGCTGCTTTGGGGGAACCTTTTTGTGACGAGCTTAGAAGTTACGAATTTTGGAATTTGATTTTAGGAGTAACAATCCTGTTGGTACAGTATTTTCTGAGCAGGTTATATGATGCACCAGGACACTCTAAGATCTTTTGTGTTTTAAAAAATTGTGGCCACCACAGATTGTTGATTATGTCCACCTAAATTCCAGTGACGTATATTTGTTTCCTGAGTTTTTAACTACTACAATTAGTAGACAAAGTGCATCGTTTGTTGATCTTCTGGTTGTGAATCCGTACTGATTTCCATTAACACCTTTTAGTAATAAAGTTCTTTCAGTTCTTTTAAATTCAATTTTTAGGAATGTTTACCAATGATATTCAAAATACAGATCGGTCTGTATTATATGACTGAGAAGTCGGCCGTTTTAGGATCTCTTTTAATGATAATTACAATTGCCCCTTCCAACATGATGGTAAAGTTCTTTTTAACGAGGCATTCCTTGAAGAAGGATGTCAATTATGTAAAGAATTTTGGATTGGCGATTTGAATGACTTCAGCAGGAATGTTGTCTGGGTCAGTTGGATTTTGTTAAATTTGCATTTATTGAAAGGAAGAAATGGTTTATTGGTATATCAAGTTCATTTCGCGTTTCCAATTTCTTCTTATTGTTGTCTGTGCTGGGATCGTCATCCGGTAGGAGCTTTTAGAAGAGATATATTGTACAGTTTCGTTTAAGTCCTTAGCCATTGATTGATCATCTTTAAGTATAGTGGTGATAGTCTGAGTACTTTTTATTTTTCCTGTGTCAATTTTATAGGGTAGACGCAATTTATTTATTTCGAGCCGATTTTGATCAAAGTTGACCCACATGTGGGCTTTAAAACATTCAAATGCTGATCAAAGCAAATTTTATTGTAGGAAAAATGTACACAAAAACCGTAACGTTTTCACCCTTTGACAGGGTCTTCTTCAGACAAAGATTCACAATAAATTGATATAAAGATTCAACCATCATCTTGATCATTACATGAATTTATTGTGAATTCTTGTCTGAAGAAGACCTTGTAGAGCGTGGAAACGTTACGATTTTAGTGCATATTTTCTTTCTAGAATATATTTTGCCTTGGTCAGCATTTGAATGTTTTATTAACATTTTGTAACATTCACATTGTTACTTGTGTGTTTTAGTGTTGGTAAATTCCAATGCATATTCCATGTTTCCAGTTTTGTATATATTTAGATGTATGTCTCTGTAGGCAGCGATGGAGGATTATTGGTAAACTTTCCTTTTTCCTTCAATTTGATCAGTTTATTGGACCATGCCTTGAGATTATTACGTTATATTTGAATCATTGGGGCAGTTTCCTCGATTGGGGTTTCTAGGATTCTTGAAAGTTCTAATGCAAGTTCGTCTACAGGTTTGACTCTATCAAGATAATTTTGGATTTTGAGTTTGTATATGAATTCACTGGTATTTATTTTCCTCCAATTGTATTTAATTTCGATACTGTCCGCTGTGTTAAGGGTTTGGTTGTGTGGATCTGGATCGATGTCATTTATGATATTACGCTCAATTGTGAATGTCATATCTAGTACTTGCAAGTTCTTAATTTCTCCTGAGGTTTTGCAGTTGGTAAGGGTGAGATCTATGTTACCAGACGCCTCTGCTCTACCTCTGTAAGTAAGAGGGTTGTTGGTTATTTTCGATAATAAGGTTCCGCTCAGATATGAAATCTTCCATTATGTCTCATTTCTTGTCAGTATCCTTGCTGTGCCACCTGGGAGAAGCTGAGTTTACATCTAAAGTGATAATATTTGTTGGTCTATTAAAACGTCGCATGTGATATTTAACTTATCTATAAAGGGTTGGATGTCGTGACTACGTTGACAGTGTCCATTGACCAATAGCCAGAAACCGAATTTCGAATATATCTGCATAGATTTTATATGGTAATCGCAATAATGCTCTATCTTAGTAATTGTTTTGTCTACTCGAAGGTTTATTACCCCCGCCTGCGGGTTATTTGAATATATTATTGTATTTTCTTGCATAGGCAACTGTGGAATTTTATTATTGATTGTATCTTTTATGTATACATAATTTTGCCTCTTCCTGTGTTGAGTTCTGCAATGTGTATTGGTTTCTTGGTTATGGGTGCCTCATCCGTTGGAAACACTACGGCCACTGCGTACACATCATGTAGAACAAACAATTATATTCTTTTGGAGAAAGATATTCCTGTTAGTCGAAGTACCTCTTCTTTGTTCGTAGGAAGATTACTTGATTTTAACATCAGTTAATCAACATCTTCTGAAATCTGAAATCTGGTTGACATTCCACTTGGATCTTTATTTCGATCTTGTTACAACTATAGAACATTTGCCATACATTACATTAGGACCATCGGTAGCAACAGAAGAACAATTTTAGGTACTCTTCTTAGAGGAGACATTCACTCTTGTCACAGTTTGACAACATACACAGTATCATTTCTGTATCCTAGCAATGTAATTCGATGAAATAAAGAAACACAGAATTAGAGGTTTTTTACCTAAATATATTCTTCTGTCCCTTATTGATGCATAAATCAGAACACTAAACGACGGTCCTGTTTATGTAGTGATCATTGATTAAAAAAATTGGTGCCTTATTTCCAGACAATGCGATTTTTAATGTTTCTGGCAGGGTAGCGTGAATAAAGAATTTAACTTATGTTTACTAAATAACTAACTCTCTAGCCTTCTTAAACCCGAAGGTTCATGGCTGCAGCAACACAGGCCTTCCATCTGCCCCTATCTTGAGCAAGATCTATATACTCTTTTCCATCCCTACCGATTTCCTTTAGGTCCATCTCAACGTTGTCCCTCCATCTTCGTCTTGGCCTTCCTACAGGTCTCTTACCATCTGGTTTCCCAACAAGAATCCTGTAAACTCCTCTTTCCTCTCCCATTCGTGCCACATGGCCTGCCCACCTAAGTCTTCTTGATTTAATTATTCTAATAATATCTGAACATGAGTACAAATTATGTAGTTCTAAATTATGTAACCTTCTCCACTCACCTGTCTCCTCATCCCTTTTAGGTCCAAATATTTTCCTAAGGATTTTATTTTCAAATACTCTCAATTTATGTTCCTCTTTCAATGTAAGGGACCAAGTTTCACATCCATATAATACTACAGGCAAAATTACTGTTTTGTATATTTTAACTTTTAGTTTCTTAGATATTAAACGAGAAGACAAAAGTTTATAAAGAGAGAAGTAACATGCATTTCCTGAATTAAGCCTGCTTTTTATTTCCTCATTAATATAATTTTCATTTGTTAATATTACTCCTAAGTATTTGAATTTGGAAACTGGTTCAAACGAGTTGTTATCAATAATTAGATTTTGATTATTACCTAACACTTGGTTTCGGCCTGTAAGCATATATTTAGATTTCTCCTTGTTCACTTCCAAACCTATCTCTTTAGCAGTTTTAAAAAAAATATTTTAGCATTATTCTTAATTGTATTCACATCATCCTCCAGTAAGTCTACATCATCTGCATATGCTAACAACTGAGTCACACAATTTAATTTTAGTCCTTCCTAAGTTTCTTTTACCTTCCTTACAGAATATTCGAAGGCAAAATTAAAGAGCATTGGAGATAATGCATCTCCTTGTTTTAACCCATCATGAATTGTAAATTTGTCAGACATATTAACACCCACACGAATTTTACTTTCTGTTTCACTGGTGCATATTTTTATCATACTAACAAGCTTCTTAGGTATTCCAAACTCTACTAATATATTATATAATTTATCTCTTTTGACCGAATCATATGCTTTTTTGAAATCAATGAATAGCTGATGGACATTTTGATTATATTCCCACTTTTTTTCAAGTGTCTGCCTGATGTGAAAAATTTGATCTGTAGTTGATCTGTTACGTTTAAATCCACATTGATAATCACCTATAATTTCATTAGCATATGGAGTTAGTCTTGTTAAAAGAATGTTAGACAATATTTTGTATGTTGTTGAGAGTAGAGAAATTCCACGGTAATTACTGCAGTTCATATTATCACCTTTTTTAAACACAGGAACAATTATGGATTCTTTCCACTGTTGAGGGATTTCTTCTTTATTCCATATTAAACAAATTAATTTATGAATTTGACATATTAATGAATTTCCACCATATTTAATTAACTCAGCTGGTATTAAATCAATGCCAGGTGCTTTGTTATTCTTTAGCCTTTTAATAGCATCTTTAACTTCAGTCAAGTTAGGTTCTGGAACTAAAGGTTCTGCTGTGTGGACTTCATTTACTTCTGATTTATCTCCTACATGGACATTTAAAAGGTCATTAAAGTAGTTCTTCCATCTATTTAGAATATCACTTGGGTCAGCTAGAAAATCACCGTCTTTATCTTTTATCAAGTTTACTTTAGGTTGCCACCCCTTTCTAAATTCATTTACACCTTTATATAAATCTCTGATATTTTTATTTTTGCTGTTTGTTTCAATTTCGTTAATTTTGCTTTTCAAGTAATCTCTTTTTTTACTTCTAAACGTGCGGTTAACTTCTCGCTTTATTCTATTATAATTGCTTAGATTTGTATCATCCGAGTTATTTAACCACCTAAGTCTAGCCTGATTTCTTATTTCTATTAGATTATGACATTCATTATCAAACCATGGCTTACTTTTTCTTGGTTTATGGTATCCTATACTCTCTTTAGCTGCTGATTCTATTGCATTACGTATGTGCTCCCAATTCTTATTTACGTCTGTTTCATTTATATTTTCATCATCATTTAAATCCTGCAAAACATCAAATCTATTTGACAGTTTAATTTGGTAATCTTTCTTAATTCTTTCATCAACAAATTTTCCTGTATCAAATTTTATAACTTTTAGATTTTGTTGCTTATGATTTATCACTGAGAGTCTTTCTCTTAATTTAGCAATTACTAAATAATGGTCACTGGCACAGTCAGCACCTCTATGTGTACGAACGTCAATTATACTAGTATGCCTTGTCTTATCAATAAGAATATGATCTATCTGATTATGAGTTTTACCATCTGGAGAAGACCAGGTATATTTATGGATATCTTTATGTTTAAAAGTGGTACTTTTCACAATTAAATTCTTTGAGGTTGCAAAAGTAATCAATCTTATACCATTATCATTACTTAATTCATGAAGACTTTCTTTACCAATAGTGGGTTTAAATGTCTCTTCTTTGCCAATCTGTGCATTACAGTCACCTAACAGAATTTTCATATCATACTGAGAAAATTTATCAAAGACCTGTTCTAACTCTGTATAAAAATCGTCTTTAGTATTATCATCTTTATCTTCCGTTGGTGCATGTATGTTTATTAAAATAATTTTACACCACCTACCCTGTAAAACTGCATATGATATCCTATCATTAATAAATTCTACTGTTTTAAGAGCCGAGATAATTCTATTATTTATGAAAAAGCCTGTTCCAAAATTATGATTTTCAGTACCACCATAGCAAAAATTTTTATATAATTTTTAGTTTTACAATTCCCTTCTCCTAGCCACCTAACTTCCTGGACAGCTACTACATCTAATTTATACTTAACTATCTCATTAACTGTACACTGAAATTCCCCAGGCCGGTAAAGGCTCAGAACATTCCAGGTGCCTAATTTAATATCCTTATTCCTAATGTACATCTTATCCTTAGTCCAGGGACCTCCCAAAGTAGTCCCCACCCGGAGATCCGAACGGGGGACTATTTTACCTCCGGAATATTTTACCTTGGGAATATCCATGGCCTTATATTTCTGTTTCTTGACATGTCTTTTTACGGTGCAGAGTTGTCAGCTCTACGCCTAACCCCCAATATGAATGGAGGAACTACTACACAAGACAAACACAAACATATTAGACAGCACAATTACTACACAAGACAAACACAAACACATCAGACATCATAACTACTACACAAGACACACACAAACACATCACAACTATAACACAATATAAACACACACACACCACAACTACTACACAATACAAACAAACAAACAATCAAACAAACACACACACACACACCCACACCCACACACACACCCACACCCCACCATCCCCCCACACAAAAAAACAGAAATCATTATTAACACATAACATAATTAACACAAATTATTACCAAGAGACCTGGTCCTCTACAAATATTATCTGAATCTATTTTGATCCTAACGATATATGCAAAATGTTCTGTAAGGCAAATTGGGAAATATATTATATATTATATATTATAATATATTATACGACCTCGAATCAGATTCAGTTGGTATAACATCTGATTGCCATGAAGGAAGGATCTCCCTGATGGTATTGTGGTAACGTTGAAATCTTGTAAACAAGGGGTCTAGGGTTCGATACCTGGTGGATGCACATTGAACAGTTGTTCAGATTCAACTTTATACTGTCTTTCCAGTCCCAATCAGCCTATGTGTGCATAAACTGGACTTAACAATTCAAACACACAATCAAATACTGTACTTGTTAACTTGCAAATTCCTGCTTGTAAAAATATAACATTCAGTCATTTTTTTATGAGAGAGTGAAATTATGGCATTTAAGAAAAATAATTCAAGTAGTAATAGACATTTACTCGATAATATCTTTGCATCCCACTGTATAAACCAGCACTTAATTCAAAGGTGTTTACATATACTACTCAATATCACAGGAGTTTTAGTTCAAGAGAAAAAAAATAATTTAAAACTTATCAGATCCATTTGCTCATTTGCAGCAAACATGTAAAATTAAAAAAAAGGCAATATCTACATGCAACTTCTACTGGTTATCCAAAATTTCGGATTGCCATCAATGAAGAAAACAAAATAATAAAGGTGGCAGAATTGATAAAATTCGAAGCAAAAGAATGTCCTGGTTTAATTAAAGGCACCAGGACATAAGTGCATTCCCTCAAATGTATGTACGAAGAGTCGTGCCTACTTTGGGTCCCCTTCCCCACCCCCTTCTTTTTGCCATCAATCATTAAGGGTTATGTGTATGTAAGATATGATAAATGGTCAATACTAGGATGGAATTGACACTAATGTATCAAATATTTTCACTAATACTGGGCACTACTTTTCCTAACCAAGGAGTCTCACTGAATCTGCAAATGCTATGCGACACTTTCATACTGTGAAAATAGCATGAACAATATGTAATGTGCATAATTCCAATTATTTTCACAATAGCATTGTGTGGAGAAATGGGATTTTGAGATTATATTATTAGATCTTGTGAAATTATGAATATTTCAAAGCAAAATTTTTGTAGATTGCTATGGTGTAGATCCAATGAAAAACTAGTACATTCAAATATACAAATATTCTAAACTACTTTTGAATTTTTACAATTTTCGAGTATTGGTATTTGTGGAAATCAGTAACAGTAGCAGCACCTGTTCAAAGTGGTTCAGCTCTAGTCAAGACATGAAAAAAGTTGGTTGAAAGGTATCAAATTTTGGTAGAATGGCAAACAATTCCAGATATAAGTCAATTTGTGGAAGATCTTGATAACCAAAATAAGGCATGTATTATTTATTCCTAAAATAAACCAATATCAATTCAGGTAAGCCTAGGAGCAGACTTCCTGGCGCAGTGGTTTTCAGAGCACGCTACGACACCAGAGGTCCTGTGTTTGGATTCCGGTCTGGTGTTGATTGTTGTTTGTGAGTGTCCCTTCATCAATTTCATAAATCATCACTCATACTCACTGTCTCGATTAGCCAAAAGTGGCAGAAAAGCAACGTAAAATAACCTAGTAATCTCAAATAGGTCTAGGAAAAGCAGGTTTCGGATACTTCCATCATCTTTAATATTGTTCCTTCAAGAAATCAATTTATTTTTGTCATAATCATGGCGTTGTTTCAAAGGAATTTCAAAATATCAGACACAAATTTATGTTTACCTTGCAAGCATAATGGTGTACTCCAGATGCGCTTGGTTTTCTTTAGATTGTGGTGCGGTGACCAGTTTTTTTTAAAGAAAAAATAACGTGTAAGTAGGGAGGAATCCAGAATTTTTCTAGCAACATGTTAATACAACCTCAGCGACAACTGTTACCGTTGCACACGGACATTGGATTTCAATTTAGAAACCATTTGATTTCGTAAATCCGTTTCTCTTCTTTTGAGTTTTGATTGAGTTGATTTATGTTTAGTACATTTATCTGCTGCAGTTGAATGAGATCATCTTGTCTGGAAAGGTCGATTCCTTTTAAGATAAAAATGTTCGCGAAGTCCAAATTTGCCGCCCATGGATAATTTTTTTTCGAAGCTACGTAAAATACATTGTGCATAAAATGTCCAGTCACTTGACCACCTGCGCCCAAGATAAAGATGAAATTCCTATGCATACCAGGTTGAAGATACAAGTGGACTATCGGCTTGATGTTTGAAGGAGTGTTCAATGCTGCACACATTGCATTTCAGTAAATGTAATGAAACATTGAACTTCCATGATTAAGACTGTAATAAAGTTACTTGGATTCAAACACCGGAGTTCTCTTTCAGACACCGTGTATAAAAAAAAGTGAAAACAAAAAAACGTTCTCTCAGTGTTTAAAACTAATGTACAACAGACCTCAAATGTTGTGTGTAACAAGAGACTTTATAGCCTGTCGGTAATTGTATTCATGACGCATATGGACACGCATGATCTATATGGCACCCGGTGGAGGCATACAGTGATTCGGATCTCACTTTAAACTGTAGGTCTAGTCGCGATTAGCCTTATTGTGCATAAAGTGGACTTAAAACACCAACTCAATCAATGAAATGATCTATATGGTTAGGTCATGTCAAAATGCCTAACATACTGTAATTTGAAATAAGTTGATCCAAATACCAAAGATATTCAAAACAATCTCATCGTGGTGATGATCATACTTTGTAGAACTGGACTTCGAATATCTCCAAACATTCACGAGATACAAGCCCGTTTTCCCAACTGTTTGCATGTTCAGATGACAGTGATGCGTGTCCTCCGCAGCACGGATCTAAACTTGTGCTGACAGTGGTTCAATTTGGATAAGCCCGAGGCTTTGGAGGCTGTAGAATTAGAACTCTACAAGCTTGCAATTTATGGATGTATTACGAAATTTAAAACTGAAGTGCGGTTGGAATGTAAATATTCCACTAGCGTGATCCAAAATTTGCTAAATTTCCTTTTTCACCCCCCCCCCCAAGATGGTTGGCAATGAACAATAAAAACACCCCACACGAAGTTTGTGACCGACGCGACATTACTGGCAGTTCACCAACCATTTTCACATTTACGTTTTTAATTTTACTTCTGCATAATACAATGTGATATTTTCTGATGTCTATGCCCTATCTATGAACAAAGCAAGACATCAAGCTTCTAGCAATGCTTGAAGATTTCACACTGTTTATAATATGAATTTTATAGAGAACTACTTTGGTGTTTAAACAACAGCGTACTTAAACCGCAAAATTTCTGTTCAATATTTATTGATGCACAAGCCGCCAAAAGATATTTCAGGCCATTACACGTTTAAGCAGAAGAGAGGAAGATATAGATGAGGTGTTTTGTTTGCTTTGGAGAATAGAACTTGACAGAAACATCATTTGAAAATTGTTAAGTTCAGATTATGTTTGTGGGTGATAATATTGTAGTTTTCAATTAACATTACTTTGAAGAAAAAATAGCTGTGTTAAATACCCTGGTACGTACCACCGGATTGTGGGAACTTATTACTCGCAAGCGTGCCGAAGGTTACATTGAAGAAGTTCATGAAAGATACACAGGAATCTTGAAAACATCTAATGCTTGGTGTAAAAATCATGATTCCACGCAGAATATAAGTAAATACATCAGTGGTGAGAAATATAGAAACCTCATAATGGCAATATAGAATAAATCAATCTCAAAGCGGCAAAAAGCAGACACAACTTTATCAGAACAATATGTTTTGGTGGGACATGTGAGAAAGTTAATCGATGGTTTATTAGCGATATATGGAGACGAAAAAATACAGGAAACAATAATTAATCTAATGAAGAAGTGTCTATAATGGACATGATCTCTACGAAGCTCACAAAGTTCATTGATAACGATACAAAAGGCATTGGATATTTGATTAAAATTACAAACACAATGCCAACAAAATTCTGGAACCTGACTGAAGGTAAATTTCTTGTCACTGATAATATTAATAAACTGCCATTCGATACGCATATCCGCGGAGATAAATGTTGTGGTCCTGGCACTAAACTCGAGACATGATTGGAGAGGGTGAATCAAGGTGTGAATCCGCTGGTTACAGCATGCAAGCAGCATGACTTTGCTTTTAATGGGAGCACGGATCTCGATGCTGGACAACGAAGCAGACAGAATATTATAGAATGCAGTACTTGGTCGTCTTGTCAGTATCAATGCATCGTTAGGTGAAAGTGTTGCAGCTCTAGGCACCATCATTGCAATGAATACGAAAATAAAATTATAATAAATAAATACCCCAAATATTCATATGTGAAACCGAAGGATATCTTTTATCAAGTTCCTTATGAAACACTGAAAAAATGTAATTGAATTCTATTCTAACCAGAAATGCAGCGTGAGAAAAAAACAAAATTGCCTGCTCAAGGGCCATGGAATGAAATTACTTCTCAGAACACACGAATTAAAACCCATGCAAAAAATAAATAAAAAAGGCACACAGTGGAAGATTTATCTTTAGTACCCAGGCTCTGTAAACAGTTTGGGGGCTGTAGGGAGCTTAACAGTGGATAGCGCGGTCATTGCCAAAACAGTAATCGATGCGAAGAAGAAAGCAACTTTGGCAGAAAACAAACGTCATAACTTCACTATGAAGAGAAAGGAAGGGTAGTGGAATAAAATTCAAAGCATTGAGAACGTTAAAAGAAGAAAAAAAGAAGAACCGCTCACGAATGAAGACATTGAAAATGATATTACAAGCAAATCAACATTGCCTTTATTTCTCAATGCTTTGGAGGGAGGTCATTGTTTAAATTAATGAATCATCTTTCCCTTTCTTCCATATAATACAACGACGAGCGCATTTAAGACTTCGATCAACTTATCTGCCGTCACATCTGAATTTTGTTGATTTAGTTGTTGTCTGAAATAAACATTGTAACATGGCAAAATTTTAAAAAATGTGGGACGTAAACATGAGAGTTTTCTTTCTCCAGTAAATCGTAGGTCTTGAAATTACAACTGCACGATGATATTATATTTCGGAAATCCATAGTTTTGAAAGTTTTTTTATAGCATGTACTTCATTCCGAACGTTACCTTGTACAATAATACCATCATTCCTCGCAATATCATTTATGCACTTTGTAAGTTGAACTTCCCAGGAGCGTGTTGCTGTCCCAAAATTTGGTGTGGCAAAGAGTGACAAACGAAATGGTGTATCAGTCTATGATAGGCGAACGTTTAGGATTTCCGAAACTTACTAAACCAGATCCGAGCATCATAAACAATAACACATTCATTCGAAAATTTTCTGGACATTGAAATTTCGAATGATAATTGCAATGAAGTGCAAAGCATGATTTCTAAACGGAAAAAAAATTAATTGGCAGTCATAACGTAACTGGCATCATTATCACATTTAAAAAAAATCGGAATAAATAGAATGGATCATCTATTGTCCAGCTCCACCTGTTTAGTTTTTTGTGACACGCGATATATCTAATAGTAGGGTAGCCCGGGGCTATATCGATCGACGAAGGAATATTCGATCCTAGGGCATAGTAAATGCTCGGGTTTGCAAACTTCATGGCATCAGTGGAGAAGGAGAACCTACACGGTTGAGATGACCAATGAAAGAAATATCGGGTTTTGGGGCTTTTACGATCATTACGATCCTCTTCCACTTCACCATTCTCTGAAATAATCCCATCTCCCTCCCACCACACAGCCAGAAAAGACAAAACGATGTAGAAGAAAAGTGGGAGCATGCCATCTGACGAGCATACGCCTGTAGGGAAGAAAATGAAAAAAAAAACGACAGCAAATTAAGAATGTTGGTAACGATGAAGACAATATCCCTTGCGGTTTTTGCCGTCAGTTGTACTACTCCAACGAAAGTGCTGTTAAAGGTGAGTGGATACGATGTCAACGATGGAACATTTGGTTTCATGGAATACATATGTGACGGGGCTTTGGTAAGATACAATTCATTTGTGGAAAATGTATCTAGACATGTGATTTTGCAAGTGATCAGAATAGCCCCGTCAATGGTCAGAATTACTCCGTAGTTTAGGAAAATCTTGCAATGTGTAGTGTTTCAGTTTCTCCATTTTTATAACTATCAGAAATATAAACATATAATTTTAAATTGTGCAATTTTGTAGCCAAAAGAATGGTGTTTCAGAATAAATTAACAGTTTTGGGAGGAAAAGTTTTTTTCAATTTTTTATGTACTGTTCAATGTGAAATGATCGATATAGCCCCGGGCTACCCTATATAAATAATCATCAACAATGAGAAAGGTGAAGTTGTTGATTGTGTTGCTGCAACTGCCATACCTGTGATAGAAATTAATGTACAAAAATAGCAACGTAACATGTTGAAACTTAGTAGTTGCAATCATTCCAACCGAATCGGACCACCTTCGCCAACATGAATAAATCGAAGAAGCAAATCAAATTTGATGTCTATATTGGGAGATGTTTTCATTCATCCACAAACAGCAAATTTTTTTTTAAAAAATGATATATTTTTTAAAACGAAGTAATTAAACCTAGCATCCAATGCAAAATTGATCATCATCAACAATTTTGTTTCTATCCTGTTGTCTCAAGTTTAAGTCATTAAGCTGGTCTTCGATAGCATCGACTATCCTGGCCTCCGACCAGAGTGGAGACATTGAAATTATCTAAAGGAGACAGTACTTATTATCAAGCTGGTGGATTCGAAGCTGGGACAAAAATCAAAACAAAAAGTGAAACTGTTCTGTTTCCCATGCCTTTCTCTTTGCCTTCTTCTCAGCTTACAAGGAAATCAAGTAGACATGTGGCTTGTACGTTACGTTTCGCAGAGCACCCACAATATTTTACAATGTTCTATTGAGATTCAAAACTATCTGTGCAGATGGAACAAAGGATGATACTACTTTACTGCGCTAGCGAAATGTGTGAACAAATCTATGGGATTATGCATGACTGTGGTAAAATATGAAGCGTACTACGTATACTCGTATGCTGTTAAATACATATTAAAGATCTTCAAATTTCTTGTCAGTTTTAAACTTATCAATGAATAGAGAAGCAAAGGGAAGGCAAGTGCTTTGACTTTGACGTGACAACGCAATCCCAGAGTATACAATATAATATGTCCGAGTTCGTACCTGTACTGCTATAAACAGCAATTTGATAGCTGCAAAACAAAAAAAAGTTTATCTTAGATATGGACTAAATGAATTATTTCCACGCGAGCAATAAAATTTTAACATAGCCGTTCAAGGTCATTTAAAATTATACAAGGCATACATTGCATACAAGCGAATGAAAGAAAGAAACATTAAAATGTATTACAATCCAATCGAGTTCATGTTACGCAGACCGATATTCTATTAATACACCGAAAAGGAAAGAAGTTGTTGCTAATGATGTGTAAAATATCAAAATTATCTGTGAATTTCATGATGTGTACATGAAAATACCATACACAATGTTAGTTCGTTCGTTGATGAATCATTCGCGAAATCTGTGAAAAATGAACGTGTCCTGGAACAATTTTAAAAATATTTATAAGTTGTTCTTTCTATGGCAAATTCTCCAGTGATGAGAGCGGTAATTTGGCATGAATATTGCAATCTATTAGTCGAAATTTATTGTCTCTTCGATTGAGTACCAATTTATTCATAACTGTTGTGTGAACACCATCCAACTTTCTAGTAATAGCAAATTCAGTCATTTTAAATTCGTTTTCAATGAGGCGACGCACCGTTAATGTTGTAACTTTAACGATACATGCACATTTCACAGATTTTGCTAGTTAAATTTCTTCCTCATCAATCATTTTGATAGACTACATTTTTTGCTCTGAGTCCACCAAATTCTGTTATCACATATACCTCTATTTCATCCTTCACCTTACCCAGTTTCATTTTCTAATCAGTATCCGATAATGTGCGTAATTGTTGAAGTTATAAATCTCCTTCATAATTTTCGAGATCCTTGTACATGTCGTCTGTTTCTATCACATAGGCAAATGAGTCAGTATACACATGTGCAATGAATATTCTTTTGATATGTCGGCTTCATTATATCATGATGAAATTCATACATTGCAAGTCTTCTTAATTCAAGTACGGTAACAACCACAGCAACAGGTGTATCACATATTACAGATGTATTTGTTCTTTCAATGAGAGCTACATTTTGAATTATTCGTGTGAAACCTTTACAAGCGGGGTCATCAATCAGTTCTTGGAGCCCTTTCCGATCGGACACCAAACTAACTTATATTACTCATATAATATATTTTATTTATACATATAACTTATATTTTATAATGTTTCGCTTATTTTCTATTGCTTTACTCTGTCCTGAATTACTCAACAATTTATAAAAACAATATATCTACGTTTGAAATAGCTTGTATGCGGCACTCTCTCTCTTTCATAATGTTATAGGATTCGCCTGAATTTCAATTCTTTGTATATTTTCGTAAGCTTCAAAAGTTGTTTCAGATAATATTGGGGATATAATGCACAACGTATTTTTTTATCTTCGAAAGTAAGCATTAATTTAGTTTTCTCGGTACGTAGAACAAATTGCGAAGCCCGTGTCATGTCTGAGCCGATATGCTTATCGTGAAGAAGAGGTGGATACTTTGGGTCGACTTCTAGAAAACAACCACACTCATGATCATCGGACCGATTCAAGAATGCACAACTTGCAATTTCTTCACGACTCATCCGTTCGTAATTGCCGATAGGGAATGCCTGCATCATGACGTACCTATATAAATTATTCCTACCATATAAAATATGTACTTGCAAGGATTGCTAAGCTAGTAATTACGGACGTAAGGATTCTTCGCTTCGGCATCGGATAATACCACATCGCTTTTCCATTTTACATGAACATAAAGTGATCGATTTTAGTCAGGAGTCCAAGTTTAGCTTTAGTAAATTTCAACATTGAATACCAAGATTAACTTACTGACGTACATATGTATGCAGGATTTAATATGTATGTATATATGCCGAAGCAACGCTCTCAAGAAGTTTCAAATACGTGTGCTAGTAAGACTGTATCCAAAATTAATTATATATCGTGATAATCGCCATGGTTTTACAGTTAAATGCGTTCCAAATCATGTGAGCATGTTCGTAATCTTCTTCGCTGCATTCGATGTCTTGAGGACGATTGTAAAACTGATCTCGCGATGGCCACTGGTTCTCCTCGAAATTAGCAAGGCTGTTCATGAATTCCTAGGGGTAGACCCATTTGCTTTAATAATGGTAAATGATAGATGCCGAAATGTTGCGGGGTCCCGGTGCAGGCATATAGTGGTTCGGATCCCACTTTTAAACTGTAGATCCAGTCACGATTAGCCTCACTGTGCAAAAAGTGGACTTGAAACACCAACAAAATCAATAAAAAGAAGAAATGGTACCTCGAGTATTCAAATTCGCCATCTTCTAATTGATTAACTGGAGTAACCAAGATGCTTGATAGAAACTGGTAAGAATCCTGTAAGCAGAGAGTAACAAATTTTCCATCATCTAATCTTATATTGTTTTTCACACAAACACATTTTTATTTAGTGTGCGGTATAATGTTTATTCCCTCTTCGTCGTATCCAAGTTATTTTATGAACAAACTTGCATCTAAATCATTATGAAAAACGGAATATAATCAGGTTCTCTTGATGTTCAAGTTACATCCACTGCAAAGCGTGGCAATATAATATCATGTGTAATAATTGTGATTGCGAACTCTTATTCAGTTTGTGTCATCAAAGCATTTCTTCCAATGTTCGCAATTTGGAGTTTTGTCGTGCTTACGTTGCTCTTCTGGTATGGCATCCATCATAAGTAATGTAAGATTGAAGGAAGCGTTTTCACCTACTCGATAAGGGTTTCGATATTTCTTTTGTAGGCATATTCACCTAGATATGAAAATGTCTTTTGACTAAGTGTCGCATAGATTCGTAACACTTTCAAGGAAAACTGCAACCTACATGCTTGGAAATATGTGCAAAGGCAGAGTTTCGCATAATATTACGAGTAGAGAGAATGGTACGTTCATAAACATTTATTTTGTATTTATTTATTTTACCCCGATTTCAGCTAATTTTCCAAGGGGAAAATATAAAAAAATCCAAATTTTATAATTTTTATAGCATAAAAAATATTTTTATTTTATCAAAGCTCAACCTATAGGAGAAAAATATTAAAGATTCAAATTTTATCATTTTTATAGCATAAAAAATAATTATGTGATTTTTTATCAAATTCAACCACTCATTTTTATAGGGTAAAATTTACTTTTTGAGCCTAAATCAGTATATTTACAATTATCTAGATTTTAAGAGAAACAGATGTGTAGATACTGTTTTAAGTTATTAGCACTGCAGTGCTGTGTAGTGCAGTGTATATAATTATTTCTCAAATGTGCGTATTCTGATTAATTTCTGAAATGTAGATACTGTTTTAAGTTATTAGCACTGCAGTGCTGGGTAGTGCAGTGTATATAATTATTTCTCAAATGTGTGTATTCTGATTAATTTTATGTCTGAAAATGTAGATACTATTTTAAGTTATTAGCACCGTACCGCAGTGCAGTGTATATAATTATTTCTCAAATATGTGTATTCTGATTAATTTTTACGTCTGAATTGTACATGTGTGTATTTTTAGAAAGAAAAAAAAGCTATATATAAAAATATATATGTATGTACCTTGGATGTAAAGCATTCAAAATTGTGTAGTGATGAAGTTAATTTTATAAATATATATATGCATTGAATAACAAGCAAATTGCAAAGCAATTAGTATTAATGCATTAAATTTGTTTCTTTTTAAAATATCAAATTTAAGTGTCAGTAATATATCAAAGCTACCTTGAAGAGGTTTTAAAACATTGAACCATTAAGAAAAATGTTGTAAATTCTTGAAATTATTACAAGGTAAAGCTAGTAATATAATATTTTCAAACACACAAAGAAACTAGTATTAAAAAGAGAAAAGATTACAAGTCAAAAAACTTTAACTTTCAGCTTCATGCGATGCTGACAAAAGCTCTAATGGAAACTCATTTGTCTCTGAAGGAGACTTAATAGAGACTTAACTTTGCCCCGAAGGAGCAAGTGCTTAAAGCTCCCGAACTGTGTCTATCATATATATTTTTTTAACATGCATTTCCTACTTATATATATCTGCTCACTAGTGTGCACTAAACAAAATAACACGAGTGGACACATGTGATCACCTTTATACTTCACGGATGCAATAAAGAAAAGGGGTTTTCCCCGTTTAAAAAAGCGTAGCCATTGGTTAGTGATGACATCATGAAGAAAGGTCGAAAACATTATACGTCTTTGTTGCACAATGCTGAGCACGTTTCTGACGCGAGAATTTGTGCAAATCAATAGTTAACGGGGTGAACACTCTTTTACTGAGAAGGTCAACTAACTCCGTGGTGCGCGTCAGTAAATGTAGATAATAACGCGCAGGAAACACCGCATTCTAATCAATAGTTGTCACACGAAACAATACATTGTATGACATACAAAGAGATCGATGAAAACTCGGAACATTGGTAGCGCGTGACATGCAAACAAGTTGAACTCGGAATATGGGTAATATGTAAACATAGAAAGATTATTATCTTCTCTTTGCATGCTATGAAGAGAAGCTGTATTATTAAAATGGTTTTATCTCGAGAACCAAGTAACGTGTAAAGGTGGGGTCTTTGCATTGGTATTGTTTTGATGTTCTCTTTAATTTGATATTAAACTCGATATTATTATCTGCTCTTTGCATGCTATGAAAGAGAAGTATTATGCGATGGATTCTCTTGTCTTCTTTTCTGATCTTATAAATTATTAAAATGCTTTTATCTCGAGAACCAAGTAACATAGAAAGGTAGGTTTTTGCTTTGGTCCTGTTTTGACGTTCTCTTTAATTTGATACCCAACTCGATAAATAAATAACCAAAAAGAAATTATGCCCATGAATGTGTTTGGTTTTAAGAAGCACATTCAGCAAATAGGTAGAACTCCAGTAAACATGGATATTATTAGGTATATTCATCGTAAAATAAGAGGCCTCGTTATCATTCATCTTAATAGTATCTGGTATAAAGTGAATGAGGATACCCGTAAACAATTACATGTATTTAAAAATAGCCAAGCATCATATAAAATTCCCGTTACAGGGAAAATTCAAATAAGTATCTCTCCACCCAATGCAGTAGTTGTACACATAGGTCGAAATTTTTACAGGATGAAACACAATGCAATAGATCCAAACACAACATACAATGTGGAAACAGGTGATTTCCTGTATGCTGAAATTATTGGGGAGTATGATAAGTTATCGAAATAAGAATAATTTATCCTCTCATGAATATATAAAAATACCAAAACAAAATTAAAACAAATTAAAAATAAAAATAAATAAATAAAACAATGGATATATTTGGAAATAGGAGGCGACAAGAGATACCAGGTAATTCCAGCGACATCGCCAGATTAGACTAGCGTCTTAAGAAACTTAAATCAGATTTATTAATTTTACAAAATTCACTAAATTTAAATATAGAAGCTGAGATTACACCCCTCCAAACTGAATTAATTTACCCCATAGTAGATAGCGAACTGAAATCCCTACTCCAAAAATATACCAACTTAGCCTCAATTGACAATGTTCAAACCTTAGAATAAAGTATAGCCAAGTTGAAAAATGAACTTAATAAATTCCGACAACTCCAAACAACCACTTCAGAGCAAATGAAACAAGGATTAAACAATCAAGCAAATACTATTCGTACGGAACTGCTTTCTATTATTCATAATATCAAAACGCAAGAGCAATACGAACAGGTTAATGCTAGTATTCTTGAATTACGAGAGCAGTTGCTATCTTTCGAAATTCCTACACTAGAAAATATTAAAACTAAATTGCAAACAAAAGAGTTACACAGGGCCATAACAGAAGTTCAAGCCAAACTAAAAACGTTGGAAGATTTTATCAAGAATTTACCTTCATCTTCCGAATTAAATGCCATTGCACGCAGTGTTGCCATTATCAAATTACAGTTGCAGACTTATGAAGATTTCGGGAAGATACAGGGTACCATAGCTAATATTGAAGACACTTTGACAACCATGAGGAATGAATTGAAAATTTACAGGAATCTCTGGAGTTTAAGTTGCCAAGCATAACCGAATCTTTAAACATAATTCAAGAACAAATTACTAAGCTGGAAAATCTTAATACCGAATCTGAAATATCCCATTTTCATCATCTCGTAGATGACATACAGAACAAATTGCAAATAATACAACAATCTACGCCTAAACAAGATGACATACAACAACCTAAAGATGCTTTCAGCAATGTTGCAGATGCTACAGAGTTAGATACTGTCAAACAAGCTTTGACCACACTTCAAAATACTGTAGCTAATTTACCCACTTCCCAGGAGTTAAGATCTATAAAAAGAGCAGTAAATCGAATACTCAAGCCAGAGGACATCAAGAACATTCAAGCAGAAATTGCTGTAATTCAAGACACCATCACTACTTTGCCTACTAACCAGATAGTCAACGACCTTCACACATTGCTTGAAGAAATCAGAAGTCAGGTACACGATCTTGCGAGCCAAAGTACCAAATTGAAACTTGTATGAAGTTTACAAAATATCATTTCTAATATTAAGCTACAAATTAGTACCCTCGAAACAAGTCAAAAATCTGCATTATCAAATTTTACCTCGCAACTTAATGATCTCAAAGAACAATTTAAACAATTGAATGTCGATGTGGACGATCTTGAATTACGTCAATGTCAATTTTTCACTGTTGAGATAGTTAGACTTGAGAGTGTTTACAAATTGTATCCCTACACTCAGTCTCATGAATTTTTTCTTGATGGTAATATTAGGTTTTGAAAATTTGGCTATGTAAAGAGGGGAAAACATATAGAAGTACCAAATTTCACCATACAGAGAAAAGATGGGGTGTACAGAGCACTTCAGATATCTATTGCATATTGGGATAAATCTGCAAAGAAATATAAAATACATGAAGATGAACAATTATCTGGTTTTCATGTGGAAGCTGGTGACCAATTATTGTTTGAAGTGAAACAATTATACCCTGAAAATAATCCATTTTATGTCATATTTTCTTATAGAACCCGATGTCAAGACCAGATATAGTTAATGAATTACATAGATCAGCTCGTCGTAACTATAAACGATTGAGTGTGGTAACAAAAGGTGTAGACGATTTGTCAAGCTGATCTGATATAAATGAGCACAGGAACTTTAAAAAATTTACATAAGATAAATCATGGTGGTAACATTATCGTATGGGTAAAACGGATTCCTTCAAATTTCCTTCAAATTTACAGGAGAAAGTACTTACGGAAATGATTTTCTTGAGCGTTTTGGAAGTTCCTGAATGTAGATTTGATCCATTTTAATGTGAATGCGTTTTGTTTTCTGCGAAAATCTGTCCGACACGCTGTTTCTGCTCCCGCCATTTGCTTTTTGCATGAGAGTGCAATGTTCCGTGTGTTAAGACGATGCAACCCCGTAGCCAGTGTTTCAGCCTCGCCGTGTTTTCACTAGAACCACCTGTCGAGTTCGGAACAAGCCATTTTTCCCGAATGGGTGTCACTTATCGCACAACATTGTAGCAACATTGTGTTCAGACGTCACAGGAGAGAGCTGTTTTTACAATTTTTCTTTGTATTTATGCTAATGGAACCTAACCTAACAGGCCTAACCTAACCACGTAGGCATTCCTCGTCTGACGTCAATATTCAAGGTTGCAAGATTGTTGTGCGTAAAGGATGAGAATTAACGAATTACGAAAGAAAGATGGTTCCGACCCGAATGGGTGTCACTTATCGCACAACACTGTAGCAACATTGTGTTCTGACGTCACAGAAAAGATCTTTTTCATGTTAGGCAATACAAGCTAACGCGTCTCTTAGCGAAAATAATAATTTTTCTTTGTATCTATGCTAATGGAACCTAACCCAACAGGCCTAACCTAACCACGTAGGCATTCCTCGTCTGACGTCAATATTCAAGGTTGCAAGATGGTTGTGCGTAAAGGAAGAGCATGAACAAATTTCGAAAGAAAGATGGTCCCGACCGAATGGGTGTCACTTATCGCACAACACTCTAGCAACATTGTGTTCTGACGTCACAGGAGAGACCTTTTTCATGTTAGGCAATACAAAGGTAACGCGTCTCTCAGCGAAAATATTATTTTTTCTTTGTATTTATGCTAATGGAACCTAACCTAACAGGCCTAACCTAACCACGTAGGCATTCCTCGTCTGACGTCAATATTCAAGGTTGCAAGAGTGTTGTGCGTAAAGGAAGAGCATTAACGAATTGCGAAAAAAAGATGATTCCGAATTGCGAAAGAAAGATGGTTCCGAATTGCTGTGTATGGACAATGAACGTGGTAAATCGCAAGGTTATTTTACAAGTTCTACACGTAAATGCGACGTATTAGCATAATTTCAAATAGGGGCACGAAAGTAGATATTTTCCGGTGAACGAGGTTGCACCACTGCATAAATCGACAAAACACTCTCAGAACGCCCCCTAAACCTGTATGCTATGACGGCCATAATGTGTTACAGATTCGAAACAACAAGTAACAGTAAGTACTTTTAAATAGAGAAAATAAACATTATCTTAGTTAGAAATGCATTATTAGTAGTGTCATTGGGTTGTTTCAAAGTAATACTTGGTACGAGTGCTTTTTTAGCCTCTTTTTTATCAATCAAATATCAGTTTTTGACATATTTTGACAATTTTTTGTCATGTTTTGTTGATGTTTTAGTGCTTAGCGATGTTTTAGCAAAATTTCCTATTTTTCTCTTTTTTTTCGCACTCATACTTGGTACGAACGCCACGATCTTATGTGATATAACTTAACCTATTTATATTTTTTTTTATGTATAGGTGTACATGATGAATCCCCAAACAGATTTTTCCTAAGTTTTACGGTTTCCAAGATAATCCCACTTCCGGTTGCCATTTTGGATTTCCGAGAATAGGCTCTATTCATATTTTACTTACATATATGCGTACGTGACGAATCTGCAAACAGATTTTTTCTAAGTCTTGCCGTTTCCAAGATAACCCCACTTCCGGTCGCTATTTTGGATTTCTGAGCATAGGTTTTATTCATATTTTACTTACATATAGGCGCACATGACGAATCTGCAAACAGATTTTTTCTAAGTCTTGCCGTTTCCAAGATAACCCCACTTCCGGTCGCCATTTTGGATTTCTGAGCATAGGTTCTATTCATATTTTACTTACATATAGGTGCACATGACGAATCCGCAAACAGATTTTTTCTAAGTCTTACCGTTTCCAAGATAACCCCACTTCCGGTCGCTATTTTGGATTTCCGAGCATAGGTTTTATTCATATTTTACTTACATATAGGCACACATGACGAATCCGCAAACAGATTTTTTCTAAGTCTTACTGTTTCCAACATAACTAGTAGAGTAGTGTCCCGGGTTCTGCAACAGAAAATGGAGCTCGGTGGAGCTCGCAGTGTTGCCAACTCCTCACCCGAAAAAATCACCAAGGTTTTTTTTCTTGGTCTAACCTAACCTAAGGCAAAGAGTTGGCAACACTGCTTGAGAGTTCTGCAACCAGAAGTGGGGCTTGCAGTGTTGCCAACACCTACTCGAAAAATATCACCAAGGTTTTTGTCTTGGTCTAACCTAATCTAAAGCAAGGAGCTGCCAACACTGCTTGAGGCTTGCCTTACAGTGCATAAAGCAAGGTTGCCAACCTACTGGTACTTTTGCCATGGCTTTTTACAAAAAAAAAGAGAGGAGAGAGGGAAGAGTTAAACAACCGACAGCATACCTACAGCCTTTTTCTTCTTGGTCTAACCCAACCTAAAGCAGGGAGCTGGCAACACTGCTTGAGGCTTGCCTTACAGTGCATAAAGCAAGGTTGCCAACCTACTGGTATTTTTGCCATAGCTTTTTACAAAAAAGAGAGAGGAGAGAGAGTGGGAAGAGTTAAACAACCGACAGCCTACCTACAGCTTTTTTTTGGTCTAACCTAACCTCAAGCAGGGAGCTGGCAACTTTGCTTGAGGCTTGCCTTACAGTGTATAAAGCAATTTTTGCCAACCTACTGGTACTTTTGCCATAGCCTTTTACAAAAAAAAGAGAGAGGAGAGAGAGAGAGGGAAGAGTTAAACAACCGACAGTGCTGCCAACACCTACCTACAGATTTTTTTTTCTTGGTCTAACCTAACCTAAAGCAAGGAGCTGGCAATTTTGCTTGAGGCTTGCCTCACAGTGCATAAAGCAATTTTTGCCACCCTACACACACTGGGCAAGGAGAGCCGGCAACATACACGCACCGCCGTAAAAGAGAGAGAGATGGATGGATGGCAACACTGCACGGGTTTAACGTCAGAAAGTGGAGCTCGGTGGAGCTCGCCTTAATGGTTTTCTCTTGTAAGGCATGAGCTCTATTTTCTCACAGTGTTGCCAGCACCTCACTTGATCACGATCTTACGTGATATAACTTAACCTATCTTACGATTTTTTTTACGATCTTACGTGATATAACTTAACCTATCTTACGATTTTTTTACGATCTTCAGTGATATAACTTAACCTATTATTTTTTTATTTGCACACCGAACCGTAGTAGACCCAAATGGAGAGAGTTCACCAACCGAAAGTGGAGCTCGGTGGAGCTTGGTGGAGCTCCCCAAACCTCAAAAACTCACTTTCTCTCCACGTTCCGAGTCTTATTTATTGCGCTGACGATGTTTTACAGCGAAGAAAACAGCACCAAAACATCAAAAACTCACTTCAATTTACTGAAGTGAGCCACAGCGTTGCAAACCTACGAAAATTTTATCAAAACCTCAAAAACTTATTTTCTCTCTATGTTCTATGCATTTATTTGTTGTGCTGACACAGCGTGATGAGTAAATAATGCACTCTCTTATTCTTGAAGGATGAATGCACTGTATTGTAATTTTCCAAGTCCCGGTCAAATGTTTATATTGTGACCTTTGTAAACCTCTCGGAACGATGTGATCTCTCTGCCGCACACACACACGCCTCTCATTATTTCTGTATTGTGACGTGTTTATTTTGGTATGGGAGGACAGAGGACACCGAGACTCGACCGACACACTAAACCCAACCTCTCTATGCGTACTCTACGTCACCAAAAAAAAGGTTAAAGGTTCCAAATAACAATAGTTAAGAGTTTTGCCAATCTAGTAAAGTGGATTGGCTGAAATCTCCAAGGCGTATTTTTGCATTTTTTTTTTTTCAAATATGAACACGTTAAAACTGAACTGTCTTGGATTTTTTGAGTTTTGTATTTACCCCTGAGAAAATTCTATATAAAATAACATACCTGAAAATTATATTCGTAGTAGATTGATTTTTTTTGAGTTTTGTAATCACCTCAAGAAATTCTATATAAAATAACATACCTGAAAATTGTATTCACAGTAGATTGAATTCTTGAGTTTTTGTATTTGCACACAAGAAATTATATATAAATAACATACCCGAAATTCTATTTACAGTAGATTGAATTTTTGAGTTTTGTAATCACTCCAAGAAATTCTATATAAAATAACATACCTGAAAATTGTATCGCTAGACACTTTTGATTTCTGTGATTTTTTGGAGAAAGCATAATGGCATCCACCACCAGTTTCAATCGAAAAAATGATAAAACTGAATGTGTTACTTGCGAAAAATTAATATCTAAAACTAATATTAGCAAGCACAGGGCAAGATGTAGCGAAACAGATTCGAGAATTAATCGTTTGTTACCTTCTAAGTCTTGTGCTCGATGTGGAAAGATGATCAGCATTGCAAATTTAAGTAAACACCTCAAAATTTGCAAATCATCGATCGAACGAGGAACATTGAAAAGGAAAATCGATAATGCAGATACGGAAGCTTCCACTTCCAAGCAAGTTAAATTATCGGATGAACGCAAACCGATTAGATCTGCATTCAACGACCAACTCCTGGATTTCTCTTTTACTTCGGAACCAGGCCGTGACATCCTTAGTTTCTTGCATGAAACGAAAACATCTGTACTAAATATTCTAAAAAATAAACTTGAAAATAATTCCATAAAAGTATATGTTGTTCTGTTTTCTGAATACGAGAAAGTTGATGGCACAACGAGTATTTTTTATCATCGTACAAAAAACCAGACTCTTCATTTGGCGGACGTCGAAAATTTAGACAACTTCTATTATAAAGTTACCAATGAGCTGGTTAAGAAACATGACGATTTCGAGGCTAAAGGGTCGGGATGGTCTCTGTGTGGAAGTCCTCACACGTTAACTGTTTACGTGAACCAATTCTCGCCTCTTCGCGCATCCAGCTATGTTCCTCTTCCACCGAACATTCAACACAAGAGGGCTGTGTTAAATATACAGAACAGCGATAAAAAATGTTTTCTTTGGTGTATATTGGCTGCACTGCATCCTGTTTATTGGTCAAATAATCCAGAACAGGTTTCTCATTACAAGCAATACGAGTCCGAGTTTGAAAGTGTAATGTCTGACATTGAATACCCGGTGACATTGTCGAATATAACAAAGTTCGAAAATCGTGCAGGAAAACGCATCGCTATTAATGTATATTCCTTTACGTCAGATAAATATCTCGTGCATCCCGTCAGGATAAGCGATATCGACGATGACGATACTCGTGTGATTAATCTTCTTCTAATTTCAAACGAGGATGTTCATCACTACACGCTAATTCGTTCTCTATCACGTTTGGTCAGAAGTCAATCAACCAAGCATGCAAACAACATCGAAGTTTGCCCGAGATGCCTAACCACGTTCGACGATCGTGACCGACGTGATCATCAAAATCTTCATAGTCGTCAAATTGCTATCGAGAAACTTGCCGAACATAAAATATATTGCGGTGACAACAGACCGGCTAGAATGTTGATGTCCGAAACGAACGAAGTCGAAGAATTCAAAATGCACAAGGCATTGTTAGAACATCCGGCCATCATCGTCGCAGATTTCGAGGCGTTCCTCAAACCACTCTCCTACTGCGAACCGGATCCTGAAATTTCCTCCACAACGCCGTACCAGCTTCATCAACCTAATAGTTTCGGCTATGTTGTTGTGCGACGTGATAAAATAAATGAAGCATATATATACCGCGGGCCAAATGTAATCGAGCACTTCCTGGAAAAAATGGTGGAGGAGGTTGAGGTAATTGGCAGCGTACTGCTTACATCAAAACCGATGGCACCTTTAACTGAAAATGAACTTCAAAATTACAATTCCACTGAGGTGTGTCCGGTATGTGATCAAAGTTTCACCGATGAGAACAAAAAAATATTCCACCACGATCATTTCAGCGGAAACTACATAGCTGGAATTTGCAACACGTGCAATCTTAAAATCCAGAAACCTACATTCATCCCCATATTCTTTCACAACGGAAGCGGATATGATTTTCACCACCTGGTGAGACATCTTGGCTACGATCCGAAACGTATAGGTGTCTTGGCCGAGAATGAAGAACGCTATATTAGTCTCAGCAAGCAAGTGTCGATTCCGGGAACGAAAAATACAATCGAGATGCGCTTCCTGGATTCGTACAGATTTCTCTCTGCAAGCCTGGATGCCACCGACGATCAATTCAAAATAACTAGAGCTAGTTTTCCCAACGTGGACATAGAACTCGTCAGACGTAAAGGGATTTATCCTTACGAATACGTCAGTGATGATTCTAAATTTAACGACGACGTTCTCCCCACCTCCAAGGGAATTTTACAGCAGACTCAGAGAGAAAGGAATCACGGACGAAGAATACCAACACGCGCAACTCATGTGGGAGAAATTAGAATGTAGGACACTCGGAGACTACCACGACGCATACTTAAAATTATAGACGTCGCGATACTTGCGGATGTTTTTCAAGCGTTCAGGAAAAACGGCAACGAATATTTATAAATTAGATCCGGCGTATTTCTACAGTCTACCGGGATTAGCCTGGTCGGCAATGTTATTCCAGACAAAGGTCAAGCTGGAACTGATATCGGACGTTGACATGTTGCTATTTATCGAAAGAGGGATACGAGGTGGAATGGTGCAATGCGTACAGAGACATGCGAAGCTAATAACGTACACATGAAAGAAGATTACGATTCAAATCGAGCATCGAATTACATCTTCTACGCCGATGTTAATAATCTCTACGGACATGCCATGGTTCAGAAACTTCCTTACGGGGGATTCGAATGGTTAGGATCCCACTTCGATAGATATTATTTATTTCGACGATAGCGAGTGTGGTTTTCTTCGCAGAGGTAGATCTCCAATTCTCTGACCGCCTGCACGACACGTTTTCGGATTTGCCTCCGACTCCCGAAATCAAATGTCCACCCGACTCGATTCAAGACAAGCTTTTGTTAACATTGAACCCTAAACAGAGATACGTCGTCCACTACAAGAATCTCCGGTTTTTGATTGGGAAGGGTGTTCAGATAGTAAATGTTAGAAGAATACTAAAGTTTAAACATTCCACGTGGTTGAGACCTTACATAGAAACTAACACACAACATAGAACAGCTGCCACTTCCGATTTAGACAAGGACTTCTTTAAATTAATGAACAATGCGGTGTACGGAAAGACCATGGAGAATGTTAGAAAGCACGTAGACGTGAAATTAATTTCCGATAAGAATAAATGTCGGAAGTGGATAGCCGATCCTAGATTCAAGTCGAGAAAAATTTACAACGAGAATTTGGCACTTTTCAATCTAGATATAAAAATTGATGAAATTCAGAAAACCAATTTACGTTGGCGCAAACGGTTCTCGACTTGTCGAAACTTTTACATGTTCGAATTTCATTACGACGTGATGAAGCCCTTCTACAATGATAAAATATCACTTTTGTACACGGACACCGACAGCTTCATTTACAGCATACAAACACCTAACCTCTACGAAGACATAAAAAATCCTTCCATGCTCGGAGTATTTCGATACGGTCTGCGTATCCTCAACCCAACAGATTTGGAATTCCATCTCGTAACAAAAAAAGTCCTAGGTAAACTGAAAGATGAATGTAACGGTGATATTATTGTCGAGTTCGCGGGTTTGCGTTCGAAGATGTATGCCATGAGAACAGAGAGTAGCGTCACGAAGAAAGCAAAAGGTGTGGGCAAGAATACGGTAGAGAACAAACTCACCTTCCACGATTACATCGATTGCCTTTACTCACAATCGACGATACTAAGTATAGAACAAAGAATCCAAAGTGTAGACCACGTGATTACAACAAACAAAGTTAGGAAAGTAGCATTAGATCCGCATGACGATAAAAGATGTATTTTGTCTTGTGGAATCCACACGTTACCTTGGGGGCACTATCGTTTAGAAATTAGTAAAAATTGTAGACAATGCAATTGAAAAAAAAAAAAACTTAAAAATAACTATAACTAAAATTAAAAAAAACTTTACCTGTCTCAAATTATCACATACACAATAAATAACTAGCAAGGACAATGAATCTCTTTGGTTTCCGAAAGCAAGCAATGGAGACCGTACACCACACGGCAGATCATGAATTTCTACCTTCCATGTTATCTAAACTCAACGGCCTGTTGATCAATCAATTTTCGGAACGCTGCTCTTCTTGCTGGAATAGTGACGATTTCGGATTCGTAACGATCGACATGACGAGGAAACCCAACGACGGAAAATACAGAAACAAAATCAACGACTTTTCTAAACGTTGCAACGTTGTTAGAAACGTTTCTAACAGCGTTGCAACGTTTTAGAAAGTCGTTGATTTTGTTTCTGTATTTTCCGTCGTTGGGTTTCCTCGTCATGTCGATCGTTACGAATCCGAAAATCGTCACTATTCCAGCAAGAAGAGCAGCGTTCCGAAAATTGATTGATCAACAGGCCGTTGAGTTTAGATAACATGGAAGGTAGAAATTCATGATCTGCCGTGTGGTGTACGGTCTCCATTGCTTGCTTTCGGAAACCAAAGAGATTCATTGTCCTTGCTAGTTATTTATTGTGTATGTGATAATTTGAGACAGGTAAAGTTTTTTTAATTTTAGTTATAGTTATTTTAAGTTTTTTTTTTTTCAATTGCATTGTCTACAATTTTTACTAATTTCTAAACGATAGTGCCCCCAAGGTAACGTGTGGATTCCACAAGACAAAATACATCTTTTATCGTCATGCGGATCTAATGCTACTTTCCTAACTTTGTTTGTTGTAATCACGTGGTCTACACTTTGGATTCTTTGTTCTATACTTAGTATCGTCGATTGTGAGTAAAGGCAATCGATGTAATCGTGGAAGGTGAGTTTGTTCTCTACCGTATTCTTGCCCACACCTTTTGCTTTCTTCGTGACGCTACTCTCTGTTCTCATGGCATACATCTTCGAACGCAAACCCGCGAACTCGACAATAATATCACCGTTACATTCATCTTTCAGTTTACCTAGGACTTTTTTGTTACGAGATGGAATTCCAAATCTGTTGGGTTGAGGATACGCAGACGTATCGAAATACTCGAGCATGGAAGGATTTTTTATGTCTTCGTAGAGGTTAGGTGTTTGTATGCTGTAAATGAAGCTGTCGGTGTCCGTGTACAAAAGTGATATTTTATCATTGTAGAAGGGCTTCATCACGTCGTAATGAAATTCGAACATGTAAAGTTTCGACAAGTCGAGAACCGTTGCGCCAACGTAAATTGGTTTTCTGAATTTCATCAATTTTATATCTAGATTGAAAAGTGCCAAATTCTCGTTGTAAATTTTTCTCGACTTGAATCTAGGATCGGCTATCCACTTCCGACATTTATTCTTATCGGAAATTAATTTCACGTCTACGTGCTTTCTAACATTCTCCATGGTCTTTCCGTACACCGCATTGTTCATTAATTTAAAGAAGTCCTTGTCTAAATCGGAAGTGGCAGCTGTTCTATGTTGTGTGTTAGTTTCTATGTAAGGTCTCAACCACGTGGAATGTTTAAACTTTAGTATTCTTCTAACATTTACTATCTGAACACCCTTCCCAATCAAAAACCGGAGATTCTTGTAGTGGACGACGTATCTCTGTTTAGGGTTCAATGTTAACAAAAGCTTGTCTTGAATCGAGTCGGGTGGACATTTGATTTCGGGAGTCGGAGGCAAATCCGAAAACGTGTCGTGCAGGCGGTCAGAGAATTGGAGATCTACCTCTGCGAAGAAACCACACTCGCTATCGTCGAAATAAATAATATCTATCGAAGTGGGATCTAACCATTCGAATCCCCCGTAAGGAAGTTTCTGAACCATGGCATGTCCGTAGAGATTATTAACATCGGCGTAGAAGATGTAATTCGATGCTCGATTTGAATCGTAATCTTCTTTCATGTGTACGTTATTAGCTTTCGCATGTCTCTGTACGCATTGCACCATTCCACCTCGTATCCCTCTTTCGATAAATAGCAACATGTCAACGTCCGATATCAGTTCCAGCTTGACCTTTGTCTGGAATAACATTGCCGACCACGCTAATCCCGGTAGACTGTAGAAATACGCCGGATCTAATTTATAAATATTCGTTGCCGTTTTCCTGAACGCTTGAAAAACATCCGCAAGTATCGCGACGTCTAATTTTAAGTATGCGTCGTGGTAGTCTCCGAGTGTCCTACATTCTAATTTCTCCCACATGAGTTGCGCGTGTTGGTATTCTTCGTCCGTGATTCCTTTCTCTCTGAGTCTGCTGTAAAATTCCCTTGGAGGTGGGAGAACGTCGTCGTTAAATTTAGAATCATCACTGACGTATTCGTAAGGATAAATCCCTTTACGTCTGACGAGTTCTATGTCCACGTTGGGAAAACTAGCTCTAGTTATTTTGAATTGATCGTCGGTGAGTTTGTTCGCTAAAGCATCCAGGCTTGCAGAGAGAAATCTGTACGAATCCAGGAAGCGCATCTCGATTGTATTTTTCGTTCCCGGAATCGACACTTGCTTGCTGAGACTAATATAGCGTTCTTCATTCTCGGCCAAGACACCTATACGTTTCGGATCGTAGCCAAGATGTCTCACCAGGTGGTGAAAATCATATCCGCTTCCGTTGTGAAAGAATATGGGGATGAATGTAGGTTTCTGGATTTTAAGATTGCACGTGTTGCAAATTCCAGCTATGTAGTTTCCGCTGAAATGATCGTGGTGGAATATTTTTTTGTTCTCATCGGTGAAACTTTGATCACATACCGGACACACCTCAGTGGAATTGTAATTTTGAAGTTCATTTTCAGTTAAAGGTGCCATCGGTTTTGATGTAAGCAGTACGCTGCCAATTACCTCAACCTCCTCCACCATTTTTTCCAGGAAGTGCTCGATTACATTTGGCCCGCGGTATATATATGCTTCATTTATTTTATCACGTCGCACAACAACATAGCCGAAACTATTAGGTTGATGAAGCTGGTACGGCGTTGTGGAGGAAATTTCAGGATCCGGTTCGCAGTAGGAGAGTGGTTTGAGGAACGCCTCGAAATCTGCGACGATGATGGCCGGATGTTCTAACAATGCCTTGTGCATTTTGAATTCTTCGACTTCGTTCGTTTCGGACATCAACATTCTAGCCGGTCTGTTGTCACCGCAATATATTTTATGTTCGGCAAGTTTCTCGATAGCAATTTGACGACTATGAAGATTTTGATGATCACGTCGGTCACGATCGTCGAACGTGGTTAGGCATCTCGGGCAAACTTCGATGTTGTTTGCATGCTTGGTTGATTGACTTCTGACCAAACGTGATAGAGAACGAATTAGCGTGTAGTGATGAACATCCTCGTTTGAAATTAGAAGAAGATTAATCACACGAGTATCGTCATCGTCGATATCGCTTATCCTGACGGGATGCACGAGATATTTATCTGACGTAAAGGAATATACATTAATAGCGATGCGTTTTCCTGCACGATTTTCGAACTTTGTTATATTCGACAATGTCACCGGGTATTCAATGTCAGACATTACACTTTCAAACTCGGACTCGTATTGCTTGTAATGAGAAACCTGTTCTGGATTATTTGACCAATAAACAGGATGCAGTGCAGCCAATATACACCAAAGAAAACATTTTTTATCGCTGTTCTGTATATTTAACACAGCCCTCTTGTGTTGAATGTTCGGTGGAAGAGGAACATAGCTGGATGCGCGAAGAGGCGAGAATTGGTTCACGTAAACAGTTAACGTGTGAGGACTTCCACACAGAGACCATCCCGACCCTTTAGCCTCGAAATCGTCATGTTTCTTAACCAGCTCATTGGTAACTTTATAATAGAAGTTGTCTAAATTTTTGACGTCCGCCAAATGAAGAGTCTGGTTTTTTGTACGATGATAAAAAATACTCGTTGTGCCATCAACTTTCTCGTATTCAGAAAACAGAACAACATATACTTTTATGGAATTATTTTCAAGTTTATTTTTTAGAATATTTAGTACAGATGTTTTCGTTTCATGCAAGAAACTAAGGATGTCACGGCCTGGTTCCGAAGTAAAAGAGAAATCCAGGAGTTGGTCGTTGAATGCAGATCTAATCGGTTTGCGTTCATCCGATAATTTAACTTGCTTGGAAGTGGAAGCTTCCGTATCTGCATTATCGATTTTCCTTTTCAATGTTCCTCGTTCGATCGATGATTTGCAAATTTTGAGGTGTTTACTTAAATTTGCAATGCTGATCATCTTTCCACATCGAGCACAAGACTTAGAAGGTAACAAACGATTAATTCTCGAATCTGTTTCGCTACATCTTGCCCTGTGCTTGCTAATATTAGTTTTAGATATTAATTTTTCGCAAGTAACACATTCAGTTTTATCATTTTTTCGATTGAAACTGGTGGTGGATGCCATTATGCTTTCTCCAAAAAATCACAGAAATCAAAAGTGTCTAGCGATACAATTTTCAGGTATGTTATTTTATATAGAATTTCTTGGAGTGATTACAAAACTCAAAAATTCAATCTACTGTAAATAGAATTTCGGGTATGTTATTTATATATAATTTCTTGTGTGCAAATACAAAAACTCAAGAATTCAATCTACTGTGAATACAATTTTCAGGTATGTTATTTTATATAGAATTTCTTGAGGTGATTACAAAACTCAAAAAAATCAATCTACTACGAATATAATTTTCAGGTATGTTATTTTATATAGAATTTTCTCAGGGGCAAATACAAAACTCAAAAAATCCAAGACAGTTCAGTTTTAACGTGTTCATATTTGAAAAAAAAAATGCAAAAATACGCCTTGGAGATTTCAGCCAATCCACTTTACTAGATTGGCAAAACTCTTAACTATTGTTATTTGGAACCTTTAACCTTTTTTTTGGTGACGTAGAGTACGCATAGAGAGGTTGGGTTTAGTGTGTCGGCCGAGTCTCGGTGTCCTCTGTCCTCCCATACCAAAATAAACACGTCACAATACAGAAATAATGAGAGGCGTGTGTGTGTGCGGCAGAGAGATCACATCGTTCCGAGAGGTTTACAAAGGTCACAATATAAACATTTGACCGGGACTTGGAAAATTACAATACAGTGCATTCATCCTTCAAGAATAAGAGAGTGCATTATTTACTCATCACGCTGTGTCAGCACAACAAATAAATGCATAGAACATAGAGAGAAAATAAGTTTTTGAGGTTTTGATAAAATTTTCGTAGGTTTGCAACGCTGTGGCTCACTTCAGTAAATTGAAGTGAGTTTTTGATGTTTTGGTGCTGTTTTCTTCGCTGTAAAACATCGTCAGCGCAATAAATAAGACTCGGAACGTGGAGAGAAAGTGAGTTTTTGAGGTTTGGGGAGCTCCACCAAGCTCCACCGAGCTCCACTTTCGGTTGGTGAACTCTCTCCATTTGGGTCTACTACGGTTCGGTGTGCAAATAAAAAAATAATAGGTTAAGTTATATCACTGAAGATCGTAAAAAAATCGTAAGATAGGTTAAGTTATATCACGTAAGATCGTAAAAAAAATCGTAAGATAGGTTAAGTTATATCACGTAAGATCGTGATCAAGTGAGGTGCTGGCAACACTGTGAGAAAATAGAGCTCATGCCTTACAAGAGAAAACCATTAAGGCGAGCTCCACCGAGCTCCACTTTCTGACGTTAAACCCGTGCAGTGTTGCCATCCATCCATCTCTCTCTCTTTTACGGCGGTGCGTGTATGTTGCCGGCTCTCCTTGCCCAGTGTGTGTAGGGTGGCAAAAATTGCTTTATGCACTGTGAGGCAAGCCTCAAGCAAAATTGCCAGCTCCTTGCTTTAGGTTAGGTTAGACCAAGAAAAAAAAAATCTGTAGGTAGGTGTTGGCAGCACTGTCGGTTGTTTAACTCTTCCCTCTCTCTCTCTCCTCTCTCTTTTTTTTGTAAAAGGCTATGGCAAAAGTACCAGTAGGTTGGCAAAAATTGCTTTATACACTGTAAGGCAAGCCTCAAGCAAAGTTGCCAGCTCCCTGCTTGAGGTTAGGTTAGACCAAAAAAAAGCTGTAGGTAGGCTGTCGGTTGTTTAACTCTTCCCACTCTCTCTCCTCTCTCTTTTTTGTAAAAAGCTATGGCAAAAATACCAGTAGGTTGGCAACCTTGCTTTATGCACTGTAAGGCAAGCCTCAAGCAGTGTTGCCAGCTCCCTGCTTTAGGTTGGGTTAGACCAAGAAGAAAAAGGCTGTAGGTATGCTGTCGGTTGTTTAACTCTTCCCTCTCTCCTCTCTTTTTTTTTGTAAAAAGCCATGGCAAAAGTACCAGTAGGTTGGCAACCTTGCTTTATGCACTGTAAGGCAAGCCTCAAGCAGTGTTGGCAGCTCCTTGCTTTAGATTAGGTTAGACCAAGACAAAAACCTTGGTGATATTTTTCGAGTAGGTGTTGGCAACACTGCAAGCCCCACTTCTGGTTGCAGAACTCTCAAGCAGTGTTGCCAACTCTTTGCCTTAGGTTAGGTTAGACCAAGAAAAAAAACCTTGGTGATTTTTTCGGGTGAGGAGTTGGCAACACTGCGAGCTCCACCGAGCTCCATTTTCTGTTGCAGAACCCGGGACACTACTCTACTAGTTATGTTGGAAACAGTAAGACTTAGAAAAAATCTGTTTGCGGATTCGTCATGTGTGCCTATATGTAAGTAAAATATGAATAAAACCTATGCTCGGAAATCCAAAATAGCGACCGGAAGTGGGGTTATCTTGGAAACGGTAAGACTTAGAAAAAATCTGTTTGCGGATTCGTCATGTGCACCTATATGTAAGTAAAATATGAATAGAACCTATGCTCAGAAATCCAAAATGGCGACCGGAAGTGGGGTTATCTTGGAAACGGCAAGACTTAGAAAAAATCTGTTTGCAGATTCGTCATGTGCGCCTATATGTAAGTAAAATATGAATAAAACCTATGCTCAGAAATCCAAAATAGCGACCGGAAGTGGGGTTATCTTGGAAACGGCAAGACTTAGAAAAAATCTGTTTGCAGATTCGTCACGTACGCATATATGTAAGTAAAATATGAATAGAGCCTATTCTCGGAAATCCAAAATGGCAACCGGAAGTGGGATTATCTTGGAAACCGTAAAACTTAGGAAAAATCTGTTTGGGGATTCATCATGTACACCTATACATAAAAAAAAATATAAATAGGTTAAGTTATATCACATAAGATCGTGGCGTTCGTACCAAGTATGAGTGCGAAAAAAAAGAGAAAAATAGGAAATTTTGCTAAAACATCGCTAAGCACTAAAACATCAACAAAACATGACAAAAAATTGTCAAAATATGTCAAAAACTGATATTTGATTGATAAAAAAGAGGCTAAAAAAGCACTCGTACCAAGTATTACTTTGAAACAACCCAATGACACTACTATTATTTCGCCTTAAGAAATGTTCCGCAACACGTTAGCAATGTAAAGAAGTCCGAAATATATGATTCGTCGGTGTTTCACCCATACGATAATAGTACCATCATGGTTACAAATATATGCTCACAGTTATTGATACATTCAGTAAATATGCATGGGCTATTCCTTTAAAATCGAAGACAGGTACTTGTGTTACCGAGGCTTTAAAGTCGATATTTAGTGAGGGTAGTATACCGAATTATTTGCAAACAGATAGAGGAAAAGAATTTTACAATTCCACATTTACCAAGTTAATGAATCAACATAATATTAAACATTATTCTACATACAGTGATCTTAAAGCCAGTATAGTGGAACGATTCAACAGAACAATAAAAAATCGCATGTGGAGGCCAATTACTCTACAGGGTAACTATAAATGGGTACAAATTTTACCCGAGCTAGTTCATAATTATAATTATTCACTGCACAGAACTATTCACATGAAACCTGCTGAGGTAACCAAGTCTGATGAGTCTAGGTTGATTTCTACTTCTTATTGTCAAAAAAAATAAATACACTATGAAGAAACCAAAATACAAAATAGGAGAACAGGTAAGAGTCAGTAAATTTAAACATTTATTTGAGAAGGGATTCAGCAAAAATTGGAGTACAGAGTTATTCACTGTAGTTCAAGTTTTACCAGGGCATAGAAATACATATATCATAAAAGATAATTATAATAAAATATTGAAAGGGAGATTCTATGAAGAGGAACTCAGTAAAACAAAATATCGAGATGCATATTTATTTGAGAAATTATTACGTGAGAAAAATAATAAATTGTATGTTAAATGGTTAGGATTGCAAGAAAGAAGTTGGGTAGAAACAAACCAAGTAATTCTTTGACACCAATATGGAATGGGGTACAGCGTTTACCTGATTTAGTGGAAACTAGTAAAACAAATGGGGAGTTTTTACCTGATAATATAAGGTGCCTCATTGTAGGTCCCTCTGTTTGTGGGAAAACCACTTTGTTGGTGGATAATTTCCTGCTTGCCTCGAATTGGCTAGATTGGGAAAATAGACAACCAAAGTACAAGCAACTCATGAAGCTTTACGTGGAACTTAACATAGCTACATTTGCAAAAAAAAAATAAAACCTCTCGATGATTGATAAATTCTGTCGTATTTTTGATGATGTCATTCTAAAAAATCAAAACGAAATCCGAAATTTCTTTACACATGGTCGTCACAAAAAAATAGACTGCTTTTATTTAGCTCAAACTTATTCCAAAATTCCTTAACAATTACTACGAGATAACACAAACCTAATTTGTTTGTTTCGTCAAGATCATGCTAATCTTAAACATGTACATGAAGATTACGTGGGGGGTGACTTAAATTATAACCAATTTTCAAAATTCTGTTCATCTTGTTGGGACAGTGATGATTTTGGATTTGTTACAATCGATATGACTAGAAAACCTAACAATGGAAAATTTAGAAATAAAATTAACGAATTTTTGAACGTTGAAACGTTATAAAATAACCTCAAATCAAAAAATAAATATGTCAAAACATAAAATTGAAGGTAATTCGAAATTACGTGATTACCTGTCCAACGTTTCAAAGGTTGGAAATTTGAAAACAGGGGCTTTTATAAACAACACAAACGTCAAGACCAACCAATTATCGATGCAATCAGTGGTCTTGGCAAAGAGATTAAGGGTGTCACAAAACAAAATAGAAATCTCATAAATGAATTGGTACCTCTTACTGCTAAAAATTATGCAGATTTTCCACCTACACCTTTATCTAGTATCCATACTACTCTGACCCTCCAACAACCACCTACTAAAGCTATAAATGAAGCTGAGAACATCGAGTTGGGTCCCTTCGCAAGAGATTACCTTAGTACAGGTAAATTTGAAAAAGATGAAGTGTTTGGATTGTATTCGACCATGGAAACAAATGAAGGTGTGGTATGGAAAATTGGGAAATCTAGAGTAACATTCGAAGGGAACAACATAAAAATCAATTTATTTGGGAAAAAGAGGTGGTCCAGATATCCTGACACTCCTGTATTATGGGAGCTCATCACCAAGAAACAACCAAAGAATTTTACAGATGAAGATTATCATAGTTACTCAGATATTTTGATACTATCTGATGCCTTATATCAAAATAACGATGCCATTCAAAATCGTGCTAAATCGAGCAGTGGGGACAAACAGAAAAATCTTATTAAACCTATGTGGAACCAACTCAAAACTGGTAGTTGTATCAAACAATACAATACTTTACCTAAAGAATTTGTGTGGGTAGAGGATGTGACAAAACTCATACATAGATTGCTGGTTATAGCAGGGGAGGAAAATGCAGGAAACAGCAATTTTTACAACGAGAAAATGGGTATTGTAGACATGATTAGCAATAAACTAGCTCCTTTTATTGTAAATAATCTTAAATGTATAGGGTACTTAATTAAAATTATGAATACTCTACCTCCTAAATTCTGGGATGTAGCAGAGGGTCGAGGTTTGGTAAATGATATTATTAATAAGCTCCCATTTGAGTTGCATGTACCTGGTTACCAATACTCTGGTCCTGGGACAAAACTTGAGAAACGATTAAAAAGAGGGTACAGGGGGATCAATCCTCTCGATGCAGCTTGTAAAGAACATGACATTGCATACAACACACATGCAGATCTGGATGCTCGTCATGTGACTGATCAAAAATTGGAAGAGACTGCATTTGGAAGATTAACCAGCAGAGATGTTTATTTGGGTGAACGAATAACAGCGTTGGGTACAACCATTGCTATGAATACAAAACAAAAATTAGGATGGGGTCTCTAATATATATATATATATATATATATATATATATATATATATATATATATATATATATATGTATGTATATATAAATACCCTGAAAAAATAATAATAATAAAAAACATGAAACCTAAAGGAATGGTGTACCAAAATCCATATCATGATCTTAAAAAATTAAAATTAATCCAATTTTAACTAAAAAACAACAGGAAAAGAAGATGAAATGTATAGCCAAAGGAAATGGAATGAGATTATTACTTAGTACACCACAATTAAAACGTTTGTAAAATACAAGAAAAAATACACATAGTGGTGGTTTCATATTCAGCATTCCAGCCATCCTGGCAGCTTTAGGGGCAGTGGAGAGCTTAGCAGGTGGCAGTGCGGCTATTGACAAAACTGTAATTGATTCAAAAAAGAATAAGGCAGAACTAGAAGAGCAGAAGCGTCATAATCTGTCCATGGAAAGAAAATTAGGCAAAGGTGTGAAGTCCAGAGCACTCAAAAAATTTAAAAAAAAGAAGAAGCGCTCACATACCAAGACATTGAATCTTTAGTTAAAATATTTAAAATTCCACATTTCAGGGGAGTTTTCATGTCTGAATCTCTCCCTAAAGATAGTCTCCTTTTCTCAGGAGAATGTGACGTGATGAATTTGGACATGTCGAAAAATATTGGTACCCACTGGATATGCTATTATAAACAAAATAACAATGCTTTTTTTCGATTCTTTCGGAGGGGTACCCCCTACAGAATTAATTCATTATTTAAAACATGTTAAGATTTATTACAACGACGAATGTATTCAAGATTTCGATCAAATTATATGTGGTCATGTTTGCATTACTATGCTTAGAATGTTAAATAAAATACATAACATCAAATTACAAGATTTTCAAAAAGCAGTGTGGAATATTAAATATGGGATTTTTTCAGCGCTCCAGGGAGACTGGTCTTGAAACTACATCTCCACGATGATATTATCTTTCCAAAATTTATAGCTCTGAGAGCCTTCTACCGCGTGTATCTGATTCCAAATGTAACTACCTACAACAATTCTATATTTGTGGGTAATGAAAAATTATTATTCCTCGTGGACAATATAACTTATCTACTTTACAATCTGAACTTCCTAACACTGTATTGCTATCTCAAAACTCTGTAACACACAGAGTGGAGATCGTATCTACCAAAGAAACAGTAGACCTATGTACCATGGGTAAACTTCTAGGTTTCCCCAACAATAGCAAATTAGAAGCAAGTATTAGGCACATAGGTACGTATATACCAAAATTCTTAGCTTTAGAAACATTAAATATTCACTGCAACATTGCCAAAGGAATGATTATCAAAGCTGAAGAAAATTCAGTTGGTAGCCACAAGAAGACAGATATCATTGCTACATTTAAGCCAAATTCAGAATTTATGGAACCTATCATCTATTCCCCAATCCCACCAGTCTCTTTCCCTGTTTCCCTTGATAAAGAAAATTACATGAAGATAACAATTACAAATGAGAAAAATGAGATCATCGATTTTGCCGGTCCTAATACCACTGCAATAATAGAAATTAATATTTAAAATAAATAAATAACTACCAATGGAAAATATCGAGAGTTATGAGTTGCAGTCATTTCCTCCAAACAAGAGGACATTTGCTAACCTCAGTGAACCGAATAAGGTTATTCAATTTGACATAAAAATATTGGACGGTTTTATTCATCCACATAGATCAGATTTGTATAAAAATTTGATATTGTCAAGGAAAGTAATGGTGAAGAATATCCCCCTACTGCTAATGTAAAACGTATACATAATTTTGTTCCATTCTTATTCTCACAAATTGAAATCAGAAAGCATGGTACAGTCATTGACAGAATTGATTATCCCTGAATTACATGCACTACAGTGGGGACATTAAAATTATCCAAATCAGAGAGTGTATATTATAAAGTTGGTGGGTTTGAAGCTGGAACAAAAATTCAAGCAAAAAGTGACACACTACTGTTCCCCATGAAATTGCTATAAGGCTTTTTCTCTGATTATAAATAAATTATGTGGAAAGGTGGTTTAAGTATCATATTTCACAGAGCACCCAATGATCATAATTCGATAATGAGATACAAAACATTGAATCCAGATGGAACAGCCAATGTTGCTAGTTTACCCGAAGCTGCAAAATGTGTGATTCAGTTTATGAATCGAATGATGCTCTCAAATACAAAGCCAACATTTTGAAAATTCCTCAAATTCCGATACAATTTTATACATATCAATGCATACACAGGCCAGTGGAGGGTAAATTTTTGAATTCGATATTACTAATCAGTTTCAATCTCTACAATACGATATTCCAGAGTTTGTAGCTGTATTGTTTCAGACACTGAGAGATGACAATCAGGAAAAAGATAGCAGCCAGTTTCATAATTGCAAAATTAAAAATGTATATCTGAAGAATGGTCGAAATGAGGTATTCCCACGTGAAAATTACAATTAAAACATTACAGATCAAGATTATTTGAAGTTATATGAAGCATTTAGTGCATTTAAGAGGGTAACTGAAGGAAACATCGATGTGTATTATAGTCCAGACGAGTTTATAATTCACAGACCAATGTTTTTAATAAATGCATCAAAAAGAAAATTGGTAGTTATTAATGATCGAACAGATATTAAGTTAGTTTCATGAAACTATACCTGAAAACACCATGCAATGCAATTTTAATTGTAGAGAAATCATATATATATGATGTAAAGAATGAAAGAGTGATAGAACAATTTTAATTTTTATACTATTTATTAGTAATATATATAGTTTTATAGATAAGAGAATAATTTTTAACACAATTTACTGTTTATTACTATTTAATAATTTAATAATATAATAAAAATAGAACAATTTTAATACTATTTTTAATATTAAATATTTAATACTAATGAATTATTTTTTAAAAAACATTTATTACATTGTTTACTTTTGATATATTGTCCACATTCTCTAGTATGGACATCGCAATCTAATATTTGCAATTTATTATCATTGCTATCAAGAGCTACTTTATTTTTAAATGTAGTATGCACACCATCCAAATTGCTAGTCAGTTGACATGCAGACATCTTCTTTATTTTATTTTCAAATAAACATTCTTTAAAATCTTCCAATGTAAAATTTCTTAAACATGGTCGATTTACACTCCTAGCTTTTTTAATTTCTTCTTTGCCATCTATTTTCGGGCAATACATTTCAGGTCTTAGACCAGCAAATTCTGTTCTGTTTTTGGGATAATTACTAAAATCAAAATATTCTTTCATAGAAAGCAAATCACTGTATAAATCAGGTGTTTCTATTTCATATATAAAACTATCAGTATCCATGTATGCTATCTCAATTTTATCTTTTTATCTAAGTTTTATATCGTCATAATGAAATTTATGCATTTCTAATTAGACAATTCAAGAACTGCAGTACCTACAGCTATCGGCATATTAAACTTTACATTAGTATTTCTTCTTTCAATGAGAGTTAGATTGCTATCAACAATATCTCTAAAACTTTTGAATCTGGGATCAGCAACAAGTTTTATAATTCTTTTTGGATCAGATGCCAAATTACATATTACTTGATTCCTATTGTTTTGTAATAATTTTCCAAATGTTGAATTACTCATTAATTTATAATAATTTTGTTCAACTTTTGAATTTGTTTGTATTCGATTGTCTGTATTTTTCTTAATATATTTAGCTAACAATTTTTCTTGTTTAAATATTAACCCCTGATGGAGTTTGGTAAGTTTTAAACCTTGCTTCAAGTAATATTGCAACAATCGATAGTGAACATGATAATTGTTTCTATTTTCAAATGATAATGTCAAATTCGTTTCCTCTGTACCTGGGTCCTTCTGAGAAACTGGTACCATAGCTAATCCATGGTGATCGTCATGGAGATCAGATGGATATTCCAAATCAACTTTCAAGAAACAACCCTCTGGATGATCTTTAGACCAGATTAAGAAATCGCTCTTTTCAAGTTCTTTCTCGCTCATCCATTCGTAATTACGAAATGGGAGTGATTGAGTCATGACATGAGCATATAAAGCGTTCATTTCGGTGTAAAATGTGCATTTAGATGGTTGTAGAGGATTGTAGCTAGGTAAATATTTATTGTTTGCTTTTGCATATCTTAAAGGACACTGGACTATACCACAACGTTTAGCAGATTCAATAAACATGATCTGGGTGATATCATTAATAAGACCAATTTCAACTTTTGTATTTAAAAGCATAGCCTGCCAAAATAAACCAGGTGTTGTGTATATAAAAACAGGATCTACTTCATATATTTTAAAACAACGATCTCGAAACGTTTCGAACACATCAGCCAACTGGAGAGTATCTAAATCAAGTACTTGTCATGATAATCCCCCATTGTCTTGCAATTTAGTGTTTTCCAGATTCTCTGTGCATATTGATAATCTTCATCGCTACATTCTTCATCTTGAAGTTTGTTATAAAATTTATCTCTCGATGGTAACTGTGTCTCTTTAAATTTTTCAAAATCATCCATGTAATCATATAGGTAGACCCCTTTTCTTTTCAGCAATTCTATCTTATCCTCACCAAAATATTCTTTTGTATGAACAAATTCTTTGTTGGTTAATTGACTCACCAGAGTAGCTAAACTGCTGGAAAGAAACTGATATGAATCTAAGAACAACTTCTTTTCCATTTTCTAATTTAATATTTTTTATGGCAATATGTTTATTTTTACTGCGTGGTATAATATTAATATTCTCTGCATCATATGCCAAATTTTTGACAAATAAACGTGCATCAAAATTTTGTGAATTGTGAATGAATACTGGAATAAAGTTAGGTTTCTGTATTTGCTAATTACATGAATTACGAATTGTATGAATATATTCTCCATTAAAATGGTTGTGATGTTTTTTTCACTATTAGAAATAAAATATTTATTACAGTATTTGCAACTTAAAGCATAATCATGTTCCCATTTTTGTTCCGGTGTAAGTTTGTTCATTGGTATTTCATTATGTACGTGTGGACCATATTCTTTTACCCACTCTCGAAGTTTTTGAATAAATTTTTCGGCTGCATCTTAATCTTGATAAAAATATATTTCTGGCTTTTTTCTTTCATATGTGTTTACTAATTTTAGTGCAACACCACATGCTTTATGTTTAGCTGTATGTGTTGTACTTGATGTATTCGAATCTGGGATGCATGTTCCTGTTGGTTCTTGTATTGTTTCGAAATCTGCATAGATTACAAATGAATGTTGTACTAATGATTATTAATTACTAAATTATACACTTTTGCATGAAGTATCATAAGTCACAGAAGGGTAAAGAAAACAATATTTAATATGTTCCTTTAGTTTCTCTTCACCTGTTTTCCCACCTCTTCCATCAAATATTGTCAAGAATCGATCACATGTTACTATTTTATGATGATCTGATGTTATTTGACTATGTAGCAATCGTCCTAGATCCTGTATGGGACAATAATGTTTCATGTTTCTCTCTGTCACATATAATAAATGTATAATATGTGTACTATTTGCTGCTGGATAGTAACGCAGTGGATAAATTTTATCTTTTTTTATTAATTCCATAAACATACACAGCTATTGATTGATTGTAGTATTCCTCATATTGTTTTTCAAATTGATCGATATCTTTCCAGATATCTACTGGATATTTTATCCCTGGCATAGGTTTTTTAAACTCTGCGATATATTCAGAATAATTGTAATTAGAAACACGATATTTATTGTCAGATGCTTAATGAAAATGGGCTATGAGACACCATAAAAAAACATTTATTGTCATTATTTTAAATTTATTACAGCTTTTTTGTTTTTGATGTGGTCGGGTAAATCAATATAACTAGATCCCCAAGGGGGGTATATTTTGCTATTTTCAATTCAAGTTTATAATTTGTATCACACATTGACAAACCCGAACCTCTTCCTTGGGACTGTTGTTGTTTTAACATAAGTTCTTCACAATTTTTTTTCATAAATATCATACAAAGAACAAATATCACTCTTGTGTAAAATTAACACACGGGTACGATGAATGTATTGTTCTTTTTCACTATGAGAATTTATATACATTGAGAATAGATTAAAATGTATTTTGAGAGAACATCTTTCGAGTTTATTTTGAATTGCATCTATAATTTTTTCTTTCAGTTTAGCTAGAAAATTTGGAATATCTGAGGCTTCATCAATTAGGTCTGATGTGGTATATTTTTTTGTATACAAAATTTCTTGTTTGTGGTTTCTCTTATTCATTTTTTTATATAATTTGTGTGTGTGTGTATATATATATATATATATATATATATATATATATATTTAAAAAAAATGTTAGGTTTTATATATTAAAAATTTTAGAAACAAAATTTCTTAGGTTTTATATATTCAATTTTGTTTTCAAAAATATGTTAGAACAATTTATACTTAATAAAAATTAATTATAAATTTATAAGTTATTAGTATTCTACATCCGAGGTACATATATATTTTTATATATAGCTTCTTCTTTCTAAAAAATACACATATGTAGATTTTCAGACGTAAAAATTAATCAGAATACACACATTTGAGAAATAATTATATACACTGTACTGCAGTGCAGTGTACTGCTAATAACTTAAAAACAGTATATACATTTCAGACGTAAAATTAATCAGAATACACACATTTACCCTGCACTACACAGCACTGCAATGCACTGCTAATAACTTAAAACAATATCTACATTTCAGACGTAAAATTAATCAGAATACATACATTTGAGAAATAATCATATACACTGTACTACACAGCACTGCACTGCACTGTAAAATAACTCAAAATTACTACCAACACATCTATTTCTTTAAAAATCTGGATAATTGTAAATTTACTGATTTAGGCTCAAAAAGTAAATTTTACCCTATAAAAATGAGTAGTTAAATTTGATAAAAACACACAATTATTTTTTATGCTATAAAAATGGTAAAATCTAGATTTTTTGGATACTTTTCCCTATAAGTTGAGCTTTGATAAAAAAAATATTTTTTATGCTATAAAAGTGGTAAAATTGGGATTTTTTTATATTTTCCCCTTGGAAAATTAGCTGAAATCGGGGTAAAATGAATAAATACAAAATAAATTATTATGAACGTACCATTCTCTCTACTACTATGCCATCTTTTCCACTTTATATTCTATTTTGGACTATCTTTAGAAAGCGTCGTATATGAGGGGAGTGGGAGAATACATTGTCGTAAAGGGACGTAGTCTACAAATGGTTTCCTCTACCACACGCTTGCATGCCATCATCGCCAGAGCCTTCTACACGTGACGGATTATAGGTTCCCATTTATGAGAGAGGCTGGGGGGCTCTAAATACTTGATCATTCACCGCCCAGTACTAGATGTTTTAAAAAATATTTAATCACTGCAGAAAAATTCTCTATTAAGTTCACAACAGAAGATAACAGTGCTTATCGTGCGTGGAACAGCGGAAATGTATGTCACGAGCCATTGTCATATGCAGTGAATGAACTTTACTGCCACATCCAGTGTTATGGCACACTTATGTTCAAGGAAGAAATAAAGTTCTATAGATTTTTTTTAACATTCATGAGGGTTTGAATATAAATTGTGAATAGTAACCCTCTTCCATTTGAAGTTGCATTTACGAAGTTGGAATTACGAAAGCTTTATGGACTTACAATTTATAGTGGTATGTGCCTCCACCGGGTATCGAAGTTCTATGTTCCAAGAAAACATTAAGACGATGTACTATTTTTGTTTTTAGTCTCCCATGCGCCTGTTGCTTATGGACGTGATTATGTTAATACATTGAGAATACATATACTAAACAAAATAATCGCAACTTCATTTGGAAGCCCTTTCTTATGTTAGCTGTTAGCTTAGCTTCCAAAATCAACTACCCCCTGACCAATTATCTCCTTGTCTCCAACCATCTTCAAGACACAAGGAAGCATTTCTCTCTTCTTAACCTCACTCCACATCGAATCCCGCAGAAGGGAGGTTACTTTCTATTGCGAAAGAGAACTACGAAAGCTCAAATTGCGAAACTCTTCGTTTTTAAGAGTTAGAAATAGGTGTATATAAGTAGGAGGAGATGTAAAATTGGTTTCGAAGTGGCATAACAGTAGGTGATAGTTGTCAAATAACTATTATTCTCACATATATCTTTATTTTCACGAGAGAAACCTCACTTTCAAGAGTTTGAAAACAGGTGTAAAATAATAGGAGAACATAGCAAATGGATTTTTACTTAACCTTCTAGCGGGCGCGTTCATAATCGTGTCACCAGCGGGCGCGTGACGCATTTTTTACGTCATTTAGTATCATTCATTATGAGCGAGGATTTTTATAATATAAAAGTAAATGTTTTGGGGTCTACATTTATTTATATCATATCTGAGGTTAATATAAATGAAACATATTGAAATACAAGTTAGAATGCTGAAAAAAAAAGTACGTAACTTATTACATATTTATAGCGCACCACGCTTTTCATCAGCAGGCGCGTGTCGTACTTTTTACGACAGATATTCCTGCTGAAAACCTAAATGTTCCAAGTCTATGTACAAACACTTTACAATCCAAGTTCAAGAGGGATCGAGTCTAGTAAAAATTCTCTACGTCGTATGAAAAATTATGGGCAGTCTATGGCAATATCCTGTGTGCTCACTCCCGCTTCCCCCTTCCCTCACCGCGCGCGCACACACACATACACACACACACACACACTCACTCTCTCTCTCTCTCTCTCTCTCTCTATATATATATATATAGTAAAGTATACCAAAATATACCAAATAATAAGAACTTACTTTCACATTTTCGGATATGTCCGTCCCATCAAAACATCCTGGGAACGTGCCTAGCTACCAAAGTAGGTCAAGTCGCGATTAGCCTTTCTGTGCATAAAGCAGACTCAAAAACAAAATCAATCAATCTATTCTATTCAAGAAACTTGAAGAATACGTTGAATTTCGCTAATGTCTACGTTTTGTCGACTCATTTTCAACAATGACCGGACGAAATAATTACTGAACAGGAGCAGGCGCGCAGCGCAAACTTTACGACACGGTGATCTGATCTGAAATAAACAACAACTGACAGAGTATAACATATGGATTAGTAAGAATGACTGCTAATATGCAACACAAAATACCTATTTAAGGAATACATAAAAAGCATAGGTCGACGAAATCAAAGGAAACACAAGAAAATTAAAGAAAATTACTTTTGGCGTAAATTTTGCGCAGGCGCGCCCGCTCGAAGGTTAACTTGCTAAAATGAAAAGAAATAAAACAATAAATTTCATAGATTTAAGAAGTCCAATGTAACACTGAAGAGAAATGAAACTTCTCTCGTTCAGAGGATAAAAATATGCAGCGCGGAATGTATTTTTCGCACGCTGTTAAGCTACGTACAACGAATACCGGGCTATTGGCTTCATAGCACGTCTTCGTCACCTCGCGGAGTGGATGAATAGACATCATGCTCATCGTTACTTACTTTGAAAGTGAAGTCTCAGCTTGTGAAGATCGTCTGCTAGCGTACTATTCAGATCCACACCACGGTAAGTGTTTTCATCTCAGAAGAAAAAGTCTGCGTCAACCTTCTCGTCTCTGCCAGAATAACATCTCATAATGTAGTTCCACTCTATCTGCAAGTTATTGGTGTACTTTGTGTAATGTTTGAAATGTGTCATTGATATTAGCATCAGCTGTAAAGAGTTGGAACACGAATTGACAATTGCTCTCAGAGTTTATTCTATTTTGGTGGTAAGTTGTATAAATTGCAACTATTTAAAGTATAATCCATGCATTTCTGGCTTCCGAAAGTGCTTTTTGCTATATAAAATGTATGTTTGAATATTTTAATTTGATATTTGATCATCACAATCACCCTTCTAAATGCTAGAAATCTATCTCCTAATGGTTTTACAGAACTTAGTGCTTAGAACTAAACAAAACGTAGGGGAATCTTGCTTAACGCACAACTCTCAAACACCTTTCTCGTCACATCCTGCCCTTAGTCTTCTGGCGTTAGCGCGGATGGCTTTACAAACGTGCATTGTTCCAACTGGCTTCAGATTCGCGCTGCTTATTGTCAGGCGCGTGCATCTGAAGCAGTCGTTGTGAAGAATCCGTTGCATTTTGTTGTTTCATTCACTGACGTACGCGGGTTTGGGGGGAGCTGATGGGGTTATACCCACTCTCGAAATTTTGAAAAAATTAAAACTCTCAAATGAATGCAATAATGACCCCCCAAATGTGGTAAATGCAATCTCCCCTTAATATGTCATCCGATTACTGTTTTTTTGTCTTTGTTGAACATCTTTTAAACCTGTGTTTACAAACTATTTTACAGTTTATTTCGCCCCTACCTAGAAAGAAGCTATGGGATACCAACTTTTACAAATTTAGCCCCCTCCGAAAAAAAATCATGTGAACGCTAACAGTTGCAAGTGAGTGTGCATGTGTGTGGGTGGGGGAAGGGTAATTATAAATGCAAAGAAGAAACATCATTCATTAGGGTTATGACATTTTTGTAACCCCATGTTCCTGTATTGTTAATCGATTAACTTTTGTTTAAAGGTAATGAAAAAGGAAATAATTTTATTTAATTTTGGAAATAGGTCATCTCCAAACATAAAAATCGATTTTACAATGTACGCATAGGCCTATATGTAGTTTAAGGTTATAACATAACGTACAAAGTTAAAAATAAATATAAAATTACAAACTTACAAGTAAGAATAGTTATCTAATTATACCGTAATACATAATTATCATATCTTGTCAGACAAAATAAATCTGAGTGGAAGTTTCTCCTTCATTTTACAGACATTATTAAGATCTTGAAGACATTTAATTGCCTGTTCTGCACACTGATTTGTTCTGGGAACTTTTAGTCTCCATGGTTCTTGATTACAAAACTTTTTCAAACACGCTATTTTATGAACCTGCAAGCTGCTACATAGCTTCTGATAATCATCTGCATTGTTGATTTGGTCAGTAAACCTATGGTCAGCCCATTTGTAAGAGATGAATCTACAAATTTTGAGTAGTTATTCTCTTCTCTCCGGTAGAATAATAAATGCCAAAGAGCTAGTAATGCTCGGGAATTTCATCTTGTGCTACTTAATTTAGGAAGTTTTTGAGACGACACTTCAGGAACTCCTCTAGTTTCTTAAAAAAAGTAGCAACAGAAATTCCACATCATCACGCCATCCTGCTATTTAAGTAATCTCTTCTATACCATTCCCGAAATTAATCTGGAAATGCTCGTAGCTCTTTACAAGTTCCGGGATAAATAGATATTGTATATTTTGCGATGTGTTGTTTCCTCCAAGTTCGTCATCCATTATTATGCCAAGCACTCGGTCAAGAACATGATTTTGTGGCTCTTCCTGTTTCTTTTGAGCAAACAATTTTTGTAACTGAATGACAATCCCACTATTTCTTCACATTCGTAGTGTACGCAAAAATCATCTAAAGATGATAAATTGTATTAATCGAGAACAGCTGTTTTTCCTTTAACAACATTATCCGCTTTTCCGTATGATAGATCTGGTGATTTTAATTTAAATTCTCTCCGTTCACTCTTCAACACTAGCACTTGATATTCTTGTCATCAATAAGTTTACCATCGAAATTCAAAGACCAGTTTTCTAAGTCTAGTGTTTTCATCGTTTCTTCTTTAAGTTTTACAGTTTCTGTAATGGTGGACCTGTAAATACCAGAATGTGAAAGTGGCTCAATGTCGATCCTATCTTGAGATAACTGCTTCTTTGCTGGTTGATAACTTTGAAGATGTTACTAATTTGGTTGCAGATTTGATTTTGTTGTTGTACACTGTTCATCTGAATTTTCGGGATCTTCATATTCATTCTCAGTCTCTGATGTTTTGGAAGTTGACGTAGTACTAGTTGTTGTTTTTGCTGTTGTTGAAGTAGGCTGCAAGGGTATTTTTCTTCTTTTGGATGGATGTATAGTTTTGGAACTTGCAGCCATTCCAGTTGTATGACCAAGATGTAATTTGTTTTCCATCTGAAGATGATATAACCTGTCCTCTCTGCCCAACCATTCACCATTTTCTTTTGTGATGTCAGAAACTTCATTCAATTGATTATATTTTCCTCGTTTTACACATTCATCGTATGTGTTCACCACCTTATTTAGTTTTGCTTCTACGACTTGAATTGATAAGATTGGGAAATTTAATATATTTTGCTATAAACTTCTTACTTATTTCGCCATTTCTTTTACACGTTCTTTCCTTTCTTTCATGGGTGCTCCAAGGAACAGATATTGACCAACAATTTGGATTTTGAGTTGTATCCTGCCGTAGTTTTGCAATGATTGCTCTTCTAGTGGAACTATTCTTCTTTTCCTATGTGATTCTTGAAATCGTAGTAGATCCTTCGTCCAAATCTTCTTTGTTATTTTTTCAGTGGTAGAAGCCCTTCTCTTATGAGATATTATGATTTCAAGTTGGAATTATTGCAGAATAGTACGTACTTCAACAAAATAATGGCTGAGCGCACAATTAAAAACAACACGCCACTTCGACGTCACGAAATAACACTACACACCTTCAGTTTTCTAAGTTTCTTTGTTCCCCAACGCGGCACACGAACAAACAGTGCTATTTCCCTCCCGTTTCAAGTCACAGTCGCATCACTACTGGGTCGCCTTATGTTGTCTTCTTCCTTCTTGCTTCCTCTCTTCTTTATTCTCAGATGTCCTGCGTACGCGCCATCAGTGCCTACCGGCATCTTCCAATACTACATTAAGACGACTCTGACTTGTCTGTCAGCAAGAGGGCATTATTAATCGGAACAGAGATCTTTTAGAAAAATAATTACCGCTGCTCAATCGGGAAGCTTATATACTCTAAAACAATGATTGTTGCAGAAAGTTCAACAGACTTCTACTGAGTTTTAGAAAGTTTCATAAAGTTCTCAAAGATTCCACAAAGTTCTATAACATCCAGAACGTTCTAGAAAGTTCCATAAAGTTCCAGAAGGTCCAATAATGTTCTAGAAGGCTCCAGAAAGTCAGAGTGCTACTACTTGCAAAATGCATATATTACTTATATACGATTTTAGAAATTTCTTGTTACGGGTGATATTTTTACAAAGTTAAACAGAATTAAACAATTTTTCATTAAAGTTGAACAACAATTCATCGATTTATGACACAGGAAATCAATTATTATACAAAAAGTCAAAAGTCATATCCCTGTTCATATTCTTTATTCAAAAATTCATATTATGCTAAAATTCATCGTGTAAGTTTTATTACGTCAAAAAGGTTTCTTATCGGGTTTATGGAGCCTACATGCGATTCCAGTTTAACTCCTTGACAAAATTTTGCAAGACCCATCTCTCAAATTATCTGCAGTTCAACAATTTTGAAGAATTAAGGATTTATAGGAAACTACTTTAATATATTTACATTTGATTTGATTTGAATTTAAAATTTTGGGAGCGTCAGCACTTAGGCTATTTTGCTCCCGTCACATTATACGGGGGCCAGCCCCTTATCATTACAAATAACAACTCTAGCGTTGCATAACTAAAAATGTTAAAATGTTCTGACTTCTGTTAAAAGCTGAGGCCGTAAACGGGCACTCAGCACACACAAGGACAACAAACAGGACAACACACACAAAATTATACTGGCCATAGTGTCAGTCGCCAGAGCCTCGTTAGTCTTTAGTCCAGGGTGCACTACGTGGAAGTGAGGTTGACTTTTGGGCGCCTACGTGGAAGGTCACCCCTTACACCCCTAATATATTTACATGTCTTTAATTATTCAGATAAAATAAGTAAACACATGAAAGTATGTTTTATTTTAAAACAAGACTGTCTCGTACTTATGCTTGCTACACTACCGTGCTAAGTTTTCACATCGTGTAAGTGTGTTTAACCTATATTATTTCAAATATTCAAGGGTGAGCAATTTATTCGTTCAAAGTTGTACTTTACATGAACCCTTGGAAATGTTATATTATACAGTATCTATGCGTGTCTGTGTGTCGTAAAATGGGACTTTTAATTATTCAGAAAATAAATAATTACATCAAAGATATATTTTATTTTTTATGAATTTTTATGTTTTTCATAATTACGTATCACATCAGATTGGGGCAATAACTGCGAGTTCCACAGTTAGCAACACTGCCTATCATCCGGAATCAAATTACTGCAGTCTTCTCGACTCTACTTTTGATTTGTTGGAGGCTTGCAAAGCAGCGACGTATATTTCTTCAACAATCATACATGAATAAACCCCTCCTACACGTTTACAGCCTTGACAATTTTTGGTAAAGGTAATATGATTACCAGCATTACCACCCAGGGTTGCTCCAGGTACTCATATATTACAGATTTTGAACTCAAGAACTGTTTCAGGGAAATTCTTCAAGAAAATCGTGCCTGAAATCACTCACCCTCTAAGCGCAGGTCTCCGGTGTTCTGTATATCGGTGGATATGATTAAAAACCACGTGTGTGTGCATGTGTGTGTGTGTGTGTGTGTGTGTGTGTGTGTGTGTGTGTGTGGTAACGTCGTCGACTTGAAATCAAGGGGTTCCGGCCTCGATTAACAGTGGAGGCTCACAATGGTTCGGAGCCCGATTAATCTTAATGTTCTCAAAGAGGACTTAAACACAAAATGAATCAATCAATGTCATATATAATCATCGTGCTCGGTTAGTTAGACCCCACAATGAGGGAATCTGCAATAGAGTATTTTAACGTCCCCCCCCCCGAAGCATCTCAAATGGACCTTCTACTGGAAGGCCATTGCATTAGAAATATATTTTCCACCTCACGGTAAGTTCAATCATTCTTCCGTAACCATGGCCGATTCCAATATTAATTTCACCAGTTTTCTTTCAGCATTTCCAGTCCATTAATACAAAGCTACCTCTTTAGATATTCAAAATACAGAATTATTTCTGTTCGTCCTCTAACCCCATTGTATGTTTCGACGGACAAGCCACTGTGTCCAAAATCTCTTTTCACCGGTTGATTGGCGAGCGGAAGGTCCTTTGATGATCCCGCCGACTGGCAGTAGTGTGCCCTATCAAGGAAAATGTAGAAATAAAATATTTCAACAGTAATTAATTTTGAGAACGTTAATGCAGTAAAAGAAAATATCAAAAAGTTGTTCTCTATTAACATTCTCTCTAAGTGCTCAGGTAAAATTTCAAAAAATTTGTCAATCAGTTCCCGAAGTAATAGTGACTCTTACCACATAATCAATCTTACACAGGCTTGACAAGGAATCACCACAACGAGTCCTGCAATTATATATTTATATATTTCATGGCCGTCAGGTTGAAATGTAATTCATAAATGTAATATTTATGTAAAAAATACAAGAGAGTGTAAAATGTTTTATTCTGAATCTTTAATAATTTTGGTAGTTTACTGTCAAGGGCCCATTTAAAGCAAAATGTGTATTATGTTTGTCATTCCTCTTTTCCAGGCTACGTTCTCGGCATTTGCGAGGAAAATCAATCTCTGCAGGGGATCATCAAGAACCAATGACCAGGTGGTCCCTTACTCCCCACATTCGGTAAGTCGCGTTATATTGTCTCTTCGTTGTTTTAAGTCCATTTTATGCACAAAGGCTAATTAGGACTGGACCTACAGTTGAATGTGTATCCTAACCACTCTAAGATATGTATTTCTTTTTAGTTTCATCACATCCAAATGCAATGCACTAGATTTAGAATTTCCTCCCGACTGAAATGTGCCAAATGAAATAACTTATCTTGTTAAGTGAACCAGACTACTTAAATAAGGATATTCTCGCTATAAAACCAGAGAAATTTGACAAATAATTTTGTAATAATGATAATATTCTATGGATCACATGGATTACAAAAGTGATCCACGCGATCAATAACGAGAATTTTTCCACGTTACCACTGCAGTGTTTAAAAAGGCAACATATTATCTGATAATGTTAATAACATCTAAAGTACGTACTTAGAATTATATATATATTAACAAGGGCACAGTAATTGTAAATATGACGAAGACCATATTTAATGTTACATTTCAAGTTTATGATTGTGAAAAATATTGCCACTTTACATATGTTTATTGAGAAGAGTACTTTTCGTTCATCCCATTCAGTTATAACTATTTAATTTTCTCTTCCATGAACTTGCATTCTAATAATCAACTTCTTCAGTAAAATGATGTTTCAATGGCGGTTTGTATTATAACTCTACAGAAACCGAAATTTAAAGAACAATGTGGAAAAAATAACGGCTAATAAATGGTGATTCAAAAAGCTCGCCGGTTTGAAATCGCTCGGAATGTTGTTGTTCCATGGTTGGCAACAATGGTGTGTAGTACGTTGTATTCTGTGAACCTTCCGATTTAAAAAGCCGTTGGTTGAGAATCGCTCGCCATATTGTTGTAAAATGTGCACCATCAGTATTCAGTCTGTGTGTGAACATGGGACGCTTCACAACAGAGCAACGTGTGCTAATTGTGAAAACGTTTCATCAAAACGGATAAAGTTGTGCTGCAACTGTCCGACGACTTCGTGCGAATTTCGCGTGTGATGAAGCACCGAATGAATCAACAGTGCGCAGAATTATGAAAAATTTCAATGAAACAGGTTCAACAGTCAACTTGAAAACATCTGGGCGTCCGCGTTCCGGCCGGTCTGTTGATAACATTGCGTTGGTTCGTGACAGTGTGATTGTTAGTCCAAAGAAATCGGTTCGTCGCCGTTCCCAACAATTGGGCATAGGATATTCTTCACTGCGGCGAATTCTTGTCCATGATCTCCATTACCACCCCTATAAGATTCAGTTAACCCAAGAATTGAAAGTGCCCGATCACCAGAAGTGGCGAGATTTAGTTGGCTGGTTTCTGAGAAGACAACAGGTGGACGACGGCTTTGCGAGGAAAATCTTCTTCAGCGACGAAGCACACTTTCACTTAAACGGTTTTGTCAACAAGCAAAATTGCCGTATCTGGGAGCGACGGTTTGGTATGGCTTTTGGGCAGGTGGTGTCATCGCCCCTTATTTTTTGAAGATTAAGCAGGACAAGCAGTAACAGTTAATGGAGATCGATACAATGATCAGATATTTTCTGTGGCCTCATTTCGATGCAATGGACATCGAACAGTTATAGTTTCAGCGCACACGTCCGGCGAAACAATTGCATTGCTTCACGAGCAGTTCCTGGGTCGGCTCGTCTCGCTTCGTGGTGGCCAGCAATGACCCCAAGGTCATGTGATTTAACCCCTTGCGATTTTTTCCTTTGGGGTTATGTTAAGTCTTTGGTGTATGTCAATAAACCCCAAAACATCGGCTAGTTGAAGGATGAGATTCGACGAGTTATCGGCGAGATCGACATGCAAGTTTGTGAGGCTGTGGGTCAACAATTTCAAGAAGAGAGTTTTGTCGTGCCAGCAAAGTAGAGGGGGTCATATGCTTGATATCATTTCTTATACCTGAAATGAGAAGTTCTGATTAACATGTTTCTGTCCTTGGTACACTCCTGTTCACATAAAGTGGTACATTTTATACGGTTGAGCCGTGGAAATGTGTGCCACTTTATTTGAACAGAAGTGTACATGTATTGTTCCAAAATGAAGTTCTTATTTTGATATATTAAAACCGGCGTGCTTTTTGAATCACCCTTTACTATGCGTTATCAATATTCATTATTGCTGTATGCACTGTGTGTGTAAAAACTCGGTGAATGGTTTCAGAAAGCAAATGCAACAAATACACAAACAGATTAACTTAATTGGACTTCAAAATAATCTCTATCCGCCACAACCTTTGGCAATGTTCATAAATATTCTGCAAACTGTCAGGAAAGGGCTCTTTACGGATCGATCACAGAACCACTGTCACACGTTCTTGGATTGCCACCAAGTCCGTGTCCTTGATAATGCCCAATTCCTCCGCCATCAATCATAGAGTCAGTAGTCCGATAGGGGTTTTGCATGTCGATGGCTGACCCGAAAGTGGCTCATCCTCAGTCGTTTCCTTCCTGTGTCGAAAGAGTTTGAACTAGTCGTAAACTCATTTTTTCTTCAAGGCTTCCGTCCCGTTCAATTGCACCAACATTTTAATGCGTCTCGTCTTCGTTGCAGTTTCTCCGAATTTAAAGCAGAACTTGTTCACTCATTACTTCATTGCACTGCGATACCACAGATACCCTTATTTGTGGTAATACTGACTACGTTCGACTGACCGCAGTGGGTTTACCCTGACGGCCACGGTCACTGTACGCTAGGTGGCGCTTCTTCACATGTCTCTGAATTCGCCATCTTGTGGATGCGCGCACACCTGGATCATGTTCTTGTTGATATATCTAACCATTCAACGAACTTTTCTGGTATATATCATTGGCAGAATTCATATCACTGCTTTAACAACCTTAAATTAATTTACACTTAGTAGGAGGGCCGGAATATATCCCTCTCATGCAGCTGAAATCTGATACATCCGGTGTTATGTTACATACCCTGACCTTGACGACATCCGTGGATGAGCGGATATAACGATGGCTCAGCAGAAATGTGACGTGCCTGTTGACCTTGAAGATGACCGACGAAGAGACCCGTGGCTATGTGGAATATAAGGAGTTAATTGGCCCGTGATCTTGTTTCTTGGTGTATGCTAAACTAACACGTTGCTTCTGTGTGCGTGGAGGATATGCGTACTAATCCAACGTGAAACATGCAAGGACATGACGAAACCTGATCGAAAATCGAGTTGGGTTAGTGGTTAACGTTGTTCCCTCATAGTAGAGAGGTCTCAGGTTCGATTCCGTACGTAGTCAAATGAGGTAATTCTTTTTGTCCTAAATTGTAGGTCCCGATTAGACCATCTGTTCATAAACGGTATTACTGCCGCGTGTCGCGTGCGGGTGAGAGGTCACGGTTGTGAACGGGGCGCAAATAATAGTTTTTTTTTAAAAAAAATGGGTAAAGCTGATGTTTTACTCAAGCGGTTCCGATATTGATTCCAATGTCGGCAAGAATAGGATATTAAAATATTATTTTGAACGAAGTCTTGATTATCTTTTATGCACAAAGAGGAAATGAAGAAGCAAACTAAATTGAAAATTGGTGTTAATCAAGATCCCAGGTTAGATTCCAAATGTTGGCAAATGCTTAATAATATCAATTTTTTATAAATGTGAACTACCAGTCCCAATTAGTCTCTATGCACGAACAGATATTCGAAAAGCATATGAAGATGGCTGACACTGGTGTTTTGTATACAAGAGGTTTCGGGTTCGATTCCTGTTGTTGGCAAATTGCACAATAAAATTGATTTGTTTGAAAATTGCGTTACTATTCCGATTAGCCTTCAAGCAAAAATAGAAATCTGAAATGAAGAAAAAGATGGCTGACTTTGGTGCTTTGTAACCAGGGGGTTGAGGGTTCGCTTCCCACTGAGGGTATTGTTGTCGTTCTTAACGCAGTCCAGATTTACCGTAATGCATAAAGTTTGAGTTGTTGTTTTAAAGTCCATTTTAAGTGCAGATAGGCTAATCCGGACTGGTTCTACAGATTATAGAGGAATCCGAAATACTGTGTGCCTTCACGGGGTATCGAATCCGGAACCCCTTTGGTCACAATGCAATGACTTTGCCACTACTACGTCGGGGAGGCCATGTAATTAATAAAGATAAAGTTGCTTCTCTTGTCTTACTGTGTAGACCAGTACAGATTAGCCTTAATGCATAAAGAGACGGAAAACAAGCAAGATGGGATCGCAGGTTTGATTCCCCAATGCAGGCAACATTTTATTTCCAACTCCATACAAAATTCTAAATTTATATCTCGATTAGCCTTATTCCATAAATGGAAATTAAACAAAAGACAACAAGCAAGGTGGCGACAGATGTCTTAAAAGAAAATGGAATTAATTTCTATGAGTGTTTTTTTTATTCAGTGATAAGAAAATTAGAGAATAGCTACTTGTAATATAATGCAAATAAAGATGCTTGCCTTTGCATGTCCAACGGTGTGCAGAAAAGTCTTAATGCTTTACCTCCGACACGTCAGCAATACACATCTTTTTGTGCATTTTATAGTTAATAATTTATGTTGTAATGAGTTGCTTGCAAACTTATTAAGACTGATTATGACCAGTAAAAACATAAACCATGTGGATTCTTTGAAGGGTGATAACTGAAAGAAGAAGCAAACCTTTATATATTACCCCTGTTTATTAAATTTAAAAGAACCACACATACATAACATGTTTATTTTTGCCACCAGTTCTAGCAAGTTCTATGTTTTCATGTTCGTTCACTCACTCGCATAAGGAATTGTGTATCCGTCATAGCCACTGTCTGTTGCAACCACGGAATTTAAATGTTCTACTATATTTTCCACAATAATGTGCTTGCAAAATAACTAATAACACAAGTTGGTATGGATTCGATTATTTACCCATACGTATTTTTCGGCTCTGGGGTAATATGTCTTTGCGAAGTTTTTCCCCATCGATGTTTTGTATAGACAAAGGCACAGGTTATGTACCTTCATGTAGGTGGAAAAGCACAAACTTTTCCTTATTAGATTCAAGGACAAGGGAAATATCCATGCATCCGAAACATTGTTCGCGAAGGTCGAGAATGCAAGTATACTTCCACATACTTTCCAAAATATGATTTCAGATAAGGCGTCACAGTTCCACACATAACCACCGCATGCTCGATGCATGTGAACATGTTCATAAAGTTCCGCCACGAACTTTCTGCGATGAACACTATCTCCAGGGACTGTAAGCTATCCTTTTCCCTTATTATAATCTGATGGCGGTTGAACAGTGTGGTTAACATCAATTCATGTTGCTTACTTGCTGAATAGGAAACACGAGGCTACTCATCTGGAATAGCTATGTATTCATAGATTACTAAAAACGATTCCTGAAGAGCGTGCCTTTCCTTCAAGTTCAGTTCAACACCAGCTGCTCCGCTTCTGCGTAACCTGACCACAGGTTGGAAATCTAAATGAGAGGACAGTCACATTGAAATAACCTTTGATTTCGAAGCATTCAAAAAGTAGACGTTTATGAGTGGTTACTGGATTCTGCTCGTCAGATCGCTCTCTTTCTGAAGAACCTGTTTAAAATTATTGTACGTCTGAAATCTGGATTTTTTTCGAATTAGAGGATCCCATGACAAAGAACTGCGAGATGCTACATGTCGCAGCATGCACATGTGGATTTGAAGAAATACGTGGGCGTGTTCTTCTGACGGATGCGCACGTAGCAAAGTAATTACTTGCAGGACAAAGAGGTGGAGGAGGAGTATCATTAACAAGTAAGTGTCATGTACGACACCTACCCTATTTCTGGTTCGTAGACCCATAACCACTTCCAGTTATGTAAATAAAGTTAGAATACCTTTGGAAAGAATATTTCATGCCAAAAAGTCTAAAGAAAATACGTCAATGAAATCATCAGGGATGAACATAGGAAATATGTTGTGTTTTTCCCTAAGCTCCCCGGCTCTTCCTATCAGCCCAGGCAGGTAGGCCACTGTATTCCTGCTACTGCTTGGAATCCTAGATTGTCTGCTACTCAACGGTCTGTCTGCTCAGACAGTTTCCAAATCTCTACCAAAAGTGAAATTTATATCATCTTCAACTCCATGTCGATTCCTCAATTGACACCTGAGTCATCAAATGTTGGTACATCCGCATCACCAGTGAGATCATCTTCGTAGCGTTCATCTCATAACAGACAATCCGCTGTTTCACTACCTGAGCCACCTGAACTACTAACATCACCACGGCTTGCTTCTACGTGCCTTATCAATTCAATTTATATATCTTCCTCGGTAATATATTTCGGAATCATAGTCATGGCTACAGTACACAAACAACAACGCAGTGTCAAAGAAGACACCTATGTGCGCACGCTTTCAAACAATATGAAACAACCAGTAGACCGGTTAGGTGGGGACAGGGGCGCCGACTTGTCAAAATTATTGAGGGGGCTCTGTTCACTGAAATAAATTAATGAATGACTCATTCTCTCCCTCTTTTAAGTTTTGGCCTCAGAGTTCGGAATCTCATAAAAGCCCACGAATTAATCAAAAATATCAAAATTTTTATTCACAGTTCTAATGCAGAATATTAATTGTCCACGGATGGATATGTCACAAGTTTCGTCAACCATAATAGTAAAATATTCCCGACTTTTAATATCTGCAACCACGCAAAACAGATCTCCCTAATATATCAATGATCTCGTTCTGAATGTCATGTTAGAGCCATTTGTAGCCCAAACATCCCATCCACTACCCTAGTTCATGCACATCGTCTCTTGAAACTCCTCTTAGTAAGAATTTTAACTACTCATAATTACATACTTTGTATATAGTAGTAAGTCATGTGTTTTGCTGTCTCTGGTCATAGCCCCCCAAAAGTTGATGGTGTAGCGGTCTCAGTCCCCCAAAGTTGATGGTCTAGAACTTTTCAAATGTGTTTTTAAAGTTAAGTTCATGTGGCACAATTCAGAGTAAACTTTACAAGAGAAGCAAAATAATACATTAGATCCTCTAAAGCAAAATTATTTGGGGGCTCTGTCCCCACATCGTTGACATTTTGGGGGGGCTCGAGCCGCCCCAAGCCCCATGGAGTCGGTGCCTATGGGTGGGGACATAGTGGACTAGCTCCAAGTCTACTTTCACACTGGCTAGAAAGATATACCACATGTGAGAAACCTCTAACCAGTTTTCTCAAGCATGCCTGCAAAACAAGAGCGTAGGTGTTACACATGACACAGCCTTGTTATTCAAAGGTTAAATAAATACATATATGTATATTTGTTATCCAAATTCGTCATCTGATGTAACTTTCCAACATGTATATCCATTATAATTTTCATTTCTAAAAGTATTCTCGTAGATAAAAGATTTCCTCAAGATGAAATTTTTGATACTCCTCCTCCACCTCTTTGTCCTGCAAGTAATTACTTTGCTACGTGCGCATCCGTCAGAAGAACACGCCCACGTATTTCTTCAAATCCACATGTGCATGCTGCGACATGTAGCATCTCGCAGTTCTTTGTCATGGGATCCTCTAATTCGAAAAAAATCCAGATTTCAGACGTACAATAATTTTAAACAGGTTCTTCAGAAAGAGAGCGATCTGACGAGCAGAATCCAGTAACCACTCATAAACGTCTACTTTTTGAATGCTTCGAAATCAAAGGTTATTTCAATGTGACTGTCCTCTCATTTAGATTTCCAACCTGTGGTCAGGTTACGCAGAAGCGGAGCAGCTGGTGTTGAACTGAACTTGAAGGAAAGGCACGCTCTTCAGGAATCGTTTTTAGTAATCTATGAATACATAGCTATTCCAGATGAGTAGCCTCGTGTTTCCTATTCAGCAAGTAAGCAACATGAATTGATGTTAACCACACTGTTCAACCGCCATCAGATTATAATAAGGGAAAAGGATAGCTTACAGTCCCTGGAGATAGTGTTCATCGCAGAAAGTTCGTGGCGGAACTTTATGAACATGTTCACATGCATCGAGCATGCGGTGGTTATGTGTGGAACTGTGACGCCTTATCTGAAATCATATTTTGGAAAGTATGTGGAAGTATACTTGCATTCTCGACCTTCGCGAACAATGTTTCGGATGCATGGATATTTCCACATACTTTCCAAAATATGATTTCAGATAAGGCGTCACAGTTCCACACATAACCACCGCATGCTCGATGCATGTGAACATGTTCATAAAGTTCCGCCACGAACTTTCTGCGATGAACACTATCTCCAGGGACTGTAAGCTATCCTTTTCCCTTATTATAATCTGATGGCGGTTGAACAGTGTGGTTAACATCAATTCATGTTGCTTACTTGCTGAATAGGAAACACGAGGCTACTCATCTGGAATAGCTATGTATTCATAGATTATTAGTGGAATTTACAGTTACTTTCCAAAAATCGCAAATAGTTATGTACATGTAAAGGTCTTACGTAACTATAAAAAAAATCCCCTCGGCAGTTACTGTCTATGTACATTGCTACGCAGTGCTTTCCGGGGCTTTTCCTGGAATACACACAAATAAATAGAACCAGAACTCGAGCTTGGGGCCATTGATGTGATACATGTTTCAGAGAGAAGATGTTACCTTTGCGTGTGTGTTTTCGTTAGATTCCATGATGTGTCGCAAGTTGGTTTGAACCATTGAACTATATATAACATGGAAGGACTGCTTTACGAGGCAAAAGTGAAGCAATTCTCTCGCTTAGTTACGCCAGGGAATGGAGGAAGAAAAGCTGAAGCAGATGAATTTTTCTGTGGCGGCAAATGAATTTTTACGGCAGATTATTTCCGAAATAAAAGCCATAATTTATGAGAAAGCATTGCATTGAGTACATTACCTGCATTCTGACACCACTTTCTATGCATATTCCTGTTACTTGCGAATAAAACGTGTTCAAAATACCTTTTAAAGGATATAAAACTCTTAACATGTAAAAGTGATAACAAGAAGGGAAATTGAATTCAAACCGATTGTTGGAAAGGGTTATCAGGGGTGAGCTTTTACGTAATACTTGGCATGTATTTACTTGTGATTAACGCAATACTTTTTACATAAATTATCAGAATTGTAGCATAAATAATGGATGATTACAGTAATATTGAGTACAAGTATCTGAATTATTTATTCCTCATATCTAACCAAAAAAATTGCAAAAGAAAGTGGGAAATTTCGAAACTTTACCTTCTCCTAAAGTATTTAATATACAATTTCTACTGTACAATTACCAGTTATACTCAGTATGTCAGATTGAATTAGAGTTTGCCCGCAACAAATTTTAAATGTATTGCTTGTCCTTTTCCTTTTTCAAAAACCTACTCTTGGTGCATTACTACGAAAACGTTGATTTTTACACAAATACAGCAAATTTCTTTGATTTTTCTAGGATTTCCACCCTGATAACAAGCTTTTGGGCACACAATTAATGGAGAATTAACACCTTCATTACAAAAAAAATGAATCACGGTCAAAAAATCTCAAACAATATTTAACACTCATTTCGAAGATTCCACGCATTCTTTTCTTCCTGTGCGTCTTGCGAAAAACATACATTGTGTGGAAGTTGGGGCATATTGTCGAGACACTTTCTTGGGTGCACAATTAAAATTTAGTAACTACTGCTTGACATAACAACAATATACACAAATTGCTCATAAGCATGGCATGTAGATACTCTATGTGGGCAGAAGTATCCGAACACCAACCAGAAAATAAAGTACAAGTTTGGGCAACCCTCCATCGGGAACACTGGCAGTCAATACGGTGTTGGCCCACCCTTAGCCTTGATGACAGCGATCACTCTCACAGGCATAGTTTCAATCAGGTGCTGGAAGGTTTCCTGATGAATGGCAGCCCATTCCTCGCAGAGCGCCAACATGAGAAGAGGTATTGATGTGGATCGGTGTGGTCTAGCACGAAGTCGGCATTCCAAAACATCCCAGAGATGTTCTATGGGATTCAAATTGGGACTCTGCGCAGGCCAGTACATTAAGGGGACGTTGTTGTCGTCAAACCACTCCCCCACAAACCCTGCAGTATGGACGGGTGCTAAGTCGTGTTTAACGACACAATGGTCATCCCGGAACTGGTGTTCGACGGTAGGCAGTATGAAAGCTGTTAATATGTCAACGTAAGCTTGTGCAGTGACATTGTCATGTAAAGCAACAAGGGGGCCAAGCCCTCTCCAGGAGAAACATGACCACACTGTAACCCGACCACCTCCGAATTTCACTGTCGGCACTATACAGGCTGGTAGATGTCGTTCACCAGGCATTCGCCACACCCACACCCTACCATCGGATCGCCACGTTGTGTACTGTGATTCATCACTCCACACAACGGTTTTCCACTGTTCTATGGTCCAGTTTCGAACGCTCCTTGCACCACACGAGGAAGCGTTTGGCATTTGTCTGTGTGATGTTTGACATATGGGCAGCTGCTCGGCCATGGGAACCAAGTTGCCGCACCTTGTGCCAAACAGTAATGTTTCTTGGAGTACATCCTGATGCAGTTCGGAATTCCTGTGTGATGGTGGCGATGGATGATTGACGATAATGCTGTACGACCCTCTTCAACACTCGATGGCCTCTGGAGGTCAACATCGGAGGTTGGCCTGCACGCTATTGGGTTGTGCACATCCCTTCACTATAACATTGGAAACAGTGGACAGAGGGATGTTTAGGAGGGTGGAAATCTTATACACAGACTTCCTACACAAGTGGCACCCAACCAACTGACCACGTTGAAAGTCTGTGAGTTCCTCAGACCATCCCACACTGCTGTGTCACACTGTCTGCAGACTACTGAGTTTGTTGACTATGTGTTCCACGCGGTAGATGGCAGTACTGTGTCGCCCTCTACGATAAACACACGTTTCGCGGTGTGTCCGGATACTTTTGATCACATAGAGTATAACTAATATTTTACAACAAAAAATCATTCCGGAGATTAGTTACTTTAATTCGCTTTGTTACATCTGATTAGCTTTTCTCGATGAGTCAATTAATTTCATGAATTTATAAATTTTTATAAATTTCAATTGGTTATTACAAGGTTTAATGATTTCCGAGTTGCAACAGTCGACAGTTTTTGAAACACGTGGGTGTAAACTCATTCGAAAGCATTCGGTATAACATTGAATTACCGTCATCAACTTTTAAGAAATACATTTATTCGTAATATTCACATATTTTAAGAATGATACCGATAAAAGTTTACACCCTGGCAATTGTCTAAACAATTTGTACATTCAAACGCCGAACACGACCGTACCATATGTTCAACCCACTTAAAACTGGATATATTGTTCGAAGAAAACGCATGTCAACTATTAATACATCGTGAAACACTTAATAAGATATTCATTTATAGCACTGAATGCATAAGTATAGTTAAATTATTTTCTTTTGGTGCTATACGAAAGCAAAGAGGCGAGTAAATACATGTTAGCTTATGGGATCACCACGTTTTCTTCCCGTCTTCCCTGGAGAAACTAATCACAAAAGTGGCTCCAGTTTTCGCGGCCGATCAGCGTTGCAGCGATCGTTGATGTTGAGTTAAAATTTCTGGGTGCGTCGGCACTTAAGGCCATTTCGCACCCTTCTATGTATACGGGAAAATATCCCTTATCTAAAATTCTGACTGAGAACTTAAAAAGGGGTGTAAAGAGCCCCTTGGGAAAAACTAAAAGTGCAAGGTTGTAAAAAGACCTGCACGAGACAAACACAACACATTAAAAAGTCAGAATAAACTAAAAACCTCCTTACAGACGGTGGAAGAGTCCAGCTCTTCGCAAAAAGCTAAAAACATGTGATAAAATACTGCTGTCATCACCCAAGAGGGATGACAAACAGCCGGAAAGGTTAAAAGTCTGCCGGAGGTAAGCAAGATCGACACATTCAACGAGAATGTGTCGGATGCTTAAAATAACATTACAAGTACGACACAACGGAGGGTCCAGCCCTTGCAGTAGGTGACCATGCGTGAGACGGCTGTGTCCTATACGCAGGCGGGTAAGAATAACGTCTTCTTTCCGAGAGGGACGAGACGAGGAACGCCAAACACCTATGGTGGGCTTAACAGCGTGAAGCTTGTTCCCCGTTTCCACTTCCCACTCGGTCTGCCAAGTGTCAAGAAGGCGAGAACGGAACACATTCTGCAGGTCGCTAGCTGGCAAAAGGTGGACGACAACGTCGCCATCTGCATCAGCAGACTTGGCGGCAGCATCAGCTGCCTCGTTCCCCTGGATGCCCACGTGGCTAGGGACCCAACAGAAGTGTACATCCGTGCTGGCAGATAAGGACACAAGCCGTCTGAATATGCATTGCGCTACTGGATGCCGGGAATACGGCGAATCCAGAGACTGCAACACGCTGGTCGAATCACAGCACACAAGGACCTTCTTCAGACCGTTGACATCTGCAAAATCCAGTGCCTTTAGAATGGCGTACAACTCTGCCGTATAGATGGAACAGGCAGGATGTAGTGAGTAACTGGAGCTTTGAGAGTCTAGGACGAAGGCGCAACCAACTGATTCGACTGTCTTGGACCCATCCGTGTAAAACACATTAAAATTGGGGTGCTTCGCACGAAGTTCTAAAAACCTTTGCTGGTATACAACCATTGGTGTCTCTGACTTTGGAAGGGCAGTCAGAGAAAAATCGATAGAAGGTGCAGGAAACTCCCAGGTAGGGAGAGGCGGAATGAGTGGAGAGACGCCAGGAAGATCACTGTCAACACCAAGTGCTGACAGGATCTCGTCTGCACGAACACCAAATGGTCTTGTGGCACTAGGGCGGAGCCGATACCTTGCCAGCCTATTCACGTCTGAGATGGTGTGAAATGAGGAATGTGAAGGCATCGAGCGAAGATGGAGGAAGTAGTTCACTACCAGCCGCTGTCTTCGCAGAGACAGCGATGGCTCAGATGCCTCTACGTACAAACTGGCGATAGGGCTGGTCCGAAAAGCTCCAGAGCACACACGTATACCAGCATGGTGGACGGTGTCTAGGATGCGAAGTCTAGATGGGCGGGCAGAAGAATACACAACACATCCATAATCAAGCTTCGACCTGATGAGTGCACGATACAATCGAAGCAGTACCGTCCTATCAGCACCCCAGGAAGTATGGGATAAAACACGTAAAAGGTTGAGAACTCGAAGACAAGAGAACTTTAACTGGCGAAGGTGAGGTAGCCATGTTAATTTCTTATCGAAAATGAGGCCCAGGAAGCGGACCTCATTCACGAAGCACAGGGGAGACTTCCCCATGTACAGGTCAGGATCTAAATGACATGTTCGCTGACGACAAAAGTGAACACACACGGATTTCTCGGATGAGAAGGTGAAACCTGTTTCGGAGGACCACTCAACCAAACGGTTTATCGTCAGTTGGAGTTGACGAGAAGCTGACGCGAGATTCCGTGAGCGACAAAAGATCGTGATTTCGTCTACATAGAGGAGGCCATGTACAGGGGAAAGAATGTTTGCCATAACACTGTTCACTGCTATGGCAAACAGAGTCACACTTAAAACGCTGCCCTGTGGGACACCGTTCTCTTGTTCGTGAAGATCCGAAAAGGCGTTCCCAACACGTACGCGGAAAAAACGATCAGATAAAAAGTTTTGAATAAAGTACGCCATATGGCCACGGACGCCCCAAGAATGGAGCTGCTTTATGATGCCAAAGCGCCACGTTGTGTCATATGCTTTTTGGAGGTCAAAGAAAACTGCAACTAAATGTTCCTTGTTGAGGAATGCATCCTGAATGTGTGTTTCCAGCTGAACCAGATGGTCCAGTGTGGAACGGTTGGAGCGAAAACCACATTGAAGATTACTTATCAATGAGTTGCAGCGAGCGTTCCAGTTATATATAGTTCAATGGTTTGAACTGACATAGCAAATAAACCACATAGGTGGATGTAAGTAGAGAATCATAACTTGATTGATTGATTTGGTGTTTTAGTCCACTTTATGCATAGAAAGGCTCCTCGGGACTGGGCCTACAGTTTACAGTAGGATCCGACAACTATCCGCCACCATCTGGAATCGAACACTTGACTCCTTGATTACAAGGCGACGACGTTACCACTACGTCATCGAGGAGGCCCACTCTCAGTGTATGAAATCAATTGCTAATTTTTAATATTTGATCTTTCTTTCCCCAAGCTTCAATTTCCATTTGATGACTGACACCTTGTGTGATTGGTGCAGAATACAGGCATTCCTTTACATTCAGAATATTTAGTTTGCCGACCTACCTATCGTATTGGTTATCACACCGTGCTGCAACGCAAAGGGAACAGGGTTCGAATCCTGTCACGGGATGGCTGTTCAGTCCTTGGGCTCTTTGTGTGTGTACCTTTATAAATTTCACCAACACTCATCCTCATCTTCACGATTAGTCAAAAGGGACTTAAATACGAACTCTGATAAGCCAAAGAAATCAACATTTAATTTGTGGAAGTATCAGAAAAGGTATTCCAACTTCTAAACAAACGCACTCTCAATGAAGCTTCCAGGATTTACATGTTATTTCTCTACAAGGTAGGATAGGAGTTTCTGTCTCAATTGAAGAACACAGGAGATAAAATTGCCCAGGGACAACCAACATCATTTGCAATAAAACAGAACAGAAGTAATTTCAGTTCCCACGTCGACACAAATTTATGATAGAATCTGGCTTTTTGGGGCCGATTTTTGTTATTCTGTTTCTGCTACTATCAGTACGTCGTACACTCCACTTCGGAGATTCTTGGAAGCAAGGGATTCCCTGTGAAAAATGCTTCTGGTCCATATTGCGCCAAGCAATTTCCTACAGATAATAATTTGTAGTCCTCCCTAACATCCTGACATGTAACGAGCACCATCTGTGCATATTCCAATTATTTTTTCCAGTCCATTTTTTTATAAAGTTGTCAAAAATTTCAAACAACTTTCTCGCTATTGTGCCAAGTGCAATACTTTTACAAAACAGGTAAAAAAAAAGGTAAAGTGTTCCCCTGTGCATAGCACCACGCCATGAAGGCGTATAGGGGGTGTGGGGGTAACGCCCCACACTTTCTTGATCCGGTCGTGATTGGTGGTGATGTGATCAGCATCACGCCCCTGACCGCCTTTACCCCCCAGGGTTTCCCACAGGTACCCATGTTATTCGACGCTGGGTGGGCGCCGGGGCCGCTTCCATCGTTAGAAAAGTTCCCGGATTTGAACCGGCCGGGGATCGAACCCGGGACCTTGAGCATGGTAGTCAGACGCGTTACCGACTGATTATTGTTTACAGCAACGCTATGAGCTTTGCTATGCAATTAAGGGGAAACTAAAGACAATTTTGTTGTAACTTTTCGATATCAGATGGCAGCACCGTTTGTCATAGCAACGTAGTGCCATGTTGCCAAATCAACGCAAGAATCAAGGGTAGTTACTATTTGTCTAGGTCTTCCTCCGTGGCCGTGCGGTCTAAGGTGCTGTGTTTTGGACTCCGACTACGGGACGGCATGGGTTGGAGTCCACTTGAGTTCAGTCCTTGGGTTCTCAGCCTGTGTATACTGTGAAATTTAGGAGCTACGAGTGAGTAGCATAACCCGGTCGCGGATATGCTCTATAAAGGCTGAGGGTTCGACGTGCTGACAACACGTCACCCCACCACCCGTTGAATAGCTCCACACCTGCAGGTAGGATTGTGGGAGGGCGACTGGCAGTCGGGAGATAAGCCAAGGCCCTTCATGGGTTGTTGCGCCATTAGCTATTATTATCATCATATTACTATTTGTCTAGAAAGTGTGTGCTTGGTTGATTGTGGCGTTGCAAGCAAAACTTCAAATATTAAATATTTTTAGGTCATATGTGTGACTGAACACACCAGTACCACCTCAGTTTTTTTAAAAAATTAAAATATTATCTTTCTCAAAGTTGCTCCCCATTAATGTATTGCAGAAAGATTTACATGTATGACAGGAGATTATATATAGCGGTCTGAAATAATAACTACATCTGAATGAAAATGAATGAGAAGAGATACAAGTCGCCCTTGATGATACAATCGAATCAACTTACATTATAAGTAAATACTCACGGAGCTACCAGTAGGAGCTGTAGGTGAGTGATGTCGGCCTCCGTAGCGCAGTGGTTAGCATAGGGCGCTACGAAGCCAGGGGTCCCGGTTGGAATCCAGGCTAGAACTTGGATGTTTGTGTTGTCCGTAAAATGAGAAAACATAGAATAAAGAGAAAAACTAATTTGTACGAATGTTGAGATAATGTGTAAATGACGGGGAAACCACCGAATAGGGGTATTCCTTCTTATACAATATATAAAAAAGAAGTGGTCAGTGTTAGAGCTTCACGTTCTGAAGGATGCGTGTTCGAGTTAGGCAAAAATAACCTTTTTTGTAGTTACCAATGAAGCTCCAACATGTGTGTGTTCGAATCCGCATTTTGACGTTGTAACTTTCTCATTAATCTTGAAACTATGCATATTCTCGAATACATGGAATGTGTCAAGTGCATACGACATCGACATGCATTTTGAATCCATAATTTGATCCGTTAATGTGATTTTGAGTTCGTTTACACAAGTTGGCATTGTCACCTAATAATATGTTTAATTTAATCTCTATCTAAAGAGATATTTTTCTGGAATCCTAGAATAAGAATGAAACAAATAGACGTTTTTAATTTTACACAACGTATGCATACTACAAATGTAAATCAAGACGATATTGATTGGCCGAAAAACGATGTGCTAATGGTGGTTGTAAGAACATTCTTTCCGCTATTCTTATACATAGCCACAGATTTTAAAACAAAATTATAATGACGTAGTTGTTAAGGATTTTCACATTTAGGTCTCCACACAAAACAAGCACTATAGTGAAATCCATTATATACACAACAATATGCTCGTATCTACTCTCCACGTCTTTCTTGTATTTATGGCTCATCCACATGCCTTTCCACATTTTCTAAGAGATTTAATATCAAGTAGTTAAGTTACTCTCAAACACCATTACATCTTTTTTTAAAATAGCAGCGATTCTAAATGTGTAATTAATTCCACTCTAGGCATACACTAGTTGGCACTGCACACAATGATCTGTCATTAATGAGAAGCAAACAAGGGACCATTTAGCATGTTGGCAATTTATCATATCGACTTGACTATAAAGTCATATTTGCACAGCATTTTATTGCACACTTTGACTTCTGTAGAAAAAAATATTATTAAGTAGGGGTTGGGGGTGATGACGTTCTTTCGAATTTTTAAGGAATGTTTGTGCGTAGTTAGGGGCTGATAAATATAGTGATGCAAAGTCGATATTTTCTGCTCTCACTAGGCATGTACAGTCATGGAAAAAAGTTCTTCCCCATAAGGCTTTAATAGGAGCAAGTAATGCAGGAGGGTAGGCAACACATATTGCACCCTTCGATGATCGGGTGATTTTGCCTGTCTTAAAACCGAGAAATGTGTTCCACGCGAAGGTCAACATGACAGGAAAGCAAAGAGGGTCACGTGACTATTGGTTACGTGGAGTGTTGTGCTTCTCCACGTCCCCAGTTCTTGATCCACATTGCAGAAAAAGTAGAGCTGCATGCAATATATGAAAATAGGTTGTTTTCAACTACACGCTTAATTATGATTTTCCCAATTGTAAATCTATCAGACGTGTCTCCCGATTTAGTCGGGACAGTCTTTTACTTTGAATTCCTGTTTGTCATAGGCGTAACTTGACGGAAGCAGAAATGGCATTTGTAACCCCCCCCCAAAAAATCAGGTTTCTTAAAGCTGCTAAAACAGGAATTAAATACTATGATTTGACGCGTCCAAAAAAAGTATTATATTGAAAGATTTTTCCCAAATACGTAGATAGCAATTTAATACTTTGAAAGTGTCTCACATTTGTTTATTACGTCACATCTTAGTGTGGCACAGGTCTACTACAAAAGTGGAATTTCGTACCAGAAATATGAACCCACTCCTTTTATTTCGCAGCCGATTTCATCTTGAAACTGAAATTAAGAATATTAGTTAACAATGTCATTGGTAAACAATAAAAAAATGTGTTAGACCCAATTCTTAAATACCTTATCATAATCTTTATCGCAAGTTTAAATTTTGTTGTAAGTTCACTTTATGCAAAAAAAAAAAGGCAAAGTTCTCACCTGTGCTTGGCGCTACGCCATGAAGGCGTATAGGGGGTGTGGGGGTAACGCCCCACACTTTCTTGATTCGTTCGTGAGTGGGGGTGATGTGATTAACATCACGCCCCTGACCGCTTTTACTCCCAGGGTTTCCCCCAGGTACCCATGTCATTCGACGCTGGGTGGGCGCTGGGGCCGCTTCCAACGTTAGAAAAGTTCCCGGGCTTGAACCGGCCGGGAATCGAACCCGGGGCCTATAGCATGGTAGTCAGACGCGTTACCGACTGAGTCACCGGCACAGATAGACTAATCTGAAGTGCATACAGTTTAAAGTGGGATCCGAACCACTATGTGCGATCACCTGGTATCGTACCCCAGACCCCTTGATTACAAGGCCTTCCACTACTACAACACAATCCCGTTATTGTCCAGATTATCGAATCCAGAACCTTCGTCGCGAATAACATAAGCAGGAAGACAACGTGAAATAACCGAACAGAAACAGAACCTAAAACCTACATCGGATAGATTGGATTAAGTCGACGATACAGCACGGGTTCTGAAATGAAAAAGAATACGAAAGTTGAAGGACCTCTATACGCATCCACTTTTCCTCCACTCAATGGGGAAGATATCCTTCTAGCTGAGAAGCCTTTACGCAGGAGTGCCCTGAGGGAACTTCAAGGCCACGATGATAAAGTGTTATACGTGCAATGACGGGACCAAGACATACGTCAGATAGCTGTGTTCCTCCTTATTTCGTACGCCATTGATAACTGGAACACGTGACCTCGTCTTTGGTAGAGCAGAAGCCTGCTTGCTTGCCACCACCCTTTAGTTCAGTGACCTTCGCCTGTAGTCAGCAAGAGTGAATGACTCACCATATACTTGTTGTCTGTGAGGCTACACAAGAATAGATATTTCGTCAGTGGCTGTAAGTATTGTTTCATCTGCAGTTATATCAGTTAACATTTCAATAGTTTCCTTCCTAATGGTTACGTTAGTGATATACATGTAAATTAGTTCTCGAGAGTGAACGTTTTATCTATTTGAACGGGGGATTTTTATACAGCCTGCATGTATTATTTTTTCCTGAAACAAGAAGAAATTCGAAGACGCAAAAAGAGTTGTATAAGAGTAGTTAACAAAAGGAAAAAAGAAGAAGAAAACGAAAATGTAAATGCTGAAATAAATTATGGTAGAGATCGAGTGAATAACATTTTGTCATGGGACCTCCTCGATGGCGTAGTGATAACGTCGTCGCCTTGTAATCAGTGGATCCCGGGTTTGGTACACGGTGGATGCACATAGTGGTTAGTATCCCACTTTAAACTGAAGGTCCAGTCCAGATTAGCATATCTGTGCACCAAACCAAAACTAAGAAAGAAATTGTCACAGTGTAAGAAAATTTCATGTTCAACCAGATACGAAACTAAAGGGAATAATATATTGCAGGTTGGAGTTCACATCTGTAGCATCTAACCAGCACAATTATGAATCGCAACATATCGTATCAGATCCATTTTTATTATACATGTATGATAATATAAGAGAAGTAGAGGAAAGAGAAAACCAAGCGAAACACGGACGCCTTCTCCAGAATTTCAAATCTCGTTACATAAGGTTCTGGGTTGGAGTCCCGAACGGGCATGACTTTCTTGTTCTTGCCCTTTTATCTGCTTCATTTCATCATAATTCATCGTTATGGTTTACCTGCAGGGGAAGAATAATGACAATAATTGCCAATACAAAGCCAATGACAAACAGAACAACTCGATTACGGAGGTGCCAAGAAGAAACGAGACTTGACAGTGTCTCCGTCTCTCGGTTTGTCGAATTGAAAATTGCTCTCCCGTTCTCGGTCTCGATTAGTTAAATATAGAAATCGAAAATGTATGTGAATGAATATACATATATTTTATATATTCCGGTTTTGTAGGAGATTTCGTGAGAGATGAAATAAGTACTCTTCCATCGTATTTATTTTTATAATTTTTATTCCCTGTTCGATGATCGCGACGATAAGGACGAGTGACCATTACATGAAATTGATGACGAAATAGTCAAACACCCCCGACAAGGACGGTACTCAAACCCGGGAACTTTGGCAACGATATCGAACGTCAATCACTTAATGAGCTTGACCACCGAGCCTGCTTAATGTTGTTTCTGTCAGGTAATTCGTAATAATATCCCACATTCACTATCATTTGCTTCATAATTTATCTTATTGTTGTGATTAACCTGAATTCAAAGAATTAGTTGAAAGGCAAAAATGGAAGATTGAATGTCTGATATTACTTCGTGCCGAATAATATGACGTGGTATTATGATATGAATTTTTTAATCATATAATATGCCTATTCATTCCATTGATTGATCCCAATTGAGCACACAAAATATGGTATAATGTCCACTCCATGGAGGAGCGGTTAGCACAACGCGCTACGATGCCATGGGTCCCTGGTTAGAATCTCGACTTGGGCGTGGGTTTCCTTGGTAAGTGTCCCTTCATCAATTTCATCATAGCATCACTCATCTTCATCGTCGCTATTTGCCAAAAGTGAAAGAATAGCAAATCTAAATAACGAACATCCAATCAAATCGAACATCTCTACCGATTTAATTCTATACGGTACCGAATTCCCACTTTATTACTGCATCTTAAGTCATTTTACAGCATCTCAATTGTTTTCCGTTTCGAACACATTTGGAATGTTGTTTTGTGCAGTTGATTGTGCATTGTTTCGTTGTTTGGATTGTTTAATTAACGTCGCATTAATTAGTTTTAGAACAATCGTGACGGGGGAAGCAAGAGCACAAAGAAAGCGAAAAAGACAAGGAAGAGACCACGGCTTTCTTTAAAGATAGCATCCCGTGAATACAACTCAAGTGACTGCAGAATATTATGAATAAAATTTATTTCGCTTTTTCCTTTTATTTCTGTTTCAGTTATTTTACTTCGCATTTCTTCTACCACTCGCGTTACTCGAGTCGGTGAGGAAGAATTATAAACTCGTGAAATGGACGATGGTACAAAAAAATATATGCCTCTCCCACGGTTCGATTTGGTTTGGTTTGATTTGGTGTTTTAAGTCCACTTTATGCGCAGTAAGGCTAATCGGGACTGGACCTACAGTTTAAAGTGGGATCCGAACCACTTGTGCCTCCACCGGGTATCGAACCCGGGACTCCCACGGTTCGAAACTGTCAGTACAAAATATTGTCTTATTTTTAAAATTTACGGGCAAATATGGTTTGTCACGTAGCAATTTTCGCTTATCTATTTCTCAAGGGGTTCCATTGCCTCTCTGATGTCGTAGTGGTAACGTCTTCGCCATGTAATGAAAGGCTTCCGAATTCAATACCAAATAGAGACGCATTTGGTTCGGATCCCATTTTAATCTGTAGGTCCAGTGCATGAACTGGACTTAAACAATTAACGTGTGGCATGTGGTCTGTGATGAGAACCATCATTTCAGCGAACCTTCTTGACAATGACTCTAATATCACTCGAAAGAATAGTATTTCCTTACGAGTAGCTCTTGTCAAGAAACCAGTTCCTGAAATTTTCTTCTGGAGGCATCGTAGCACCCAGCTGTTTGTTGTGGCTGGGGCACGAGTCATGTGACTCATGCTATCAAAGCTCAATCCTTCCCGAGAACTCGGAATCACCAGGCAAACTTAAGCGAATATTTTGTTATTTGGGTTGCATAAACAACAGGCTTTAAGACGTTACGAAATTCTACGTCCCGTGGCCCAGGTATTTTTTTCTAAGACTACACAATGCTTAAAATTACACAATCTTTAAGGTGAAAAATAACATAAATCATTTATGATTTTCATGGAAAGAATATAAGTGGCAAACTCCAAGAGACATCACTTTATGAAATGAGAGCTTCTTACGAGGTTGCTAACAATTCCAACATTAACGTTTGCGTCTGTGTACAGATTTAGATACTAGATTCAATAGCATAAATATAGCCTAATATAAGCAAATAATCTGATGATATCAATTCCATGCAAAAAATTATATGCAAATGATAAACTACACTTAGAGTTTATTTTATTTACGTCTCATTTCATGGCTTCAAATTTATTAAAGTAATTTAGTATTCAGCAGTCTCAAAAACATTTGCAATTTGAATAAATAATAATATATATTCTTTCGTATTTCTAAATTTTTTTAAAAATACAAAATTATTTATTACTTACGTAAAATTAGTATCTATTTTGTACACCGACAACGTTTCGGGAACCACTGTTCCCTTCTTCAGGTCCTACATATCAGCTATTCCAAAATTGCCATAGCCTCGTGAATTCATACACTCGTCAGGAAAAGGAATTGATGCATAATCGTAAAGGAAAAGGTTAAATCTTTTGCAGGATCCATACTGACTGTGGTTTGTTAAAATAATCAATATAAAACCTTCCGCTAAAAAACCCGTCCAAGTTAAAACTCTTAAAAATGAAAATATGCCATCTTATCACACTATTCCCATCCGAACTGCCTGTGCTTTACTTATCTTATGCGTGAGGTTGCGGGCGTGTCGACTCTCCCCTCCCCAACTTTGTCCCTGCATTTCTCCTCCTCGTACATAATTCCAAGATCAAAATCGCGTATCTAGGGCTTCGCATATTACGTCAGAGGTGACCTGGAATTCGTTTTTCTCGTGTTCCCGTTCCTCCCTTTTTTAAGGATTTCAATCCATAGTTCGTCTATATTAACATCTTCTCTGTTAAGCTCATTCTATCTATTTTTACAAATGCATGAAGCCTCATAGACGTTCCCCCTGAGCAATTACCATTACATTGCCATGTTTTACTTGTTACTGATTTTGTTTACGTTTTCCTACATCATTCTTATTTCTGTTCAAATTTCCGTTATCGTTTAAAATCGGCCCCATGTTCATATGAACTTTTTGCTTAGAATCACCCATATTACAAGCTCCCAAAGTATTGCGGCTTCCTCCTCGAACACCCTGTATATTGTGAGAGGATTCTCCTTGACAAGGGGCATCAGGAATGGCTTTCGACTGTTAAGTTTTGATCCTGATGTGTGCTCAAATGTATGTATTTGGCTTTAAACACTGTACAGATCTCTTTCATCCTTGAGGAAAATGGTCACGTCATCCATGAAACTTCCTACTTGTATTGTTGTGGTTGCCATAGAAATGCCCTGTAAATGATGTTGGATACTAAACAGAAAGGGGGCTATTGTGAGGACTTACAATGTGCTACTCAAAGGACTACCTTGTAGTACACCTCGTCGCATTTTAAAACTAGTCGTCAAAAAACCATTTATTTTTAGTTTTAGCAGCGTGTTATTATATAACGTCTTGATCAAAATAATAAAAGTGTCTCCGAATACATATGATTCTAAGACTTTGTACAAATATTCATGGCTCACTCTGTCATATGCTTGGGAGAAATCTAAGGATAGAATTGCCTGTGTTGCTTTCTTATTTTCTTTGGTAATAATTACGTCCTTTATCGTTTGCAACAAGTGATGTATATTTTAAGACGTAATACAAGCGAACTGTAAATTGCCAATAAGTTTATCAATATATATATTTAAAAGCTGATTTATGCATCTACTTATAAGTTTTATAACACTACTCAATATTGAGATTTGCCAAAAATCTGTTAATAAGTTTGGATTTGCCTTTTTTGCTACTAACACTAACTCCCGTGCTACCGGTATTCCCTATTGTCCCTGTTGTCAACACTTCATTGACCCATTGCGTTAATTCTTCTCCTATCAAATCCCAGAAACATTGATAGAATTCTGATTGTAATACATCTTCGGATGTAGTTTTAATCTTCGGACCTATGAACACTGCATTATGAACCTCCTTTTTACTAAACGGTTGGGTGAGCTCAGTTTTTTCATTTTCCTTCAGTGATGCAGGGAGGGAGTTCAATAAATGACATTGCTTTTCTGTTGTGTCAGAGGCGTGATCAAAAAGATCTTCATGGTATTGCAAAAATCTGTCGTCTATACTATGAGAGCTGGTTACAACTTCTCCGGAATCTAAAGTTAATTTATGAATAACGTGACTCCTGGCGTGTCTATGCTCTTCAAGATGGAGACTTAGTGTGGCTTGCTAGTCAGGGTCTACACGGAGAATCTTACTCTTGATTATTCCTGCTGATTTCCGTTTCCTATGTATAGAAAGTAATTGCGCTTTTATTTCATTTTCGTAAGGACTATTGAAATTGCCTTGCAGCGCTAAAAGATGGAGATCATTCAAGACTGCATACAAAAAAATATATTTGTTTCATTGATCTGTAATAACCTCTGCACTGAAGAATTTACTGACCTGACGAAATTTAAGCTTAACTCGAGTTTCCCACCACTCGATTAGGGTATTTTGGACTGGCCGGAAGGCCTTCAGTTCGTTCCACGTTTCCCTGATTAGCTGGACATAACTACCATTATGTAATAATGTGCTATTTGAAAGCCAGTATCCTCTACGTTGTCTTGCTTTGATGAGATCTAAATTTATTTTGGGAATTGGTACACTGTGATCACTAAAGCATACTGGAAAATTTTGAACATTAATTGTATGATCCTGAAATCTTGGTGCTACATAAAACGTATCTATTGGATGTTATATGTGTGTAACCTGGACTTTCACCGTTGGTGTGTATCAAAGCGTCACGCAGTTGTAGCCCTTGCATTAATTCATATAGCATACGTGAAAAGTTGTATCCATGGTTTTGGATTTGTGAGCGAATTACGCAGTTAAAATCTCCCACTAATGTGTTGGGTGTTAACTCTGGCCCTACAACTGTAGACCAAAAAAAAAATCTCTTCCCGTTTGCTTTGGCTTCCTGACGGAGCATACACATTACAGAGAAGAACAGATCCTAATTTTCCACTTATTTGTCTGCCATCAAGATAGGGCACTAACTTATTTAATTCCACGGGCCGCCTAACAGCTGTGGCAGTCCCTTGTGAAAAGGGGGTCAAATGTTTGTATACTTTCAACATTCTCAGTAAAGAAAAATCGTCAAATTCAACCTCTTGTAATTGGGCTACTTCAATAGACGATTTGATTAAAAAGTCATTTAGAGCAATTATTTTTGTCATACATTTAATTTGATTCAAATTTATAGGTGCCAAGCTTAATGTTTGCATGATTATAACTGTCCACAACAGAATAGTAAAGTTACTTAAATTGTTCAAAATTACAGATCTCCAATTTCTGCCTAGAATACAATAACTATGCTTTCCACTAAATAAATCTGGGGTAAGTTTGTTACTATTTGAAGGTTTTTTCTTTAGTTGCATTTTCTGAATTACTTGTTAAATTAACCTTTTGAAAATCTTGTTTTGAGGTACCAGTTTCTACTCTAAATTTATTATGAACTATTTGGAACTTACGCATTCATTATTTTTCTTCTTCTTTCTACGTAGCACCATTGAATCTTGTGCCACTGACCGTAACCTTGATACAGATGTCGAACGTGATTTTCGAAGGAAGTTAACTACTGGAAACTCTTGTCTCCGTGAACAAAACACTGGGAGGGAGGGGAGGTATGGCATTGACCTCCTCTGATGTGGTCAGAGTTATCCGCTCGATCTCTTCCACTTCCTGACTGGACCCTGCGGGGGTGGTTGTCAGGGAATCGACGTTTAGGACACTGGGCTACTTTTGCCCCACTTCCGAACAAGCTAAACATGTACGCACCTGCCCTGGATATCCCACTCAGTAAGTGTCTCGATTCAGAGTTACGTATGAGGGTATGGGTTTACGTAAGATCATTTTGATCATCACACGGCCTGTACGTGTAGGATAGATTTGGTCAGCAGAATAAGTTTCGTCATCAAGTTTCAACACTTCACCATAAGAACTCATGACTCGACTTATATCTTATTCAGCCGGACCCCGTGGCTGAGTGGTTAGCACATCGCGCTGCTACGTCAGGGGTCTCGGGTTCGAATCCCGCTCGGGCATGGTTGTTTGTAAATGTCCATTCATCAATTTCATCATTTCATCAATCATCCCCATCTTCGAAAAATTAGCCAAGAGGCACAAACCTCGAATTAAAATCAAACAAATCAATCAATCAATCAATCAATAATTATAACTTCTTCACTTAATTTAACACACTTCACTAATTTTCGTTTTTACTTCAAGGTGCCCTTCGCTCAGGAAATTTTCTTTGTTTTTAGGTGCCATTCAACACATGCCAATTTTCGTCGATACCAGCTCACGCAGAACGCACATCCACCACACTGCCGTCAACATCTTCGTTCGCGTCCTTTGGGGAATCCCTTGCGCCGACATTGCACAACATTTCCGCGTGATTTTTTGACAAGAGCGTACCCAATTTCTTAGTGGACCGCCCAACACCGACGACTTCTCTCCACCCGTTTTGCCATTATTTACATCGGAAAATCATTTTTCCACGTTTTCAAACGTCAATAACTCGGTAACAAAGCCGTTTCCGGAATTTCGTTACATGAACGTTCCACCTTATTTTCACTCGTACAATCACCTCCCAAGCGTTGTAAACGAACTTACGAAACACAATGTATATATATATATATATATATATATATATATATATATATATATATATATATATATATATGTATGTATGTGTGTGTGTGTTTGTGTGTATGTACATTTATGCATCTATCTATATAATGTAACAGTTAATCTGTTACCCCTACATTTCAATGTGCTTTGAAAGCATAAGTGTAGACGTGGAGATAGGGCCACAAACAATTTTAATCTCATTAATTTGTGGAGGTGATGTTTTTGACCAACACCATGATTCGGTTGCCATTTCCCGTCAGTATTGCGGGTCCTTGCAAGGACGTTGCTGAAAAATTCCCACCTCGAACTAGGCAAGATATACATATATATCGTAGGATACTTTGAATGTAACAAATATTAACCTCCTGTTACTCAAGATGGGATCATAAAACGTGGATAAGTGTTATGATTAATTAAGAGGATATCAACAAAAATGTATATTCATGTAGGACCATGCATCAAAATCAAACATTAAAGAAAAATGAAGCCAATTCATTAATTTTAATTTCTTATACAGATTTGAATTTTCTATGTTTCTTATTACTGCTCATTTGTGAGTTCGCAACGAACATTAAATACAATGACCATTATATTAAAATGATCTATTGATGAACGTGAAGGAAAATCAGGCAGGCTTGTCCAACTGTGGCAGAGTGCTTTGGGTTGCTAACACGACTGGTTTCGAATACCTGTCTGATCATCGGTGTTTCCTTATGAGTGGCCCATAGTGATTTTAATCTAAACTTAGTTTATCCTTATAATCTCGATTGATTAGTTGCAACTTGAAGAAGGGTGAGATGAAATAGTAATACCAAGAAAAGAAATAGAAGAAAATTAAACAGTTTCTTTCCCTGATCAGGGCTCGAACCCACAACATTTTGAGGCGACATATTGGGACGATCACTCAACAGTCGTAGACAATGAATCGACAATAGTGTTTCATTTCAGAATTTGAAATGTGATCTCCTGATTGTATGAAATGTTAATGGTTATTTTCACTGGTAGCATAAAATGTTTACATATTTGAGATTTGAAGTACATATTGTAGATATTAGCTGAATATTTGTAAGAATATAAAGTTCAACTTTTTGTCTTGTTGGATTATTTAAGAGTGGTCGACTCGATCAATCATGAATTGCTATTTGCCAAACTGTATCACTATGGCGTTACCGGAAAAGCGTTAAATTGGTTTTGTTCATATCTAGGCAACAGAAAAGGTGTGAAATATCTGGAACCGGAAGTTACATACTCTAAATGGTTGGCTTTTCAACAAGGCGTGCCCTAAGGAAGTATATGTGGTCCACTACTATATATGATTTACGTAGCTTATTTCGACCGTATTGTCCAATATTGCCACTACCATCAGTATGCTGACGATTCTCAAATCTATATTCAGTGTAATACAGAAAAATACGATAATGTGATGACCAAATTCCAATTCGATCTTGATGCTATAACAAATTGTTCACGGAGAAACTCCCTTCCATTAAATCCAACCAAAACGCACATTCTTCTCCAACTCTCGGCAGAGTACCGCTAAGCGAAGTGGATAAAAGCAAAAACGTGGGGATTGTGTTCGATAAACACTTAAATTGGAAGTCACAAGTAGAATGTATTGTGAAAAGCTGTATGGGAAACTTAAATCTTTGTATCATTTAAAAGATACTCTGGACGCTAATGTTAAAGATCGCCTTATGCAAGCACTCGTCCTATCCACATTAGACTATTGCGCTCCACTGTCAGTGCACAGTAATATCTCCCAGGGCCCAAATTATATATTTATAAAAATTCAGAACTGTAGTATACGTTTCATATTTAACCTAAAAAGAAAAGAACATGTATTCCCCTATTTAAAGAAGCTTTCTAGGCTAAACATTAACAATAGAAGAAAATACTTAATACTCACCTTGATGCACAAATATTTAAGAGCGGCCCCCAAAATACCTATTCGATAAGATATTTTCTCGTAGAACATCGGTCGAAAATAATATTTTCAAGAAACACAATCTAAAAATCCCCGAACATAAAACCGCTACCTATAACAAGTCCTTCATTGTTACAGGGATCAGGGAATGGAAGGAACTGCCTGCACCATTGACTAACATTATATGCCATCAAAGTTTTAAGAAAAACCTTCATAAAACATTAACCTTCATATGTTAACAATTGCACCTGCACTTACACATCATACAATGCATACCTAACAGCGCCCCCACCCCAAACCCTCACACTAACAATGAACAACTGGAGACTTATTACTTATCTTTAGTATATACTAATCAATTCAATGTATCATTTTATTATTGTATAATCTTTATATTATATTTATTGTATTATCATAATGAATGTGTTCTTTTTTCTTTCTTTGTTTTTACTCATCTTTTTTTGTCATTTACAAGGGTTGGTTGTAAGAACGGCCCACAAGGTCAAAACACGCCTGCTTAAATAAAGGCAATCTATTCAATTCTATTCTATTGTATTCTACTAAGAAGTATTTTACTTTTGTCAGCTTGGATAATAATAACCTTAAAATAAAACTGCAACATTTCATATATATTTATCTTTGTGTATTTTACAGATTTCAAGGATCGGATACCCGAATGCAATTGAAAACATATACGAAGAGCTTCCCCAAACTGGCAATCATTTACCTTCAGCATTGGATGAAGAACATATATACAGTGAATTTAGAGAACCATCGCAATATTTGCTTTCACCATCCAATGGAGAAGTTGATGAACACATTGATAATTCTGAACATTCCGAAACGTCACCATTGAATGATGAAGGCATTTATAGTGAAGTACTAGATTCACCAACAAATGTAGAAGGTGAAGAAGAAATGGAACACGATTATGTTGCAATTCGTGGAGATGCCGAATATTCTCCATGGAATGAAGAAGAAATATACAGTGAAATTGGAATTACTTCCCAACATTTGCCTTAAATGGATTAAATGTCAGTATTTTGTATTTTTTAATTTTTTTTTACACCACAATGTTACGGAAGTGTTAATTATCCTTTCCAGTATTAGCAGACCCATACAAAAGAAAAAAAGAGTCAATGGCTGACGAGAATTGTATTGGTTCACAACATTTTAATGCAAGAATCAATTTTCAATCTAGAGGTTTTCTAACATTTGCACTTTCACGTAACGAATTGTGAAAGAAACGCTACCTATTTTAATAATTGCTTTCTTGGCAGGAGCTGTTCAAGATAAAAAAAATTACACAGTGCGAGATAGATTTTTGTAGTCACCTACTGTCTACTCTGACCCCCACTTACTTTCTATACCTTTGGTCCCCTTACTTATAACCTCTCTCCAATAATAACATGACAATGTAACAATTTTACGGTTTTAAAGACGAAATATAATAGCCCTATTATAAAAGTACCTTAACCCGGAGTTGGTCGACATGTTTGAGCTGCGATAGCATTGAAACTTTTCTGCTGATACATCTGTTGTAAAATACGAAAGGGTTTTCTATTTTTACGGGTGGAAAAATATAATTGCGGGGATCGTTCCCTTTCATTATTACGAGCTGTACCGTGATCCTGTCAACGTATTGTAAGAAGTTAGTGTCGACTAACCTCAACCTCGGGACTGTACTTTTTTGTTGTTTAGGAGCCTCGCCGATGGCGCAGTGGTAGCGTCGTCGCCTTTTAATCAAGGGGTCCGGGGTTTGATATCCGGTGGAAGGACATTGTGGTTCAAACTGTAGGCCAAGTACCGATTAGTTTTACTGTGCACAAAGTGGACTTAAAATACCAATTTCATCAATCTACATTGTATATTTTTCATTTTCATGAATTGTATTAGTCTCTTTGTGTTTAAGTGACTTTTTCATGATGGAAAATACTCATATATTGCAACGGTAATGGACGATGCAGATGATGAAAGTGTAAGTGAGGAGCAATGCTATATTCTTTATTCAGAAGATAGTGGTGAGGAGCAATCTGGCATAACTGATTGTGACAGCAACAGTTTAGTATCAGCCGTCGAAGATGATAATCAAAACAACGAAATTTTCATGGGCCAGAACACACTGGATGTGATGAAACAACAATGTAAAATATGCACATAATGAACAACAAATGATATTGAGAGCCAAAGAGGTATACGAAATTTGAAAAAAAATGTAGGTGTGCGCGTCGTGCTAATATGTCGACCATCGGCGTTTCTCCAACGTTAGTCGCCTCCCCGATGGCGCAGTGGTAGCTCCGTCACGGATACGATACCCGGTGGAGGCACATAGTAGTTCGGATCCCACTTTAAAAACTGTAGGCCCAGTCCCGATTAGCCTTACTGTGCATAAAGTGGACTTAAAACACCAAATCAATCAATCAATCCATCCAACGTTAGTCTACCAATGCCGGGTAAAGTATTACTGTTATAGAACACATACATTGTAAGGTTTATTTAGTAATTCCTACATAATTATATCAAAATAACAATAATCTTTTAGCTTATATTGCTACATGATTTTACCATGTACTAATGTTCCAGCAGTAACTTCAATTAATTCTTGTCTACACAAATCCGACTCTTTTTGAAACAAATAGCCACGATTATGTAAGCAGAAATAAGGTTTCTACGCTACTCTATGAGGAACGCCTCGGTTTGGCGCCGCTGAAGGCGGCATCCCGTTCAGTAGCTAGAATCGCCCGGCCCTTAAGCCGGACCCTGTTTGTTGAAATGAATTAATAATTACGTACTATGCCGACAACATGAACAAAAAATACTTCATTTTCAACAGTCAAGCCCCACATTACCCTAAAAATTTTCAATAATAGTACTTCCTTGCTAGTGTTGCTAAAAAAAATAAAAAATAAACACAATGTGTTGGAAATTTAGGTTAATGTAGTCAATTTAATATTTTTAGCAGAAATACATCTATGTGGCATCTAGATCAGCAAATCATTTTTGTGCGACTTTACTCTTTGCTGGCATGCCATTTCTGATGTAACGCGTTCCGATTCCGGATCTTGGCCGTTCCAGTGGCAAGGTTGAAGAAAACAGCTGTTTTTAGTTGCTAGACAAGGGTTATGTCTGTAGAAAGCAAAATGTTGGATTAGAATATACAGGGTGTCGCAAAACTCTTTCAACAACGCTTGGGAGCTGGTAGATATCATAAAAACAAGTAACTTTTCCCTATAAAGTTTACCTCGAAAGCGCTTAGTTTCAGCGCTATAAGCGCTTAAAGTCTATCCTGTACGTATGCAACCCAACACAGCAAACACTTGCTGTGACATAACTAGCAGGGGCGCGTGGCAGGGTTGCCACTAGCGTTCCTCGTTAGGAGAGACGACTTAAAAACAACAACTTGGGAGTCTTGCCTGAGCAAAATCCAAAATATTAATTATACTTGCGATGTTGTAAGAAGGATTCACAGTATTTTTAAACTGATCAAAACAAATAATGGGCAAACTGAAATTGAAGATTACTCATTCTAAAATATCTCCATAATTGATTGATTGATTTGGTTTATTTTATTTTGCTTTTCTGACACTTTTGGCTAATCGCGAAGATGAGGATGATATGATGAAATAACAAATGACACAAATGTCTAGACCAGGATTTAAACCCGAGACACCTGGCGCCGTAGCGAGCTGTGCAAACCACATCACCACGGAGTGTTTCGTGTATCATGCAATATCAACAATTGCAAGGGACAGGTGAGATAGGGGAAATCCACTAACGAACAAATGTAAGCATGATGTGTTTGCTGCCTCGTTTCGAACACGCAGACTGTAATGTTATTACAATTTATTTAATAGAAATAAAGTGAACTAGCGGTATTGCAAATCGAGTTCGTTATAAAAAGCAGGCTGAAAAGAAACAAAAATCTCCGGCAGATGAATATTCTTGAGCCACTTCGGTGACTGAGTACGTTTAGTGATCAACACATGATCCCTCTCTACCGAATGTTCCGGACACGAGTTCCGACCTGGACAAAAGTGTCACTGGATCTTATGTCCTCGTATTTACTATTTGTCCGAAAGTGTAGGAAAATTACGTACAATGAGAATAATATAAATTCACACGATTATTCCGGAAATTCATCTAGATGTCAGAATCTCGCTCGTTTGCTACAAAATGTTGTTTCCAGGGTGAACTAAAAGTTGACATTTTGGTGCCTTCCGAAAATATTACTCTTACATTTCAATGTTGATATCAAATTGCTACAATGAATGATAAACATGTACAGTGTCTCTCAAAAGTTTTAGGACAACGACATTTTAAACTAGGCAACCCAAATTACACAAGCCGTTGGTGGGTTGCGTGCAGAGTTAGGCTCAATTTCAGGGTTGCCACATGCACAATAGATATTTATAAAACACGCGAAAGAAATATAAACAAGTATTATTGTATAAAATTATTAAAAATATCACTATTATATCGCAAATGACAAAATTCTTTCTGAAAGAAAAAAAAATAGGTTTTCTAGTATTTCATCGCTGATGAGTCTACAGTAATGAAAAGAGGTGAGAGGAAACGAAAGGTCACAAAGGAGAGGAGAAAGAGAAAGCGAAAGGAGAAGAGGAAAAGTAGAGGAGAGAAGAAAGATAGGATAGACGAGGAGAGGAGATGTAGTGAGGAGAATGGAAAAAGATTCAAGGAGAGATGAGGAGAAAAACAAAGAAGAGAAAAGAGGAGGAAAACGAGAGGAGAGGAGAGGAGGAGACGAGAAGAGGGAAGTGGAGAGTAGAGTAAAGAGAAAAAGTGAAGAACGAAAAAAGAGAGAATAGTGCAGTGGAGTCCAAAATCTAAGACAGCAAAGGAGATAAGACGAGTGGAGAAGAGTGGGATGGAGATAATATGCGAGAAAAGTAGGGAAGGCGATATGAGATAAAAGCAGAACGGAAAGAGGGGAGAGAAGAAGGAGAAAGAACTGGAGAGAAGAGGTAGTTGCAGAAAATACCGTCTGAGCGTCAAGAATGGATGCATTGGTCAAATTATCGACATGAAACATTCAATGACATTTAGAAATGTATTGGAGAATATATTAGATCGGTGCGAAATGCCTTTTGGCTGAGTTCAGAGCAAATTAAAATCTTCCATGTAAGATCTTTGATTTTACCTGCGATTACACCACTAAAAAAATGAACGTAATTTTTAATATTTATAATAATTATTCTCCACTTCTCGGTTCGTTGAAATGGAGATTTTGTAATTCAATATTTCCCCTCCCCCCATCGTTAATTCCAAACTGAATCATTCCGTTTCACACGGCGTGGACAATGAACACAATGGGATATGTCTAAAGCTTACGAAAATTTTCTGCCAGCGGAAGGGTTTGAACCTACGACCATCAGATTGACAATCCTGAACGGTAACCACTACCCTACAACCTTTAGCTCCTTAAACCAGGTAGAAGAACCACTACACTACGCCTTTACCTTCGAATGAAACAATATTTTTTTTAAGTATTCTGTCCCTCCAATATTGTAAATGTCGTTTGGTATACGTGTAGTTGAACTTTTACTTTAATTTTGATTTGCTTTCTTGTAGTATAACTGATATCTTCGAGAAATAATTTTCTAAGTAATTAAAAACGAGAATATTGGTAGTTGTGAAAATGCGAGTTATTTCTTCTAACTTACTATTGTGATTAGGCATTACTAATGGAAAATATCTAGAGGCTTGAATATTACAGGACGATGTTCTTTTCCTGTGATACTCTAACAGACAAAATGCTTGTTTACTGATGCAAGTCTTGTGTCCAGAACAGTCTTATGAAATGTATTTGCTGTTGCGTAAGATAACACGAAATAATTACACCGTTTAAAAACTACCAAATCTGTGCAACGTTATACGTAAATAGGCGGAAAATTTTATTCATAAAATCACTTCACATTTGACAGTGTTAGTCAAGAGAGACTCGTGGGACACTGTGTTAAGGTGCTGGACTAAATCCTTCTAATTTTTCTTCCTCGAAGAACAACAATTTCTAAGGAAGAGCAACAGTGATGATCTTTCTTATTTCTTTTAAATGCTTACACTTTCCTTTAATTGGGTTAAAAATAAATAAGAATATTGCTTGCATTTCTGTCATTGACGTAGACCAGAGAGAGAGACAGACAGACAGACAGATATTACAAAATAGTTCAAATAGTGCGAACGCCATTAAAAAGTCATGATAATTCTATGTTGCGTACTTAGAATTATTCATACAATAAAGAACATGTCTAATTGTGAGTTAACAAAAAAAAAACAATAATAAAGAGACATTTTTGCATCACGATTGCAGTTCGAAAAAGTCTGGACAGGGATTGAAAGTAACGCACTATCCTGACTAAATCGGTGAATCGGACGTCTGGTAGGGTAGCCTTGCATCAATGATTATAAAACTAAAACCACCCAATATTGCAGCTTGAAGACTTATGCGCAAGAAACAGATTCATTTATACAAGAGCAAAATTGAAATTTTTACACATTTCAAAAATCGACGATGTTATTTTCGTATTTATTTATTTATAGGTTCACAGTTAAATATTTTAGGGTTCGAGGGGGAAGCATGGCCCACATGGCCCTCCCCTGGGTACTGACCTTACGTAGACAGTGGAAGAGAAATTTTGGAGAACCTTTCTACAGTGCGTCCATTTCGATCTTCAGCCGAGAGATCGGGAGAAACGTGGCGGGCGGCGCTGACGGAGATGCCGACATTTGAGGCCTGTAATGCCCGCTTATTTTTGTGGACATCTTGCAAAACGAGCACTAACCTGTGTTATAACACGCAAAAGTTCTTCTGTAATTCTTCCAAGTTCCACCCTTATATACACAAATAAATACGCTTTAGAAATTATATTAAGAGCCACAGATAATACTCTGTAATACATTTTAATCATAGTTTTGACCAGTAACGTCCTGCTTAAGTTTATATCCTTGAAAGAGTTTTGTGTCGATGGGGATCGTTTGGAGGTTTCGAATGTGCAACACTGTATCAAGATTACGCAGCAGACGAACCGTTAAAAGCTAATGGTGTTCGTGAGCTTCCTTGCAATCCGAAATCTCCTAGCTGAAGTTTTTTGGTCCTTCGCGACTACAGAGCTGTGAATATAGTGGCAGGTAGATATAAACCAAGAGCGTGTTAATTTCGTACTGTGCGTAAGAGTGTTATTCTTGGTTACTTGCCGTTACTTGTTTGTGTTATTGCAGTGTGTATGTGTGTTGTGTCAGTCAGACGATTGGAATGCCAGCCGCAAGGTTCACGTTAGAACAAAGAATTTTTATGTATGACACTTACGTGAAAACAGACTCGTGTCGAGACGTGTGTAGGCAATTTGTACAAAAATTCCCAGGCGTGTAGGTGGACATCACTTTGAACAACTCTTATAACACAGGTTAGTGCTAGTTTTGCAATATTTATATAAATGTCTGCATATGTCCATAAAAATATGCGGGCATTACAGGCCGCAAATGTCGGCACCTCCGTCAGCGCCGCCCGCCACGTTTCTCCCGATCTCTCGGCTGCAGATCGAAATGGACGCACGGTATTAAATTTAGTATTTACATTCACCTTATGCTCAGATAGGTTAAACCGTTTATTGACAATCGTGAACTTGTCGTTTAATAGATAATATTTGGTTTTAAACGACTGGAGAACATTGGTCGAATTTCCTTTCTTGCTCTTTTGAGAGAATATATACTTCTACAATAGCAATCGCGTTCGGAAACCGTGAAATAAAATGACTTGGTTTTCAAAGGCAGACAAGCTTGGTAGTCTAGCTTGCTCGCGATCAAAGTGACTCACTCACGCTATTCAAGGTCGCTTCTTATCGCACCCAGCACGTTACAAGTGACCAGAGTCGAATTTTAAAGAGAATCTGAAGAATGGTAGATTTCATCAGAGGCGGCTAGGTAGGCACCAGTTCAACATGCAATAGTTTAAGTGATAATTCCTGACAAAAAAAAACCGTATTGAATAATTATTGGGATAGTAATACGTGTATCCGATTTTCTAACAAACAGCATTCCACTTGACAAGTCACTTGACTTTCCTACATTTCCTGTGCCTGTTGGCTTTTGCATGAAAGACGAGTTGCTCTTGAGACAGACAGAATCACTCGATCACCTAATGGTGCAATGTGTGTTGCCTACCCTTCCAGCATTATTTACTACCATTAAAGTCTTATGGGGAAGAACTTTTTTCCACCACTGTACACCAGCGGCACCTGAGCTATGGGTCGTTGGATATATCTAGCTCTGACACCTTCCCTTATTTTACCTGATGTTTCTACTACCATAAACTGCAACTATTTACTCTCCATTAAAACTATTCCTCTTACACCTAGAATTTATGTTTATTGTTTGAACTGGTGCATTTGTCTACATTCGAAGAGGTGACATAGAGACACCATTTCAATGATCTAGTTTAAATATCCTTCAGATGAATGTACTAAAATGCCTATAATTAATAATAACAATAACTAGTGTTACGTCTAGCTCCCCTGAATATATTCCTGGGGTAACGAAAAATGATAAATGTTAAAGTTGGATATATTGGTTAACGATTTACATTTATAAACAAGATTTTTGTGTTTCTAATTTCTAAAATGTTGGTGAAAATTATTATTCCCATGCAATGAAGATATTAACAGTACTTTAAAGTAAATAATAATTTAATTCATTGAAGAAAAAATAGCAAATTCATTAAGATTTCTCCACTGTAAAACAGAAATTACAGGGAAATTGATTATATTTTCTTGCAGTTGATGATGTTAATAAGTTGTATCTTGAGCGGCACAGAAACGTTTATCATTCAAAAATTGACATAAATCTATTTTCCTTCTCACAGTTAAGAGTAAGTTCATCTCCTGATTTTTCCTAGTGTAATATTACCAACCTATTTCTATGAATTCCATCCATACTGTAAACTGAAATAAAATACGTGATGGTAATTTTCTTTGGCATGGATACACAGTGTTGTGTGGTCCTACGTAGATCCACACTTTACATAACCCGAATTGACTGTCCTCTCGAAGTCTAGTGGTTTCTAACAGGCGACCGATTCTCAAACCACAAAAACACTTCACGCTCCATGCACCTACGACCTATAGGGTACGCTCAATGACGTCTCACAGTTATGTATTTTTTGTACAATTTATTTACACTTTTCCTTGAAAGATATACCAGAGAGTCGTAAAGTGAAACAACATTGAATTCCTCGGCGTTAAAACTACACAGCAACAGTACAAAAAAATACATTGTTTTAATCAGTGTGTACAATGTCACAGTTATGTATATGCTTACAGGCCATAACCAAGCGTCAGGTAATAATGAAAATCTAATTGTTGATAACATGTCGTTTTAATCAGTCTGCAAATTCATGTACTTAGGGATAATACTAACAAATAGAAGTGATATTAAAGAAGAAATAAAAAGCAGACTTAATTCAGGAAATGGGTGTTACTTTTCCATTCATAAACTTTTTGTGTTCTAGCATAAGATGGACCTGAAAGAAATATGTATGGATGTTAAAGATTGTATTGATCTTGCCCAGGATAGGAACAGATGGATGGCCTGTGTTTCTGCAGCCAAGGTTTATGAAGGCTAGAGAGTTAGTGATGCAAAGTGGTGTGGTACTTTACATTTCATGTATTTCTTCCTACATTCTTCTCTACTTCCATTTCTTGATTCCGTGTAGTAAGGCGAGTGATGGGGCCAGGCAGAAAGGAGGGGAAATATAGTGAGTGAGGATGATAATATTTTCTGTTGATGCAGCCACCTACCAAGTACAAGATATCGTAGAAGCTGCAATTTTTTTGTATAGATGAGCGTTTATTTATCGACTTCCCCTTGTTTCCTAGGGTGGAAGGGGTGGATAGGTCGAACATCTGACGTCGTCATTCACTCAGGTATTCTTGCAGGTTTGTCTTCTCTCGTAGCTATAGTAAAAGTGTATTGTTTTGCATTGTGCTTATTACTCTGCTTATTTTGTGCTGCTCACATGTTTATTAGAATTATGTGCTTATTTATGTTTATAATATTTCAGCCAACTGCTTGGAGAAGCGAACACCAGTGTCAGCGAAAGGCTAGTTGTCGAAGTAAGAGGACATACTCTGTAAATGTGTTAAGGATAGTCGGGGTTTCAAATTTGCAAATTACTGATGAAAAGGGGGAAGCAGGACAAACATGGAAGAAAACGCATGACTTTTATGTGACTAGTTTTCAGTAAATTCTATTTTTGTTTAATAAAGTCATTCACGGACCTCTAAATATCAACTCAGGGAAGTGGAAATTTTTACAAATGGAGCATTTGAAAGGCAATACTCTTGTACATTCGGGTAGAATTTATTGTACAATCTCACGCAAAATCTACTTCGTTATGTAAGACTGTTTGTATTATAAATCTGTGAATGTGTACTTGGATTTATTGTACAAATTTATATTGATCTCAAAATAATCAAGAAGAATATTTGATTGCAAAAGGATTTATATCTTGTATTTTTATTGCAAATGTTAATTATTTTTAGGGCTTGGTTCTCTAATGTACGTCAACAAACAAAGTACCAGCAGCTACTTTCTTCATGAACGCGCGTAGCAACATGACACCTCAATGTGATTCTTTCCATTTCTTTCTACAATATAGAAAAAAATTCATCGTTCCAAAAAGCGTAAATTTTGTAATTTTCAAATGTAAGTTTTCGATTTATACACTCGGATTTTGTGCATTACTTTGTCTCAAAAATTAATTTAATTTATTGTTCTCTTGAAGTTGTGTTTGGAACTTTGACAAAATTACTTTTACTTTTGTATTACAAACAATTCAAGTTCATGAATGTAATTTAGCACATTATTCTTGTATTGATGTGCAATGAGTGTAATCAATGTAATAAAAGCTTCTTCTTGGTTTAATAAAGTCCACGACACGTTCCTTTCGCAAAAAAACCTATGTTTCAGCTAATTCCTTTATTACCTGAATCAATTAGATTAGATTATTATAATTATCATAAGCTCGTAACTCGTTGTTAATTATCTTTCTACTTTAGTAACTTACTAATATATACCATATAGTTAAATATAAATACATTTTAATGTGAGATGGTTTAGTGAATTGCACAGCACGCTACAAAGCTAAAGGGTCCATGTTCAAATCCCAGTATGGGTTTTCGTTGAGAGTGTCCATTCATCAATTTTCTCATATAGTCACGCATCCTTATTGTCATAGTAGCCAAAATAGACAGAAAATATAAAAGAAAATACAACAAGTCTAGCGTGATATGTTCCTCTAGAACATTCATAGTTCATTGAATACAATTATATGTGATTAGACCGAAGATCTTCACATCATACATTATGTAAATTGTCAGAACATTAACATACATTCGGTCCCGGGTTCGATACCCGGTGGAGGCACATAGTGGTTCGGATCCCACTTTAAACTGTAGGTTCAGTCCCGATTAGCCTTACTGTGCATAAAGTGGACCTTAAACACCAACTCAATCAATCAATCAATCAATCTATCAACATACATTTCTACCCGGTGGTGGCACATAGTGGTTCGGATCCCACTTTAAGCTGTATGTCCAGTCCCGATTAGCCTTCCTGTACATAAAGTGGACTTACAACATAAAATCAATCAATCAATTAACATACATTTCAAATTAATCTATAATTTTAATACACGTGTATGTCCGGAGAAGAGGTGATTGATTGATTGATTTAGTTTATTTTATTTCGTGTTTTGTCCCTCTTGGCTAATTTTCGAAGATGGGGATGAGTGATGAAATGATGAAATTTATGAATGGACATTCACAAACAACCAAGCCCGAGCGGGATTCAAACCCGGGACCCTTGGCGTCGGAACGCTATATGCTAACCACTCCGCCACGGGGGTCGACAACCATTCGACCACAGGGTCCGGCAGGAGAAGAGGAGAATATAACACCGTGCGTTGAAGGCAAATTTTTGGGGATGTGGGGATAGGGCCGCAGCAATGATACTTTGGGCCGCACACAATCTCAATCTCGCTCATTTTGGAGGTGATGTGATGAACACCACACTCCGGCCGCCTTTGCTCACCAGGGTTGCCTACAGGTACACATTGATTTGAGGTTGGGTGAGCAGTTTTATGCTGGGACAAGGCCGGAATAATTCCTACCTTAAAACACCCTCCCCGGGAATTGAAGCTGAGTCTGCCGTGTGACAGTCAGACGCCCTACCAACTACACCACAAGTAAAAAATAAATGCTCGTGTATATTATATGAGCTTTAATTAGTTGCAGCCTCTAACTCAACCGTTCTCAAAATCTTAGAGCAGGTTTCGTTGAGGTCAATGATACAGAGGGTACGTACGCCTAACAAGACATTTGATATTTCGTTATGATTCAATCATGATCTGTATATTTTTGTTGGTCTACCTACAAAAACACTCGAAAGTTTCAACTGTTTTTTCTCAATCTACAGATTTCGATGTCCAATGATGACTTACAGTTATTTCAACTGTGTAAACAACAAATAACAGAGACATTTAGCCCCGAAATGTGACCACGACACATCAAATTATCCGTATCCCGGGCCTTTTTTACAATTTTTTAAAGCAATATTAATTAAGTCCGGTTTCTCCTCTGTAGTTTCTTTTAATAATTTCATCTCGGACACTCGGGTTATCAGCCCTAGTTCCAAAGCCTTGTGGGAGGGGCTGCCTCCCTTATAGCCCTCGGCCTGCTAGATTTTCTTTTAGAGTTTCTTCCCTTAGCCTTTGAGGTTTCTCCCTCTCACTGCAAGGCAGCAGTTTGATGAGATATGGAAAAGAGGCACATATGGCTTTCATAGATCTAGAGAAAGCCTTCGACAACATTCCGAGGGATGAAATATGGAAAATACTAAAACAAAGAAATGTTAGCAATCAATTAATTACAGCAACGCAGAGTCTGTATAAGAAATGTAGAAACTATGTCCGCACCTGCAATGCAGAGTCTCAAGAGTTTGAGACTATAGTAGGATTTAAACAAGGATGTATCCTTAGCCCACTCCTCTTTATTACCTTAATGGATGATGTTATTAAATCATGCAATGGGAAGGTACAGAAATTCAAGCTGGGGTATAGGTTTTTTAAAACCAATATATATAAACCATTGTGCCTTCGCCGATGACATACTAATATTGGGAGATTCCGAAAGAAATTTACAGAAGAACGTGAGAATTTGGGAAAAAGAGTTAAAAAAGAGTGGCATGAAGATAAATGATAAAAAGACTCAGACCGTGATGATGGCACGACAGCCAAATATACATCAGATTGCTTTGAATAATGGAACGACATTAGAACAGACTACAGATTTTAAATACCTCGGGGTTATAGTACAACAAGATGGCAGAATAGATGGTGAAATTATAGCTCGATCCCAAGCCTCAGGGAGACTCTTTAATGCGCTAAAGAGAAATTTCCTAAATAACCTATTAGTGACCAAAACTACGAAAATCCGTGTGTATAAAGTGATATATTTACCTACATTACTTTATCGTAGTGAAACCTGGACATTGACAAATAAACATAGGAGTAAAATACAGGCTTCAGAAATGAGATTTCTCCGTAAAATAGAAGGGAAAACAAGAAGAGACAAAATCAGGAATCAAACTATTAGAGCTAGCCTGGGCGTATCACCAGTGCTTGAGAGAATCGAACAGAACCAGTTACGATGGTTTGGGCACATACAAAGAATGGAAGACTCCAGAATAGCTTAACAAGAGTTGAATGCAAAGATGCAAGGAGCAAGACCACGCGGGAAACCCAGAAGAACATGGGAAGAAGATGTGAAGGTAGCTGTAGAGGCTAGAGGAGGAGAGTGGAGGAGAGCAAAGGAGCTGGCCCGAGACAGAATCCGATGGAAGACCCTCTGGGAAACCTCAACACCGCAAGGTAGAAGAGGATCGACTAAGTAAGTAAGTATTAATTAAGATCACAGAAAAGTACGCGGGAAATCCAAGAATAACCATGAACTAACGTTCCTAACCTAACAGGAACGGGAAATCACCACTTCCACAACTTGTTTTGAAGCAAATTTCATTATATACGCAAAAAATACGTACAAATTTAAGATATATCATAAAATTACAATCATCATCAACAGTGGCGGAGCAGCATATCGCGATGCTCTGGGCGAGATTAGAATGCGAGGCCCCCACCTGTCCTTTACATTTTTAATCTCAATGTGAATCGATGCAAAATCTTCAGTGATACGTCAGCAATTTATCATATTTAAATAATCATAATAAATTATTGACGGAAATTATATTTAATGATTTCACTCACTCTAAAAGTGTCTTTCCATGTTTTCCGGGAACTGGAACTTCGTCAAACTTGCTTCGTGGTAGTTGGAGGTGTTTCGTTGTTAACATATTAAAATTGGGAGTGCAAGGACAAGAGAAAGATGAAAATACAAGGCAGAGTGTTTATTATTCAAGAAAAAATTAAATGCAGAAAATTGTCCAAGCAAGTTATCGTGAATCTTTGCGTAAATGTTTCACATGAGAAAAAGGCCATTATTTTTTTCCGACCCCGTGGTGGAGTGGTTAATTAATCGCGCTACGACGCAAGGTGACCCTGGTTCGAATCCCGGCCTGGACAAGGATGCTTGTGAGTGTCCATTCATTATTTTCATCATATCACTCATCCTCATCTTCGTAAATTAGCCAAAAGTGGCACAAAAAGCGAGGTAAAATCAATCAACCAACGACGATATGTTCTTCTTTCGGGCTTCCTTAGGCTTAGGATCCGCCTGCCTGTATGCTACGCACTTGATTTGACGTATTTATTCAAATTATAAGGTTTGTATAATTCGAAACCAGAAAAAAAGAGAATGTTTTATTTTGATTGCCAACAAGAACTAGCCTTTTCAATATTTTCCTCATTTCTATTTATTACATTTTTCGTATCAACCTCATGGGACGCGAGGACACTTTAGGCGCGAGGCCCAGGGCGGTGGCCTACTCCCTCCACCCCTTGCTACGCCACTGACCATCAAATGTAATACTCCTAACCTAAGTAAAATGTAAAATTAATTTGCATGCATACCTTTGAAAATATGTAAGTAGTGTAATTGATGCTATAACCAGGGCGAGAAATGATGAGCCCCCCTCAAGCAGATTTTCTACACTTAAAACTAGCTCAACATGAGCATATGAGCTTTTTGCTCAAGTGTGGAACCCTGTCTAATCCAAAATTTTTGTAAAAATGCCCTCGAGAATTTCCTGAGAAATGATGAGCCCCCTCAGATTGATTTGCCCACACTTATAAAAGGCACTTCTGTGAGATTGTTGTCCATAAACTTGTCAAAAATATGCCCCTCTTGATATTTTTTTTGGCCACACTTAAAACTAAGCCACCCACACCCACATACACACCCACACCCACCCACACACACACATATTTACTTCCGGTTTAAGTTCAATTGGATACCAGGTTCAATTTGTTTATCTAATATTAAAACAATGTAATATGCAGAGCCCCTCTAGAATTGCTCTGTGACTCTCTCATTTCTTACATCATAAACATATGATTTTTCACCTATGAGAATAACACTACATATGGTGTCATCAGGTAATGCCTCATGGAATTCACAGATAATTTTAATGTTTGTCCTGTCATTCACCACAACTTGTTTCCTTTTTGAAGTGTTGATGACAAACATGGGCCTCTGTGCTTTGAATTCATCTGGTGTAATACATGTCAGTATTGCCAGTAGTGACCCTTTTGTATGCTGTAAATGCTTCATATAATTTAAGAAAATCATCCTTGGACATGTTTAAATTATAATTTTCTCTAGGAAATACCTCATTTCTGCCATTTTTAAGATATATGTTTTTGATGTTGCAGTTATCAAATTTACTTGAATTTTTTTCCTGATTATTGTGTCTTCCAGTCTGACACAGTACCACCACAAAATCCGGCATGTCATATTGTATACTGGAGAATGAATTTGTAGCATCAAACTCATAATAGGTGCCAGTTGCGGGCTTCTGTACACATTGATATGTATAAAATTGTAAAGGAATCTGTGGATTTTTTATTATATCAGCTTTGTATTTAAGAGCATAACTGGCCTCATATTCAACAACAGGAATTCTTAGCTCCATAGTCTGAATAATGCATTTGCCCTCATCAGGTAGGGTATTAGGCAGAGCTTCCCCTGTAGAGCTTAATGTACTGTACCTCATCAAAGCATTATTATCATTGTCAGCTCTTCTAAATGTGATTCTTAAACCACCCTTCCACATAATATCTTTGTAATCTGAAAAGAATCCTGGTAACAGGCGCATGGGGAACAGCACTGTGTGGCTCTTAGATAATATTTTGTCACCAGCCTCAAATCCACCTATTTTGTAGTAAGAAGCCTCGGTTTTGGATAATTTTAGTGTGGCCAAAGCTGTGGAGGTAATGCCGGGATAATCTACTCTGTTTATAACAACACCATGCTTTGTGATCTCAATTTCAGAGAATAGATGAGGCACAAAATTATCTACCAATCTTATATTTGAATTTGCCGGATAATCGGTACCATCGAGCTTTACAACATCAAATTTGATGTATAGATCTGCTCTGTGGGGGTGTATAAAGCCATCCCCTACATCAAGATCAACCTCAATCTCTGTGTTGGGTTGATTTAAATTTGCAAATGTCCTCCTGTTTGGAGGGAATGATTGTAGCTCATAACTCTCAATATTTTCCATTTTTTTTCTTGTATGTATTTTTATTTAAATATTAATCTCTATGATTGCAGTTGTTGTGGCTCCAGCAAAATCAACTAATTCTTCTTTTTCATTAGTGACCATCAATTCAATATAATCTATTCTATTATGGCACACAGGAAAATATAATGTTGGGGATGGATTGTAGATGATGGGCTCCATAAATTCAGAATTAGGTTTAAATGTTGCAATGATGCCAGTTTGTTTGTGAGTGCCTATGCCATTTGATTTGGTGATCATACCCTCAGCCACATTACAGTGAATATTCAGAGTTTCTATGGCTAAGAATTTGGGTATATTAATAGCAGTGTGTTTGATGGCCGGTTCAAGTTTTGTGTTGTTCTCAAATCCTAACAGCTCTCCTATAGTACCCAGATCCACTGTTTCTGTAGCAGATACAATCTCTACTCTGTGAGTGACAGAATTTTGACTTAACACTACACCTCTGGGTAATTGAGTATTTAGATTGGACAGATTATACTGTCCTGGAGTGATGACAATTTTTTCATCCCCTACTGCAATTGTGTTGTTGTGGTGTGTAATATTAGGGATCAAGTACATGCCATAAAATGCTCTGAGAGCTATTGTTTTGGGATATACTATGTCATCATGTAATCTCAGTTTCAATATTGAATTTTGGCTGGTGAGATGGAATACCCCCATGATGTTTCAGATACCACAAGGCTTTTTGAAAATTTTCAATTAATGGTTTATATATTTGAGACATATATCTAAGAACAGATAAACACAAATGTCCACAATTAACATCTTTGAAATTTTGAACACGGGCATTATTGTAATAAAGATTAGCTGATTTTAGATATTTTATTAAATTTTCAGGTGGAACACCTCCAAATGAATCAAACACAAATGCCTCATTTTTTAAATATTTAAGATAACAAATCCAGTGAGTGCCCTGATTTTTGTACTTATCCAAATTAACAATGCCACACTCTTTGTTGAGTGGTTGTTCTGGTAAAGAATCAGACATGTACACACCTCTAAAATGTTTGATGCCCAGTGGCTTGATTAAAGTTTGTAAGCGGCTCTTGTTTTTTTTAAACTTATTCATGGCTCTCTTAACACGCACGTTTGCCTTGTTTCTCCATGGCCAGGTTATGGCGCCTCTGCTCATCTAATTCTGCCCTATTCTTCTTGGCATCTATTACTGTTTTTGCTATGGCAGCTGATCCCCCGGCCAAGCTCCCCACAGCCCCGAGAGCAGCTAAGATGTCAGGAATCGTAAATATGAATCCCCCCACATGTGATTTTTTCCTTGATTGCTGTAATTTTTTTAATTGGGGGGTACTAAGTAACAATTTCATACCATGGCCCTTGGCAAGACAAGAGCTTTTTTTCTTGCGCTGCTTTTTTGTTAAAAGGCTGTCAACAGTTTTAAGAGATTTAAGACCTGCATAAGGTATCTGATACATAACACCCTTGGCCTTCATTGTAGGTTTATTATATACATATTCACAACCCCCACCCCAATTTTTGTTTGGTATTCATAGCTATGGTGGTCCCCAATGCTGCTATTTTTCACTCAAAGAAGCATCTTTGCTTACAAATCTACCAAATGCAGCCTCTTCTAATTTCTTGTCTGCAACATGTCGCCTCTCAAGATCAGAATGTGTGTTGTATGCTATGTCATGGTCTCTACAAGCAGCATCTAGGGGATTAACACCAGGATCACCTCTGTTTAATCTATGGTCCAATTTTGTGCCTGGACCACAATACTGATAGCCTGGAATATGTAGTTCAAATGGCAGCTTGTTTATAATGTCATTAACCAAGCCCCGACCCTCAGAAATATTCCAAAATTTAGGTGGTAGAGTATTAATAATTTTTATAAGATATCCAATCCCCTTAGTGTCATTCACTATAAAATTAGACAATTTGGTGCTTATCATGTCCATAATTCCAACCTTTTCATTGTAAAAATTGTGGTTGCCGGCATTTTCCTCCCCAGCTATCACCAATAACCTATCTACAAGTTTCCTGACATCATCAACCCAGAAAAATTCTTTGGGCAGGGTGTTGTATTGTTTGATTCCACTGCCAGTCTTGATCTGTGACCATATGGGCTTGATTAAATTGTTGTATTTTGCTCCACTGCTAGACTTGACTCTTTTTTGTGTGGGATCATTGTTCTGGTATAGAGCATCTGATTTTATTAATATTTCTTTGTAATATTCATAATCTTGATCTGTATAGCTGCCAGGCCTTTTCCTAGTTATCAGTTCCCACAATCCAGGTGTGCCGGGGTACTTAACAAAAGCACCTTTTTCACCAAGACGAGATTCTGAATATACAATCAGATCATCTCCCATAAATGTTACTCTGAAATTGCCAATTCTATGTATGATGCTACCATCAAGCTCTGTGTCAGCATATAAGCCAAAAACCTCATCTTTGTTGTCTTTAGGTGTGGTTAAATATTTTTGAGCAAGAAGACCCAATTCAATAGGATCCTGAGTAGCTTCAATTCTTCTAGGAGCAATAGGACTAGGTGTATGAATACTGGAAAGTGGGGTGAATGGATAATCTAATATGTTCCTTGCAGCTACAGGTACAAGCTCTGTGATCAAATTTTGATTTTGCTCTGTTACAGTTTTGATATTTTTACCTAATTCACTAATAGCATCAATTATGGGCTGTTCTGTTTGTTTGTGTTTTTCATAAATTCCTCGGTTCTCTGATTTCCATCCCTTAAATCTTTTTACAAGATAATCTCTTAATTTAACATCATCAATAATTGGCCTTTTCATGGTTATTTATTTATGTTTCAATGTCTAGAAAATTGTTGATTTTATTTCTGTATTTGCCACTATTGGGTGTTCTTGTCATATCAATTGTGACAAACCCATAACTGTCCTGGTTCCAGCACCTACTGCAAAACTTGGAAAAATCATTGTAGCTCAAGTCCCCACCTACATATTCATCATGTATGTGTTTGAGGTTGGTATGGTCTTGATGAAACACACATATAAAATTGCTGTTGTCTCGGATCAGCTGCTTGGGTATTTTTGAAAAAGTCTGTGCCAGGTAGAAGCAATCAATATTTTTGTGTCGGCCCTGTGTAAAAAAATTTCTAACCTTGTTTTGATTATCCAGTATAATGTCATCGAACACAACAACAGAATTATCGAGACATTCATGGAGTGGTTTAACATCTGGTTCAAAAGTGGCTATATCCAATCCATCATATAGCTTCATCAGCTGCTGATATTTTAATTGTTCCAAGCTCTTAGAGAAGACATACAAGTGCCTGTTTTTCCAGTCTAACCAGTTGGGTGCCAATAAAAAATTATCAACCATTAGTGTAGTTTTACCACAAGCAGATGGCCCAACAATAAGACACCTAATATTATCAGGCAGCAATATTCCATTTCTCTTATTCTGCTGTTCAGGTTCTGGCAGCCTTTTTATAACATCACAGGTGTTCATATTATTATTTTGTCTGCATCGATCCAGCTGTGTTCTGGGAGTCCTAGCCATTTGACAAGTAACTTGTTGCCTTTTCTGCGGATGATTTTTTCTATGAGATATGTGTCAGGCTGTTTAGTTTTGCTGAGCTCTTCTTCATAGAACCTGCCTTTGAGAATTTCTCCTCGTTGATCCTTTATTATATATGTGTTAAGGGTCCCAGGTTTAACTTGAACCACTGTAAATAATTCAGTGCTCCAGTTTCTTGTAAAGCCTCTTTTGAATAAGTGCTTATATTTGCTGATTCTTACTTGATCACCCACCCTGTATTTGGCCTCTCTTGTTGTTGACTGGTATCTAGGATAATAAACAGTGCTGATCAATTTTTGCTCATCAGATGAAGTTACTTCAGAGGGTTTCATGTTGATTGTGGAATGGACCGAGTTGTTATATTTATGTAGAAGTTCTGGAAGAATATTAATCCATTTATAATTACCTTGGAGTGTAAATTGTTTATACATAAGATTTTTTAGGGTTTTGTTGAATCTCTCTACAATTGAGGCCTTGAGATCACTGTAACTCGAATAATGTTGTATTGACTGGCTTTTAATAAATTGTTGAAACACAGAATTATAAAATTCTTTGCCATTATCTGTTTGCAAATAGCGCGGTGATCTTCCACTCTGATTGATGATTGTTCTGATAGCTTCTGTAACATATTTTCCAGTCTTGGATTTGAGTGGCACAGCCCAGGCAAATTTTGAAAATGTGTCTATTACAGTTGGTAGATACTTGTAGCCCTTGTTGATTTTGTCTAAGTTTTTCAGCTGTCCACTTGCCATTTCAATCAAGTCGCTCTGCCATAAATCATCTATGCCCTTTGTGACTACTGGCAGTCTCTTAAAATTATGTCTGGCCTGTCTGTGTAATTCATCAACAATAATTTGTCTAGACATAATATGTAAACAAGAATATTGCAACTATAGGGTGTTCAGCAGCTGATACTACAGGATTTTCTAAATATAATTTGTCCCCTATTTGTATTTTAAATTCCAAAGAGCCATCATCTTCAACATAAGATGTTTCTAATGTATTGGGATCTGTAAAATCCTCTAATTCTACACTGGTGATTTTCACTTTGTTATCAGCATTTGTTATTGATAAGGTAGGGTAGTGGTGTGCCTGTGGCTGAAGCCAATATTTGATTTTGATTGGTCTCAATGTGCCCCCAACAAAAAATTGGTAATAAAATTGTGCAGGGGACAGCATATATATTTTGCCACCTGGTGTAAATGGTGAATCATATTCTTTGTTGGGGATGCTGTACAATTCAAGAATTACTGTATGTTTAGGATTTTCAATTATGCCAGTTATTTCTTTTTCTGCTGTGAGCAATCTGCTTGTTACAGATTCAAGGTGCTCATTGATAGTCCTAACAACATCATCATGGCCTGGCTTGATTTTTATGTCCACAACAAGTTTCTTGTATTGTTGCACAATTTCTTGTAGCTGGGTGGCAAAAACAGACAAAGCATTTGCTTGATTGGATTCCATGGTCCCTAGCTGTTGCTTGATATTAGCTACAATTTGCTGTAAATTTTCAACAACTGCCAATTTTGAATTTTGAGCAGTAAGATCATGGACTTGTCTTCTGATATCCTCAAACAGGGCGTGCAGTTCATTAATATGTTGATTGGTTGGAAGAGTGGCCACTGTCTGAGTGAGTTGTTTGATCTCTGCCTGGATATTCTTGATATCTTCTGATTTCAATATGCGATTCACTGCTCTCTTAATATTTTTAAGTTCCTGTGATGTAGGTAGATTTGATACAGTATTTTGCAAAAATTCAAGTGCAAATTTCACATTGTTTAATTCAGAAGCATCAGCCACATTTTGCATAGCATTTTGGAGCAGGACTATATCTGCCTGAGAGGGTCTTGATTGTTGTAAAATTTCAAGTTTTGTTTGGATATCATCGATCAAGTGATGAAAATGAGATAGCTCAGATTCAGTGTTGAGGTTTTCAAGCTTTGTGATTTGTTGCTGGACACTGACAAGGGTATCTACAATCCCAGGCAAGCGAGATTCTTGTACATTTGTCAAATCACTTTGCACTGCTGCTATTGTACCCTCAAGATGGGTTATGGTACTTTGAATTTTTCCAAAATCTTCATATGTTTCAAGTTGCAGCTTAATATTGGCTACACTGCGAGTTATTGCACTCAAAGCATCAGAAGATGGCAAGTTGTTCATAAAATTTTCAAGTGTCTCAATTTTTTCTTTAACCTCGGCTATGGCATTGTTCAGAGGGTCCAGATTAGGTATTTGGAGTGACTGAATCTGTTCCTTTAAAGTGGAAATCACTAGATCAAAATCTTCTTGTGATTTTATGCTTTTGACAATTTTTTGGAGCTGTGTCTGGACATTATTAATCTGCTCTTCTAATTGTTGTTTTAATTGCTCAGAGTTGTTAGCCTGGGTCTTAAATTTGGCTTGAAGAGCTGCTACAGCCTCTTCTAAACTTTGAAAATTATCCAATGTGGCCAAATCAGTATATTTCTGAAGCAGCAATTTGAGTTCAGAATCAATTTTAAGAAGAGGGTCCATGCATTGTGATTGCAAATTTGTAATTTCTAATTGAAGACTGGCATTGAGTGTGGTTTGTAAAGCTTGTAAATCACTTCTTAATTTCTTGACTCTGACATCAAGCATCAAAATCTCATCACTGTGATCTTCATGCCTTGTATGGCCAAATATATCATTAGGCATTTTTGTTTTAGCGGTTATTTATTATTGAATATCTGATTCTTAATTCTATAAAAAAAGGTATAAGCTTGTCATATGATCCCGGGACTTCAATATATAAGCAGTCACCAGCAGAAACAGAATAAACAGTGCCAGAAATCATGTTTGAGTGCTTAATTCTATAAATATTTTTCCCTATTGAAATTTTAACATCACCCTCAGGAGTTGTAATAAATTGCAATTGCCCACCCACAGGTAATTGGTAATGATTTAAATTATTGTTAAATATGTACAATGTTTTGCCAGTTTCATCATCAATATCTGTAAGTATGCTGTTCAAATGAATAATTAATAAACCACTCAGTTTAGATATTATATCAGAAGAGGGTTGTGATGTTGGCAGCTCCATAATAGCCTGTTTTTTGAACCCAAATAAGTTCATAGGCATGTTTATTTATTTCAAATCATGATCTGTGTTTGGGCATTGATTCCCACTTTTCAAATAACAATGACCCCATGGTAGAGTATGTATTCCACATGACAAAATGCATCTCTTATCATCATGTGGGTCCAGAGCCACTTTTCTTACAATATTGCTAGTCAATAAGTGATCTTCACTCTGAATTCTGGATTCTGATGTTCTGATTGTGCTACATGATTTGAGGCAATTTTTATAATCTTCAAATTCAAGCTCTTTTTCCACAGTTACTTTGCCAATGCATTTGACCTTTTTGGCAACAACACCACTACATGTTTTAAAACTGTACATCTTGGCCCTTAACCCAGAAAATGCCACAATAACATCACCAAGTGTCTCATCTTTTAACTTGCCAGGCACCTTTTTGTTGTGGTGTTGAATCTTTGTATGTTCACTGGTATCAAAGTATTTAAACAATTCAGGCTGGGACATATCTTGATAAACATCTTCTGTCCGAATATCAAGAACAAAACTATCCGTGTCCATGTACATCAATTTTACACGATCAATATAAAAAGGCTTCAACACATCATAATACAATTTTAACATATGTAATTTGGCCAATTCCAATATCACAGCCCCTACATAAATAGGTTTATCAAACTTAATCTTTGTTTTTTTCATGTTGAAAAGTGCCATATTTTCATCATAAATTCTTCTATAATTGAAATTAGGCTTTGCAACCAATTTTTTGCTCAGGCTGGGGTCAGTAATTATTTTAACATCGGTATGTTTTCTGACATTTTCAATAGTTTTGCCATACACAGAATTGACCATCAATTTAAACAAGGCCTTATCAAATTGGCTTTTTGCAGATGTTCGAAGCTCTGTGTTTGTATCAATATATGGCTTCAACCATTTTAAGTGCCTGAACCTCAAAACTTTTCCAATTTTGGTCACTTGAACACCATGATGCATCAGGAACTGGAGGTTTTTGTAATATATGACATAACCCTGTTTTGGCTCCAGTGTCATCATCAATTTCTTCTGTTTAGAGCCAGGTGAGCACTGAACCTCGGGAATTGGGGCAGATCAGAAAATTTGTTGTGCAAATTATCTGGAATTGTCAGATCAACCTCTAAGAAGAGGCCATAATTACTGTCATCAAAATTCTTAAGATCTTAAATATTGAAATCTTCAACCCATTCAAGCCCTGCATATGGCAGTTTATCCATCATGGCATAACCATAGAGGCTGTTGGCATCTACATACAGTATATAATTTGATGGCCGTGCTGGATCATAATCAGGAATATATTTGTTATTAGCTCTGGCATATCTCTGAGAGCATTGCACCATGCCTCCTCTTATACATTGCTCCATAAACAAGTACATATCTTGATCCTGGATCAGATCCAAATGCATTTTAGTGTTCAAAAACATTGAAGACCATGCTAGGCCCGGAGCACTGTAAAAATACATTGGATCCAGCTTATAATTTTGCATAGAAGATTTTCAGAATGCTTGAAGTATATCAGCTAAGAGGGTTACATCAAGTTTTAAATAAGCCATGTGATAATCTCCAAATGTCTGGCATTTTAAATTGTTCCACATCAACTGGGCATGGTAATAATCATCATCAGTAATTCCAGATCCTCTGATTTTGCTGTAAAACTGTTGTTTTGGTGGCAGAGCACACTCATCAAATTTAGAAAAATCTGTAACATAATCATATGGATATACACCCTTTCGCCTAATTAATTTCAGGTCCTGATTTGGAAACAAAGCACATGTGATTTTGAATTGATCATCAGATAATTGAGTGGCCAGTGTAGCCAGGCTAGCCGATAAAATTCTGTAAGAATCAAGAAATCTTAAGTGAATAGGAACACCATTAACTTTAATTATTTTGCTAATAGCAATATATTTCTCATCATTTTCAGCTAAAATATTTAAATTCTGCTTGTCAAACCCCTCATATCTGATCAAATGATGGAAATCATAATTGGATGCTCCATGGCAAAATATAGGGATAAATTTTGGTCTCTGGATCTTAATATTACAGCTATTACACAGGGCCATTTTGAATTTACCATCTGTATGAGAATGGTGTTTCACCTTGATTTTTGTATCTGAAAATTCAGAATCACATACCGGGCATTTTTCTGCATTGTTGAAATCTTCAATCTGTTTCTCTGTTAAAAGCAACATGGGTTTTGATTTTAATAAGATACTAGATGCTATGTCATGGCACTCATTTTCTATTCTATGTGCAAATTTTTTGATGGCATCTGGTCCCATGTATGAATATTCTTTACTAACAACACCATTCTGTACAATCACATAATAAAAGCTGGAAGGTTCATGTAGCTGGTATGGTGTAATTGAAGAGTCTTCAGGATCTGGATTGCAGAATGCAAGAGGTTTGAGATTTGATTCAAAATCACAGACTATATATGCTGGGTGTTCCAACAAGGCTTCAAACTTATTGAATTTGGCATTTTCACTTGGCATTGGCATCACCATATGAACAGGTTTATAGTTGCCACAGTATTTTAAATGTTCAATTTACTTGTTTTTAGCAATTTCTGCATTTTTTTCCCGAACCCCATTCACCATTTTTTGACCATCAAATACACTTAAACAATTTCGGCACAACTTGAATATTCTATTGGATTTGTCTAGTTGTGTTCTGACTAAAGCTTCAAGATTATGTATCAGAGTGTAATGGTGTGTATCATCCCCTTCAATTAAGAGCAGATCAATCGGAACAGCAGAATCATCATCAAATGTACTGATTCTGAGAGGTGCTATCAAGCAATTGCCACGGCCAGTGGAACAAATAAATACATTAATAGATAATTGTTTGCCATTGATATTCCTGGCCTTTTTTTCAATTTTATCAATATTCTGAATAGACATTGGATATTCTAAACCCTCCATTGCTTCATCAAAATCATGTTCATGTTGTTTATAATAAGTTATTCTCTCTGGATTCCTTGAAACTGGAAACAAAGCAGCTAAAATACACCACAAAAAGCATTTATCATCATTATTTTCAATATTAACCACAGCTGTTTTGTTTTTAATATTGGCAGGTAATGGCAGATATGTAGATCCTTGTAATGGGCTGAATTCAGAAATATTAACATATAACTTGTGTGGAGATCCGCATAGGCTCCATCCAGACTCTTTTGCTGCAAATTCAGAGTGTTTAATATTCAATTGATCTATCAAACTGCTTATTATTTTGTCTGAATTTGCATTTGAATATACCGGTACAGTTTCTGTTATGTGGGGCTGTGTAAATTTTGTGCCATTTGGCTTGTTATATTGTGTAAACAATTTGAGGGACAGCTTATAAGAGCCATTTTGTGCATTTAGAATTGCCTGCACATCAGCATTTATACTGTTCAAAAAATTCTTAATGTCACATCTTGGCTCTGATACAAACCGGTAATCCCTTAATTGGCTATTAAAACTGCTATGGATGGGTTCATAGCGTGGCTGCTTTGCAGGTCCAGCATTAACAGGTGCTTCATGCTTCCTTTTCAGACCAGATGTGGATGGTTGTGGGGGCAATGTTGATGACTGTGCAGAGCAAGTATCTTTATGTTTATATGTGAAATATTCCATGCTATATTTTCTATGGCATTTGGGGCATATTTTTGTGGGAGTTCTGTATTTGTCTGGATTACAATTCTTTTGGTGCCTAGCCCAATTGGGGCTGGTTATATTCTTTTTGCATTGATTACAATATTTTTGATTTGGCATTTTTGTTGCTGTTTATTATATACAATTTCTTGGGTTTCAAATCAAAATTCTATGCTTAATAAAAAATATCAGTTGGGTTCAGCAGTGTGATTTGTGTGTGTGTATGTGTGTGTGTGTGTGTGTGTGTGTGTATGTGTGTTAATATTTTTGGCTTTGGTATTTATATAAAATTTCTTGGGGTTCAAATCAAAACTCTATGCTTAATAAAAAATATCAGTTGGGTTCAGCAGTGTGATTTGTGTGTGTGTATGTGTGTGTGTGTGTGTGTGTGTGTGTGTGTGTGTGTTAATATTTTTGGCTTTGGTATTTATATAAAATTTCTTGGGGTTCAAATCAAAACTCTATGCTTAATAAAAAATATCAGTTGGGTTCAGCAGTGTGATTTGTGTGTGTGTATGTGTGTGTGTGTGTGTGTGTGTGTGTGTATGTGTGTTAATATTTTTGGCTTTGGTATTTATATAAAATTTCTTGGGGTTCAAATCAAAACTCTATGCTTAACAAAAAATATCAGTTGGGTTCAGCAGTGTGATTTGTGTGTGTGTATGTGTGTGTGTGTGTGTGTGTGTGTGTGTGTGTGTGTGTGGGTGGGTGTGTGGGTGTGTGTGTGTGTGTTAATATTTTTGGCTTTGGTATTTATATAAAATTTCTTGGGGTTCAAATCAAAACTCTATACTGGATAATAATTTGTTGCACAGCATGATGCAATATAAATAAACCAGAAATAGGCCACAACTTGGCCACAAGTGGACCGGAAGTAGGCAAACCGGAAGTGGACCGGAAGTGGACAGGAAGTGGACCGGAAGTGGACCGGAAGTAAATATGTGTGTGTGTGGGTGGGTGTGGGTGTGTATGTGGGAGTGGGTGGCTTAGTTTTAAGTGTGGCCAAAAAAAATATCAAGAGGGGCATAATTTTTGACAAGTTTATGGACAACAATCCCACAGAAGTGCCTTTTATAAGTGTGGGCAAATCAATCTGAGGGGCTCATCATTTCTCAGGAAATTCTCGAGGGCATTTTTACAAAAATCTTGGATTAGACAGGGTTCCACACTTGAGCAAAAAGCTCATATGCTCATGTTGAGCTAGTTTTAAGTGTAGAAAATCTGCTTGAGGGGGCCTCATCATTTCTCGCCCTGGTTATAGCATCAATTACACTACATATGTACAGTGTGAACAGTGACAGTGCCAGGGGAAAGTACTTGAGGGGAAGGGCGGAGAAAATATTGTAGAGGGCAGTAACCATAGAAAAACTTCAAGAGATATATTTTAACTCCGTGATATATTCTGTGACCTTACAATGTCACTGACGATGCTAGGACCATCTATGGGCAGTCGACCCGACTATTTCTACAACCTTAGTGACAATGAAGTTCGACCAGTCACAAATATAGGAGTGCGTTGTGAAAGAAGGAGAACACATGCATATGCTGAACATATTTTATTCAGCAGGCTACATGGAACAAAGGAAAACATAAATTTCCGCTGCAACGCAGCAATGTATGGTGTCCACACAAAATAAAACATTTTCGTCCATCTACACGTGACATTGAAGTTCGACCACTGTTAGAGGGGATCCAGTTTACCATGGTGTGACGCCGCCCCGTCGGCAAATAACTGTGGCAATGCGTCGGGACATGCTGCGGACGAGTCGTTCAAGGTATTCCACATCGATGCGGTGCCATTCCTCCTGCAGGCAGGCGATAAGAGCAGCCACTGTCGTGGGTCCCCTCTGTTGTTAAGAACACGCCACACATTCTCAATGGGCGAGAGGTCGGGACTCGATGGTGGCCATGGCAGAGTTCGCACGTGATGGCGAGTCAACCATTCTCTTGTCAGCCGCGCTGTATGAGGCCTGGCATTGTCGTGTTGAAAGATGAGACGCCGCCTGTGGAACAGGTGCCTTCGCACTGTGGGAAGATGCCGCTCCAGTATGCGTGTATAGGCGTGTGAATTCACAATGCCCTCACAGACGTGTAGTGGGCCAACCCCAGATGCCATCATGCATCCCCATACCATCACTGACGCAGGTTTCTGTACCCGACGTGCATAACATTTTGCTTCATTCTGTTCCTCCTTCCGACAAATGACTGTTTTCCGTATTTTCCCGTACACAACATTGAAAATGGATTCGTCCGTCCACAAAACCCTGTTCCACTGCCGAAATGTCCATCCTCGGTACATTCGTGCCCACCGTAGTCGATTGCCTTTGTTCAACATGGAAAGGAAGGGTTTACGTTTCGCCTTATACACTCGGTAACCGCATCCCTGTAGGTAACGGCGAGTGGTTCTGGTTGACACTTCAATATGAAAGCGTTCTCGAGTCCACAGTCGTAATTCGGCCACAGAAACATGATTGTTGGTCTGGATATAGCGCCTAAATATCCGTAGGTCACGCACGCTCAGCAGGCGTTTTCGACCGGGGGCCTTACCTGGCTCTGTAGTACCCGTATTTTGGTGGTGTTTGATGATGCAGTGGACGGTTGACTTGGGTAAGTTCAGTTAACGCCCTATTTCCCGTTCACTGAGTCCATCCCGTTGCAACTCCACCACTCTTCTCCTCACGGTGTTGTCAATAGGTTTGCCCCTGGCCATGGTGATGATGCACTGCGGTTTCTCGGTGCACAGCACGCGCTTATATACGGCGGACTCCCTTATCGTGTCCGTGACGTCATGCTTCCGTCGAATGCACCACTATCTGGAATTTTCCGTATGGGTGTGGTGCCTGGTCGAAGTTTAATGTCACGCGTATTGTTCCCCGTTTTCGTTCTTTACGTGACCTTGGGTGCAACATGCTGGGATCACGATTCTTGCCTGCTCACACGCCTCCTCTTACACACATGCGTCACTTCTGCGGGTCACCCATTCCACCGCCTATGCCTCTGTGCATTTAATCACGTATTCCATTCTGGTCGAACTTCATTGTCACCAAGGTTGTAGGTGTTTCTCTGTGCACACGCTAGATGGCTGTGCTTGTCAACGAATGCGTCTCACTCATTGCACCCATAAGACACCTTTCTCCCGCTCATTGTACGCAAATCAGACACCTTCCTCCCGTTCGTTGCATGCAAATCAGACTCCTACTTTTTGTCAGGCCCCTCCTTTCTTTGTACAGCAGAAAGAACTAAACCTTACAAATCCGGAAGATGTGGAGTGTATTTATGCTAATTATAACACCATTAAGCCTTGTTTCCATGATTATGAAAAACTAAATATGCTGACCAAGGCAGTAATTTATTTTATTAAAAACATAAACTAAACGTAACGTTTCAACCTTCTAGCAAGGTCTTCTTCAGACTCTGTATCAAGTACAAAAGTAACAAGATACAAGAACAGGGCATTATATATACACAAACATTACTCCCCCCAGACTATTTAGAAAGTTGTTTGGAACTTTCTAGAAGGTGACTTTCACTTGCCAACTGTACTTTCACCTAAAAGGCTAAACACAATTACTTCCATATAAAATGTGGTTGGACTTTTTATCTCACGCTCTTTTTCCTTCATTTTCCATCCTTCTCCTCTCCCCTTTCTCTCTTATCCTGTCCACTCTTTGTAACACCTTCTTCCATTCTTTGTTTAACTTCAGTCCCCCATTCCATTTCATTGTGTCTTCTTCACCTTTCTTCTCTATTTCCTTGGCTTCCTTCCATTTTCTCACTAGCATTCTCTTCTCCCTTCCTATCTGCTTAGCCTCATCCCACTCTATGTCATGTCCTCTTTCTCTCGTGTGTTTAAATATTGCATTTCTCTCTCTCTCTTAAGTCGTACATCATCCCTATGTTGTTTCAACCTGTCTTTCAGCCTTTTTTTCGTTTCTCCTATGTACACACTCTGACACTCTTTACATTTCACTTCGTAGATAATCCCTTCCTCTTCTCTGTTTTCCTTTTCCTTGTTTGCATTCTTCGCTATTCTGTTTTTCAGATATGTGGACGATTGTTTTGGCATATGGAAGGGAACGAAGAGGCAGCTCGACATTTTTGCCAAAGAAATACAAGATGAAGATAGAGGGATATTATTGGAACTTGAAATAGAAGAAGAAGACTAGTTAAGCTATCTAGATATATTGGTGAAAAGGAAGAGAGGAGAAGAAATTGAAACCGCTTGGCATCAGAAGAAGTGTGCAGCAGGGGTATTCTGCCACAAAAGAAGTGATGTAAGTGAGGTGACAAAAATAAATTTTATAAAGAATATGGAGGACAGAATCAAGAAAATATGCATGAAAGAATGTGAAAAAGAAGGCAAAATAAATAGCCTATGGAAACAGCTGGAAAAGAATAGCTATGAGAAGAAGGATAGACTGGACATAAACAGAAGAAGGAAGAAAACGGGCAGAGAAGAATTGAAAGAAAAAGAAAAAGAGGAAGAGAAAGAAAAAGAAAGAAGGTTTGGAATAAGGAGTATGGGTAAGACCACAGAAAAGATATGCAAAGTGCTTAGGAAAGCGGGAATTAAAACTTACAGGAAGGGAGGGAGAAGCATCTTAAGAATAGCGAAGAATGCAAACAAGAAAAAGGAAAACAGAGAAGAGGAAGAGGAAGGGATTATCTACGAAGTGAAATGTAAAGAATGTCAGAGAAACGAAAATAGAATAGCAGAAACGAAAAAAATGCTGAAAGACAGGTTGAAACAACATAGGGATGATGTACGACTTATGGGAGAGAGAAATGCAATATTTAAACACACGAGAGAAACAGGATATGACATAGAGTGGGATGAGGCTAAGCAGATAGGAAGGGAGAAGAGAATGCTAGTGAGATAATGGAAGGAAGCCAAGGAAATAGAGAAGAAAGGTGAAGATGACACAATGAACTGGAATGGGGGACTGAAGTTAAACAAAGAATGGAAGAAGGTGTTAGAAATAGGGGAAAGGACAAGAGAGAAAGAGGAGAGGAGAAGGAAGGAAAATGAAGGAAAAAGAGCGTGAGATAAAAAGTCCAACCACATTTTATATGGAAGTAATTGTGTTTAGCCTTTTAGGTGAAAGTGCAGTTGGCAAGTGAAAGTCACCTTCTAGAAAGTTCCAAACAACTTTCTAAATAGTCTGGAGGGAGTAATGTTTGTGTATATATAATGCCCTTTTTTGTGTATCTTGTTACTTTTGTACTTGATACAGATTATGAAGAAGACCTTGCTAGAAGGTTGAAACGTTACGTTTAGTTTATGTTTTTAATAAAATAAATTACTGCCTTGGTCAGCATATTTAGTATTTCATATTTATGCTAGGAGAAATAAACTTAACAACGAAATCATATTGCACTTACCTCACCACACAAAATTGTTGCTTGCAATGAGCAAGATCCCGAATGGTTGTTAGGCCATACTTCGACCCTAAATGACTTGCTACTTTAAAATATTAATTCATTAAAACATTATCTAAAAATTCAGTGCACCTATCCTACATGATCAGGAGGTATGGGTATTAGCAATGCATATACACACATGTTTGCGTGCGTAAAACAAACAAAAGATTTCGAAAAGTGGTTGCGAAATAATGAGGTGATGTATGGAAACAAATATGATAAAGTAAGAGGTCATTAGGGTGGCAGATGAAAACTACATATGATATCTCATATTCACAGCATTCTTGACAAAATAAACCTTACCTTTCCTTGTAGTATGCAATGAAATTATTACCTGTTGATCATCAGTGGTGGTTCATTCATCACTGTTGTAACCCATTCTGATTTTATAACAGTACAGCCGAAAGTAAAACTCCTTTCAATATACGGGCTTAACAGAACATGAAAAAAGTGTTGTTTTCTGTCCCATTGCAAAACTGAACCAAACGTGCAAAACTATACCTGTAAAATCATACACTGGGAAAAAAAAGTCTGGTTGGCTGCAACAAATCCTAGTTACAGCAACCAAATCCCTTGTTTGTTATACGCGAGCAAAACGTGAAGGTTCAGAGTACAAAATTATTTGATTGACTTAATCTTGTTCATCCAACCAAATCATTTGTTTGTTGTATCTAATTGGGTCTAGTTCTCTGAACAAGATGCTTGGTACCATCAACCAAATCAACTTGTTGGCAGTAAAGGTTATTTTGTTGGAATTATTATTATTAAAAATATTAAAAAGCGTGAAATCCAGGGGACAGGGGGGGATTTCCCTCCACAAACTATTTTGTCCTGCAAAAATCCAATTGGTAAACGAACTTGTTTGTTAGTTTATGAATACCTGATGTGTATGTTTGTGTCCCATATATTTCCTTTTTATCTTCGAAAGTGGAGATGTGATCAGAACCATGCTGGAGCATCCTTTACACCCCCAGTGATATGAGGGTGGATGTGTGCCATAGCTGCTTGTACTAGGACAGATCAAAAAAATTCCTCCCAAAATCACATATCCTGATAACCAAAACCAGGTGGACTGTATGGTAGTCGGACATCCTACAGACTGGACCAACATGTTAAACAAGACCACCGATTACAATGGACATAGGAAATCTACACTTAATGCTCTGTATTTAACTAAAAAAAATGGAACTTTATTTTTGAGACACTGCCTTGTGAATGTTGCAAAGACAGATTGCAATTTCATTATATTTTTTTGCATTATGTTTCGTAAAGGCATATTCACCATAGCTACAAAATCTATATGGTATATTCCATTTCTTCACACTGACATTATAGACAACAAATAATACCTTAAAGTATTATTAACCCTAGAACACTAGCACGTTCCCATATTACAGTGTAACCTAGAACACTAGCATGTTCCCATATTACAGTGTAACTAGCACTACATAAATTTTACTTACATGAAGCAATCTATTTTCAACACAACCTCTACATCATGAAAACAGTGTGATGATTCCTTTTGAAAATCAACTTTTGTATATTCCTTATATTGGGGTTCTATTTTTCATTTTTAAAAGTATAAACATGGTTTTATTAATTCTAGTTTTTGGACTTCTAACCACTGTTAACTAGAATGAATAAATCACCACTGATTAGCTACAAAGAAAAATGGTTTTATTAAACATATAATATTTTAAAAGAATGTCTTGATTGTCAAGCCAATATGTACATTAAGAATGAAGGTGAAAAGTTCAAACAATGAAAATTAAACAAAAAAATATTCATAACACTGTAAATAAGGAACGAATGCAATATTGTAATCCTGCAAGAAAATAGTGCATACTTCTAAAATTTTTTTCAAAATCTAGCTATCCAAGTCGAATTTATGAATGTCAAAATTATGTGAAAGATTTTTCTCGTTTTACTAGAGCCACGCAAAATTAACATACATTGTACAACATAACACACAAAATAAAGATGATCAGCACTTACCTTCTTCTTATTGCAATCATGTTGTCTAATGACTAATAAAGTATTCTATTCTATTCTTTATTTCTGACAGACTGGTCGAGGCACTGCTAGGTTGAGGGACGTGTATCTGAGAGGTAGGGAAGGGAATTGAGGGAACACCACATGTAAATTTTACGTACACTAGTGTTCTAGGGTTAAACCATTCGATTTATGGAAAAAAATATAAATCAGCCCCATTGTTGTGTTCAAAGATAAAATGCAGGTCACCCTTTGTCACACAGGCAGTGTGGTGAGATTGTTTCCAATGGAAAGAGCCAACATGTGGTCGGAAGTTATTAAATGTTAGCAAGGTGGGTGGTTTTGGTTATTTTTGCTTGAACTTGTGCTTGTTGATATTTCATGATGTGTTTTGGAGCAGCAGTAGTCAAGTAGTTGCGAAGCACATGGCAAAGTGTCATCAGGTCACAGACCTATCACATCACACACAATACATACACAATGGTGTCTCGCATAATGAACGCAGTCCATTCCAGGACAGCATGTATTAAGTGGCACACTGTGTTAAACCAGTTTACTACAGGAATCATTTTAGTCTGTTCCCAAGCCAGGTTCAAGACCTGGAAACATCATAAAAAAACTAGTAGAGGAAATACAGAACACACCACCAAGGCAAGAATGTTGAAAATGCTATGAATTTACCAAAATATAAGTTGTAGAAAATACAGTATGTACTGTACAATAGTTCTAGCCTGTGTGCACACGTTCGTTATGCGGGATGTTAACTGTGTGAGCAACCTCTGTATTTTAAACATGCATCGTAATATTGAATGAATGATAGAGAGAAAGGGTAAAAAAGTATGAATACTTCTTTAATGATATGAAGTTTCTCAATATATTTAAAGTTGGATTTTCTTCCACCATTTCACTACTCCAGTGCACAAGTATACAAAAAAATATTAACACAGGGGGATTTAATGTTACAGCAGTTGCACTAAATTGCTGTAAAAAGTAGTCGAACTACAATTTAAAAAAAAACATTTTAATATTATATCATCATTGATATATGCATGAGAAATAATTAAGGCACATATTAGTGTTCCAAAATGTCTGTGAAACTTGCATGCATTTTAGAAACTTCTTTTACACCTGTGAGCACAAGCAGTTAAATAGGTGCCACAATGCTTAAAAAAACATACCACACAAGCAATTTAAGAGTACCAAAATTCTTCCTGCACATGTAGCAATTAAACATATTGATGTGGAACAATAATATTTTTATTAGGAATAATCAAGTATCATGAATTTTTTGTGTTCATACCCACAAATACACTACATATTAAAACATTTTTGTTCACATATAAAAAGTTCTTCTGTATTAGATTTCTGGAGACGTTCAAAGGATGAAGTACAACAGTTGTTAACGTAAATATTGATTCAATGTTCCATATCCTCCTGAATCGAAACATGTCTGGTTACTTTTTCAGCTGGCAATTCATCAAAATAGGAATTTAAAAAAAATCCTCGACTGTTTGAAACAGATAGTGCTCTCCAGTGGATTCACGGAAGGTGTTATTTGCTAACAAATAAAGAAAAATATAATAAATAACAGAGTTAGCTGGTTGGTTGGTTCATCAGATCAATTAGAATTATAAAATTCTATGACCATCAAACATGTTGAAAAACATTCTGAACTTACCGGTAAAAAAATATTTGCTGCAGAATGTATTGTCAAAATAACATCTGTAAAGTATAGACAGTGGTTCGAATCCCAGTTAGGGCTAGTCCCAGTTAGTCCATGTGGAATTTGCAACTTTTTTTGTATTTATTTAACCAAAACCGTTTTCAAATTATCCTCTTCCGCTTGTATGTGCAGTGGATGTACGAGTGTTGCTCGGCAAATTAACCATGACTATTTCATTGATTTCTTTTCTCTTGCACCCTGAGTGTTTTTAAGCTGGGGTTTCACCTGGTGGTTGCAGTGTTTGTCAGCAGCTTGTTTGGCATGTTGTTTCAATGTTGTTTCTTGAAGGTCTCATTGTCTAAAACAAAGAATAAACACATTCGAGGAAAATTTGCTTGGAAATACTTATATATCACACTCAGTGTCAGCGATTAGGTGGGGGGCAGTTGCCCCCCCTTTCCATCACTTTTGCCCCCCCGCACTATGCTAAACCTTATCCATACTGTCTTTGACCCCCCAGTTGCCCTCCTGGTTTTGGAACCCAATTGCCGCCACTGATCACACTGTACATATTGCTTGCATTGTAGCTTCTTTCTTATAACTTACAGTTATTACAAGCAAATGAACATATTTCTTGTCATAAAGTTTGGAGACAACACACACACACACATTCTGTGTGAGACACTTACATTGCAATCAATGTGTTAATGCTTGCAATTACAAAGTTGTAAGAAGGAAGCTTGAATAATACTTAAAATGCAATATTTTACATTTTCTAAGTGAACACGATTTGTGCAATACCATCCATGAGGGGGAAATTAAAGTTACTCTCACTCTCTCTCTCTCTCTCTCTCTCTCTGTGTGTGTTTGTGTGTGTGTGTGTGTGTGTTTCTCTCTCTACGGTTGTTAAATAGAATAGGAAAAATATGTGCTTATTTATCTTGTGCTTTATGATTGGTAATGATGCATGAACATCATCTTTTGAATCTGAAAATATGGTTCCAATATCGTACTTAGGCAATTCATTCCCAACATTTTATCCAAGTAAAATTTGAAATAAAAAATAAAAAAATCATATTCTTGATAAACACAAATACTTAATATTATATAGGCCTGCTGGTAGTTTCCGATTAAGGTATTTTGTCCACTGTACAACTATTCATGAATATTTATGTAATTACCTGGGGGCATCAAAAAGTTTTGCCTGTTGAGGTATAATTTGTTTAATAATGGAAAGATTGAAACATTGATCATGCATATAGTTTGCTTGTAATGTCCTCTACTCAAGAGTTACACTTACACATAGTTCCCATCTCATTCGATGCATCTGAGCAAGCGTTCTACCAGGGCCTCAAAAGAAGTTTGGAAAAAATCCACAGAACGCTCCCTGTCCCACCGTTTACGAATGTGATAACATTATGAAACTATTACATCATAAAAATATAGTCAGGAAATAGCAATGGAAATACTGTATACATCAGCAAAAAATAGGAAAATGAAGCTCCTAGGAAATATAGATGTGTGTAGCACCCAAATCAACAACAGAAAAGCATAAATGTTTGATTTGTACAAAGTATTGAGCAGTTTAAATTGTTCATAAATCTATCAACTTATTTGCTTACAAATAAATTAGATAAGTGCTGACCAATATACGTACATCCCAGTTTCTGCTGTAGCACTGCCTAATGCTCCAGGTATTGTGGCAATGCTTTAGCACCTCTGGACATGGTTCATTGCTTTGGCCAGCCAGGACTACCTGTTTTATTGGTTGTCTATAAGATATACAGAAAACAAGGAAATATTAATTTACAGATTCCACTCCAATACATTTCTGAACTTCGGTAATGATGCAAATAAATTTAAAATATTTTATTTTTGGCTAAGCTCATAATTCCATTGATTCCTGTCATATTAATTCTTGAGTATTTCTCAGCAATTTAAATAAAGCTAAATATATGCTAGAATGAATGAAAGTTTTTAAGCAGGCTAATCGAGAATACACAGGAGTAGGTTAAGTGATTAGGCTTAGCCTTCCCCCTCTTCCCAAATTACATTTTATTATTATTATTATAAATATATGATTTTATTATGATTTGATTCACACATTTCAACCACAAATTATGCAGCTCCATTGTACAAGAAACATACCATTTCGGAATACATTCTAACTACCATAACTCCATAAGTTTAAAACTTCTGATATCACCTTTATGTAGTATATGTGTATGTGTGTGTGGGGGGAGGGTACAACAAATTTTCAAACTTGACTAGCTACTTTCACAATTTAACTGCGTAACATACTAATCACAGGGATTTTTCACAGATTATATATATATATATATATATATTTGCAAAAGTCACACTGAACCTAACAACCAGAACAAACACGTATGATTGTTCATGCAAACCATAAGTAACTACATTACTTATGAACAAAAACTGAACCTGTATCCAAGTTCCTAACCTAATCATCATTAGATTAAGAAATAAATCTTTTGTCGTGAAGACCAAAGGAAATACTACTTTCGGGCCAAAGCGTTTTTTTTTTTGTTTTTTTTTTTACAATTTACCCCTTACAATTGCATTTGTATCCGAACGTGTATACATTTTCGTAATACCAGTGACTTTCATCTATTGCCCCCCCCCCAAAAGGAAGAAATTCAGAAACTGCTATTCACATAATTTTGTGCCTCTCTTGAATTTGATGCCTTTCTTTACAATCCTGGCAACCCTGCGCTACCAGGTATTATCGTTGCTTCAGCTGTGTTCATGTCGCTTACTTCTGATTTTAATTCGGTGCTAAGATCACGGATGGAATGAGGTAGAACATCAACGATTTTTGTGACAAAAACTTGGAAATATCCGAGTAGGCACAGGGAACATAATGGCATACTATCACGATGCACCATTTTCATGCGCACAAGATTAAAATACTTATTTTGTGGAAAATTGATCAGTGAAAGAATAAAAATGCAATAAAAATTTCAAAACTTCATTTCACGCTGTTTGACCTTTTTAACATAACAATGTGTTTAACCCTCTGAACCCTCTCAAGAAAATGAAATATTTTTTGCATGTTCCCTTGCTTTTAGCCTGCAGAAATGTGTTATTTTGAAGAAAAGTACACCTGTTAATTTAACATGAAGCAGAACAGCCTGAAAGTTTCATGCAAGTGAATGTAGCACCCAACACGACATATCACAACAGCAGTTATAATATAACATTGTTACATTAGGAGGGTTAGGTATGGGGCTGATAGCAATTTTCGATGTGTTTTTTAGCTATTTGAGTGAGCACACAACCGGTTTTTACTCATAAAAACTGGCGGAACAACCTTGCCATGGCAAGTTGTTACTTACACTGACCATATTTTGGGATTAAATGTCTCAGCTACATGTGTTTTCCGCATGTTTGAACCAATTTTATATTACATAAATGGTCGAAATCTGTCGTTTAAAAGAAAACACAAAGTAATTCTCGACGGAGTACAGTGAAACAACTGACCCCATAATGTAAAGAGATGCAATATACGATAGAAACCAACACGGTACACGTTGCACTGCTACGTTAGTAATTAGCTTACAATCAAAAGGTAAATTATTATAAAAAATATATTAACTGTTGGAAAATGCCTGGTCCAGATCATCTAAGCCGAGGATCGAACACAGATCGACCGTATGGTAGTCAAGATGCTATATTGACTGAGCTATTGTGCCTGTGTTAACGTAAAACACGCTTGCAAAACTTGTAATGTATTGTAGCTATTTTATATTCAGCATGATCAGATATTACATATTTTCTACGTGCATAAGAATTACAAATTAAGATACGAGACAAAACCACCTCAAAATTTTGCATTGAACTTCTACGCCTGTATTTATATATTTCTATGATTTACATTTCCTACTTAACATCTTTAACATCAATAATGTTACACTTACCAGCAAATGTACGTATTAGTGTTTCAAATCTCCACGACTTTAAGGTACTCGAAGCGTACGGGTTCGCAGATCCGCCATGTTTGCTCTTGTCACACTTGCCAGTACAAGTATCACGTTGTTTTTGTTCACGGAACAAAATATTTCTTTCGATGTAATGGACAATGTTTCAATGGACAATACTAACGTCAAACTCATATGTTTGTTAAGAGAACTCAACCAAATGGTTTATGTGAACAGTCACTCTGTAGGTGAAACGAAACCTTGTTTGACCGTAAGAAATTTTGTGGAACCAAATATATTTTGTATCTGGAACTAATCCTTTCTCTCAGTGTACAACCTTGCCCAATGTTGTAGTTTTGCCAGTGTCACCCTGGTACTTTTTCATATAAACAGGATTCACCCTGTTCTACAGAATGACAGTAAACAATGAGTATACAAATTTCCAAAACAAAATATGTTAAACGGAATGTAGCAGTTCGTTGTAACTAGTTACATGATGGCGATGACAATGTACATCAATTTCTCGCTATGTAAAATAGCACAGCGTACGCTTCCCATCACCAAAAAAAACAAAAACAGTTTGAGTATATTTATATGTAGATACACGTACACACACAGTCAGCAAGCTCGAAACCGAACGAGTTAAGTGGTTTACTTTCGGAACTCGTTACCGAGGTTCCCGTGTTTGAGACGAGGCCTGGACATAGATATTATCACTCATCTTAATCGATATGATTAGCTCTAGGTGGTAGAAAAGCGACGATATATAACAAAATTAGAAAACACACACTCGTACATACATACAAATATACTTTGTTCTAAATTATGTTCCTATGAAATGTTATCAGTTTTCTCATTTGAAAGTAAAATTGAAGGAACAAAGAAAGAACTATATTTTGCCTTCAAAATAGTTATAAATTTACAGATAAACAATTTCATGTACAAGGATTATATATTTTCATAATTAATTTTAGTTGTTACAAGTTTGCAACCGTAAATTTATTCTATAAAGCAATAGCACATCAGTGCTTAACGAAATTCTTCATTTACAATATTTAACACAACGAACTGTAAAAGATAGTATACAGTTTTCTGACTGAATCGTTCTTTCTTATTCCATGTAAAATGTTACCTTGCCCTCCAAGAACATTTCAAATTTTATGTAACATTAAAAAGTACTTAAATACAATATTGTTGAAAGTAAAATGCAATCTCTACCGTTCTGCATGATCTAACTTTATTTTTCAAATTATCCAAGAAGAAAAAAATGCGATACAGATAAAAATATTATTCAACAATTGAAACTTACTGTGAATTAGTAAAGTATTATCACATTTCTTATATAAATGCTATCTAATAACATGTTATGAGTAAGAGTTCCGTATGCAAGATAATTTTCTAAGAATATTACTTACATGAGGATGCGCAAAATGTTTGTAAGATTGGAATTTCGTCTCAAATAATTTTTTAAACTTTGCACAGGGGTTCGGATTCCTGTTTAAACTGTACGTCCAGTCCCGTTTACCCTATCTCTGCATAAAGTAGACTTTAAACAACAACAACAACAGCAACACGCACACACATACCATCACACAAATACTATGTTCTTTGCTTGTGCTCTTCGCTACGGACCTAAAATATACGTCGGAATTTCAAATGATACAACCACAAATATTATCCTTTATTCAACGTGTGAAACTACCCACATCAGACTTTACATCGCATGTTTCAGTATCCGGAAATGCTGGACGTAAATCGCATAAAGAACCTCAAACTAGTCTTCACACAAAGTATTTAAATCCATTGCGAAACATTTCAGATAAGAATAATATTGTTCTTTTCCATTGACCGTATTTTCTATTCAAGGTGAATTTGCTAAAAGGACCATGTCAAGAAATTTAAATATGTAAATTTTACTAGTAAATGCATTTAAAATGCACGAAACAACAGGGGAGGAGAAAAATAAACCTCAAGAATAAAGAAAAATGCAACAAAAACTGTTAAAAATACTGACAAATAAACTATAAGCCAAAAAAGGCCGAAAGATGCAAAAAAAATGTAAAATAGAAAGTGTTTTCAGGCTCTAACTGAAGTTAAACTGACATGATATCAGGATTAGCATTGTTTTTAAGGGTCAGAAAAAAAGTTGGTTTTTCATTAACTCCCGTACCCTAATTACCAGGTATCCAAAAAAGTTCGCCGCTGGAACGAAAAGTGAAAGTCAAACGGCATGTGTCGGCAATCCTGTCTTGATGACATCAGAAGTTTACATTCCCGGTAACCGTCAGTCAGTGCAGAGTTGGGAGGCGTGTCGGTCGCATAGACAGCAGGTCTGTAGAAACTACAATCCTGAAGGGAACATGTCAGTGTCAAAGGACGTTTTACGGCCGTGTTTACTGTATGAGTTCAAATTTGGCAGCAAGGCTGCAGCCGCTGCTCGAAAGATATGCTCCGCGTTTGGAGAGGCATCAGTGAGTGAGCGCACAGCGCGAAAGTGGTTCAGTCGATTTGCATCGGGCGATGAGAGCCTCCAGGACAAGCCTCGAGCTGGACGCCCCGCCACTATCGACGAAGCCCTGCTGAAGGAGCCCATCGAGCGTGATCCACAGCAAACGTGCAAAGAACATGCACGAGGGTTTGGAGTGTCGGAGGAAACCATTCGATTGCATCTGCACAACCTCGGGAAGACTTGGAAGCTCAATAAGTGGGTTCCTCACGGTTTGTCCGAGGAAAACAAATGGCAGAGGCTCACCATTTGCGCATCATTGCTGTCACGTCACAAGAAAGCCCCATTCCTGGACCAGATATTGACATGTGACGAGAAATGGGTGTTATACAGTAACCGCAAAAGAAAACATCATTGGTCGTCCCCTGGTTGTGTTGCATTGACCCCCAAAGAAAACATTCATGAACAGAAGGTACTGCTCTGTGTTTGGTGGACCAGCGCTGGTGTTGTGCACTTTGAATTGCTAGAGCATGGCAAAACCATCACATCGGAGGTGTACTCGTCCCAGTTGCAAAGGGTTGCAGCTGCACTGCGTCCGAAGCAGCCAGCACTAGTCAACAGGAAAGGAGTAATCCTTCTTCAAGACAACGCTAGACCTCATACGGAGAAAGCGACCAAGGAGGTAATCAACACACTTGGTTGGGAAATTTTACCTCTTCCTCCTTATTCCCCGGACATTGCCCCATCAGACTTTCACTTGTTTTTGGCCATGGATAACCATTTGCGTGAGCAACAGTTCCTAAACCGAGATGATGTCACGCAGGTCATAGGACAATTGTTTTGCTCCTAGGGACCAGAACTTTTACAAATGCGGGATTTATAAGCTTGTATCTCGTTGGGATAATGTAATTGAAGCTGAAGGAGCTTATTTTTCTGAATAAAATACATTTGCCAGAAATTACAGTGTCTTTATTTCTCACTGCAAAATACGGCATGAACTTTTTTGGATACCTGGTACTAATTATGTCCATTGAAAAATTGGAGGTAAGGAGGCGGCTTAGTTAAAGTTTTCTTGCTGAGGGATCATATCGTCCCATATCTCCACTTTATAATAGTCTACAGAAAAAAATCAGGTTCATATTTCGAAAACGACGTGCAGTTTTCCACCACGAACATATGTTTTTCTTAGTTTGAAGTTCGTTAGGATGCATTTGTAAGATATTCCATTGTTTTAATTTTATACATACTTTATATTTTATACGTATAATATCCCTTTCCTCTCTCTTTTCCTACAGTTCTTGGCAAGAAGCTTAAGTTTCTTGGCAACAGGGGTCTGGTTCAAATGACTCCTTTTCGCTCTCCTGTTCCTACTTTAAACGAACAAAAAAAAAACTTCGTAACTAAACGATTGCTTGTTCAAAGCACGGAATTTACAAACAATTTACAAATTATGACAAAACACCTACAGAAATGTTCATCATTTTTCCCTTTCAGCGTTTCTCTTTTTTTCTGAATTCGTTTCCTGATAAAAGTTGCCATCAGGAAATTATAGACATGACATTATGTGTGAAATGGCTTCTTCAAACTGGTACCAATTTTTAACATGAGCTACCTGGAGAAGAGGTAGCTTCTGTCTATTTGCACATTCGCACGTGCACACCCAAATAAATCTGTAATGCAAATCATTATTATTATTATTGAACTCTATCTCCTTCGAAATATCAAGTGTTCCCACGCCGCTCCACCAAGTCTGCGATCCGTGATATCAACTCGCGTAGACCAGGCGACGATCAAGGCTGCAACACAATGGTAGCTTTGCTCGCTATGACGCCGTTGCAGCAGTCGCGTAGAGGACGCTGATTGGATGTTTTGACTTGAGCGTCGTATGAGGGGAGGTTGCATCATTTAGGAAGGCTGTGAACGCAGCGATCTGTGTGCGAGGAAATGTAGTGTTGCAAACCCATTCCATTGGAGATCGTATGACGCAGTTGATGCAACCCATACATCATCGCAAATTGAGGATTTTTTTTTATGAAAGGAAATTTCGTTAGTATATTGTCCCGAGCATAACAGGAGAAGAAAAGGAGGAAGGAGGAGGGCAACTGAAACAAAAACGGCTGTTTTAAGGATGACTTTGCTTCGTGCATCTTGGTCAAAATGAACGGCCTCTGTGGCGCAGTAGCCGAAATATCATTCCATGGGGAGGGAGCGTGCATCAAATAGTCAGCTGTTTTGCATTGTGTGGCTGTTACTGCATTACAAAATTATTTAACGCTGTCAAAAGGTCGTTCCTGTTTCAGTACAAAGTGTTTGATTTTATGGTGAATAGGGAAACTGTACATAGCAAAAGCAGACATAACGTTATTGAATTTTTGGAGGGAAGTTAACTACAAATCCTGTAGCAACTGAAGTAATATATGGATACGGCGGAAGGTAAGAAAAATTCTGAAGTACGATTACGAAGCAGGGCAACGTAAACTTAGTGATTACTGTCATTTGCTTTAACATTTAATATTCTCTCGACTTGGCTTGATTTGCTTGGTTTGATCAGTCAGCCATTAGAAATAAACAACAGCTAGATAGATGACAACTGATTTCTTCCATGTGGTAGTTGGATCTGCTTCCTTGGTGTACACCAACGTTATTTATTATTCTCCTTGTTCGTTAATATCAGCAGAGACGGGGAGAAAGATTTTACGAAATATATTGCAAATTAACAATAGTATTGATATTGTAGATCGGTATTTCTATGTTTTGAGTGATTTTGTAAAGTTATTGAATGCTGAATTACATACTGCACAATAACATCGCTCTTCTCGTGATTGGCTGGATAATTTCCGAAATATTTGAAATTTGTAAAAAACATCGTGTTAAGAAAATCATGAAATACTTATAACTCTGTCATAGCCTGACAGATGGATTTACTCGGGCTTCTCTTTAACCCCGCTCGAATTTCTTCCACCTTTTTTTTCGACACACGCTGGCGAGCTCCACCAGATTGTTTTAGGACACTGCCGGTTGTTAGAAACTTACTAAACCACAGCGTAATTGATTTAGCACTCGTCTGATATTCCATTGCGTTCCAATCACAGCTTTTGTCTCAGCATACCACACCACTCTTGCGCGTGTTGTTGAACAGTCGCCATTTTTATTTATGTGACCGTGGCGCTGCTTTGTGAACAAACAGACAACTTCAAGTCATAAAAACAAAACTTGAAGATCTGGCCTTTCATTTGTTCTTACAGTTATTTCACAATTCATCGTACTTCGTTCACAGTAATTAATTGAAATTAGGGAGATTTTAACGAAGCACTCTGGAGAATATCCAACATTCGATTCATACGATAATCTAGTTTCAGAGAACAACTTCAGCAAACTAGCACTCCGGCGACAAGTAATGATGAAACAATGGATGTTATGTGCATCACATTCATTGTTCACACTGAGTGCAACGGTATAAAATTATCCAAAATATATTTGTGAAATTAGTCGATAAAAATAGAACGAAGTCGAAAATTTCGTTGATGGACATTATATTTATTGCACGCTAAGTTTTTTATCGTGCACATAATACTTTTAAACTGGAACATAATATACCGTTGAAGAAGTAAATGGTTATCCTGGACTGTGACCAGAAAGTAAATACGTGCCCTTTACACTTCGAATTATATACTTTTCGACAACATTTAACATAAATACGAACGCACAAAACAGAATCAACTTTTCTCGTGCCAAATAAAGGAATATTAGTAGTTACAAGTTCGACATTAATGTTACCAACATTTCCAATGAACTAGGCTCACAAATGAACACAAAGATATTTTGCACTAACGTTTTATTGAGTTTTGTATTACACCGAAGCTCACAAATTCACGGATAATTAATGAAAAGGTGTTACTTTTAAATTTTAAATGACAATTATTATTCTTACTCTAAAATAAATGAACTTACAGGGTTTCGTTATCGCACTACTAGAATCAGCTGTTGGTAGACGTCGCCATATTGTAGGTAAATTTCAGCTCCTCATAAGAAAAATGGATAACGATCGTCTATTCTGCCATCTAGGGTGACAGTTGAGAAGCAACTCGAGACAAATTGTCGAATCGACTGCTCATAGATGTCGTCGCTAACATCGCCGACCTTACCGAAAGACCACAAGGAACGTCATAAAGTTTCACCCCGATGGCAGTAACATCAAAGGCCTGATTGATTGATTGATTGATTGAGTTTCTGTTTTAAGTCCACTTTATGCACAGTAAGGCTAATCGGGACTGGACCTACAGTTTAAAGTGGGATCCGAACCACTATGTGCCTCCACCGGATATCGAACCCGGGACCCATTAAAGGCCTGAAAACATTATTACATTATTCATGGATGGTGATTTATATTTTTCCTTCATTATGCAGGGCGGACGTTTATTATCTAAATTTAACACTTGATTTTCTGCATACGATTCGTTTTAATAAAGGGATTGATTCTTTTTATTCGTGGTATCACCACACTGCACAGAAAGCTCATATGTTGAACAACAGATTTATTTCACAAAAGAAAAAAAAACATAGTACACGAACACTACGACTTTACCACCAGTCAGTCCACTTCGAAACGCGGATTGCATACCAATCGTCGTGCACCGCTCACAGTCTGTACAGCAAGTGTCTGACGTGAATCACTCGACCCCGCCGGTCAGTTGTTGCCACTTGGCAGTGGCACAGTGACGGATTTTTCATGTACCTTTTTTACCTTATCTTAACATGGTCATAGCTCCCCCTCCCTAGAGAAAATAATTTTTGACATAGTAAAATAGATATTTACAATACACAAAATATACAAGAAAATGTCCTCCTCCGTAGTCGAGCGGGTTAAGGCGTTCACTCGTCTTGAGATCGTTCGCTGCGGGACGGCGTAGGTTCGAATCCGGCTCTGGGAGTCAAGTACCGACTTGTCACAAGGGACTAACGACACGAGTTTGTCGTCATGCTGGAAGTCGTTCCATGTGCTGGAAGGCTAGACTTGACAAGTCCAAAACGGAAAGTGACTTCGCGTCATTACGAGTTACTACTAACGACATGAAAAATGCCTCTACACCCACTTGTCGTAGAGGCTAGATGCGAATAGCCAATCAGATGACGATATTGTAAAATTCGAGTTCGACCGAGAATCGATTGTAACAACTTGTTGAATCTGATCTGTGAAAGTTTTTGTCTTTCTTTGATTGAAGTTAACTAGTGAAAGAAACAGCATGGCAAAAGTTACTGAAAATCAAAAAAATATTTTAATCGAGTTCATGGAAAATAATCCAAACCTGGTTGCTGGCCGGATTTCTAAAAATTTTAGGAAGACGGACGAGGAAAGGCTGTGGAAAGAACTCGTTAATAATTTGAATGCCAGCGGCGGAATTGTGAAAAATGAAAAGCAATGGAGACGGGTAAGTAAACACTTTATTTGTAACATAGTTGATAATTGTGTTTCGTGCAGAGTTCTTGTGTACTATGGTCATCAATAGTCCCATGTTCATGGCCGTGAGTTACGCAGAAAAACGTTAGTTACATTTTTCGGACAAAGGTTGTTACACGCAGTCAGCAATTTTCACTGGTACGATTTATTTTTTTTTTTTCGCTATTATGGAATGTGACGTAACCTCAAAACCGCATCAAAATGCATACATCCATACATATATTCAAAATTGGGATGCAAAATTTTAAGTCCGCCATCTACAAACACGTGGTTTACTCCATCATGAAGTTGCACACGCACACATACATATATTCATAAATTACATCAAAACCTACGATTTACCTCTTTAAACCCTGCTACAATAAATATACATTACCATGGTGTCTTGTTCGACTTTAATACAGTGGATACAGGAGGACAAAGAAAACGTGGAAGTTTCTAAACGAGTATTATACGTTGTTTAAAGTCTGTAAGCCCGTTATGATACCCTTTAACCCCTCCAGAAAATGAAATGTTTGGCATGATTTGTGAAAATGGTGTTATGAACTTTTTCTAAATGTGTTATTGTGAGGTAAAGTTCATTGGCTATTTCCTTCAGTTAACAGTGCTAAATTTGATAGTGTGATCTTTTGTACATGTTCTTTAGCTATGTGAGTGTGTGCAACCAATTTTCATAATCCCATGCTTTGGGAGCAAATATCTCCGTTATTTGTGTTTCTTGTATGCTGGAACCAATTTAATATTACCTAAATCATCGAAATCTGTCTATTAAAAAAATCAACTTAATTATCGAGAATGTACAGTGGAATATCGTATGGTAAAGTGCACCCTCCGAGAAACTTGTACAGGGTAAACATATGGAACATAAAAAATTTCTACAAGTAAAATTCAGTAATTTTCACACTTCAGTAGTGTGTGCATGTAGATACAAACCAAATGTATATCATGTGTAATAGGTGCATGTAAAAATACTAGATCATTTGGTTAGTGTGCGGCATTTTGTAAAGATTTATGAAGGAGTATTAACTTGAACAATCTCTTTTATTGCAGTGTTGGTCAGATCTAAAAAGTTCCACAAAGGAAAGGGCAAGTGAAATAATGAACTCAAACGGAGGACAGGTGGTGGACCACCCATTGATCTAAAGTTATCAAAATTGCAAGAACGCATTATTCAAATCACCGGGAAGTGCTTGGTGGTAGGAGATGAGGAGACTCCTTCTTTTGGGGTAAGTTACATAATATGCTGTTGAGCTATAATGAACTAAATGTTAACTTCTTAATTTGAATTATATCATAAGTATGGGATTTATATCAAGACTTCACGTGCACTGTGTATAAAAGCTTGCGTGGTATTTTCTCAGTTGTTCCAAAGAGAGAGTATGTTTTTAATTTATGAGTGTGATTACATTTTAATGCTTACTTTTCAATTTTTGGTGAACAAGTACTTATTTTTTTCAATTTTTGATTGAGAATTTGTTATGCAAAACTAATCTACAACAATTTTTTCCCCAAATTGGTAACAGTATGGTATAGTGAAAACACATTTCTTCAAATTTACAGAATAAACTACTTACGGAAGTGAGTTTCTGTAGACTTTTGGAAGTGTTTTTTCCCTTCGTTCAACTTATTCGGCCGGTAAGTCATGTATTTTTCGACATTAATGTATCTCCAATGCACGATATCTCTTACCACCATTACCATCGACTACGTGAATGAAATGTTCCGTGTGTTCGATTATGTAACCCCCTGTTAGTGTAGCAACCACGCTGTAGTTTTACAAGATGACGTGTGAGCGTTTTTTTTTCCAGTTTAATATTCTGTTCGCCTAACCTAACTGAATCTAACCTAACCTAACCTTCCGTGAATGGTTTGTGGACCAATTTTTGCTTAAAAACCATATGTGAATAGTTTGTGCTGCATTTTTTGGTTAATAAGTTTGGAAACACACTATCAGCTGACAATAGACAACTTAAGTAAAGATTTGCCCTCTATATTGTGTGTAACGAAAGCGAATTAGCAGCGAACAATAAATACTTCTAATGTGAAAAATTACTTTTTTCAGTAAAAAAAATGATAATCCCACATTCAAAAATGTTTCGCTATGCTTAACAGGTAAGTACAAATGTAAATAATTAGGAAATAAACGAGTGAAATGTGTTTTCACTATACCATACTGTTAACCGAAATCTCATCTGTATTCATATAAATTTAAGTAAATTGCTCTGCAATATATTAAAATACAATTTTTTTCAGCTGTTAGATCCCCCACCACAGGCCAGTTTTTCTGTGCTGGGTTTAGATGAAGAAAAAGCGTATTGTATGCCATCCACAGCTGAAATTGAGGTGGAGTTAGTCGACATGACGGCAAGCCCTGGAGAAAAGAGAGCCCACACGCCCACAGCCACAAGTAAACACAACTTAAATATGTCTATAAATATATTTTGATAAAGAAAGTTAGGTAGTCATTATCATCATAGATTTGTTTTCTTTGACAGGAAACTTGTTAAAATTATTCATACTATGTACCACACTAATTATGTAAATATTCATGTTTATTTATTTTCTGCTAATTGACTGGATATTTGTTGTCTTCCTGTTGCGTGCCCATGGGCATGTATACGTATTTCACACATATATAATTTCATTTTAGCCACAATAATGTGTTAATTATTGCATGAACAACATAAATTCAAATTTAAGCAATAGTTTTTTAGGGAACAACACTTTTGTTGGAGAAAATGTGCCTTGTTTGTCCCCCCCTGGGAAAAAAATACCTTCCTTGCCCCTCCCTGGAAAAGATCCTGCGGACGTCCATGCGCATGCCTTTTGTAGGTAACACAGAGTAGATTGACAAATGTGGCTACAGCATAAGTCATGTCTTATCTTTTCATACAACAAATTTTTAAGCAATCCATTTTTCATTTTGCCTTGAATTTACATTGAAAAAATAGGGATGCAGATAAATTAGTGTGAATTGGTACAGGCAGATTGGTTGATCAGTATTTCAAGTATTTTCAATGGTCCAGAAGTTCTGTATGTAGGTGTATTATTTTAATATAAAGGAATAATGGTCAATCCATATCAATTTTTTTTATTACCACCATTTGCATGAGTAATTCAAAATTGGAATTTTTTGAATGATTTTGTTAACAATGGTGGCCATTTTTGTGTCATTTCTTCCTGCATTTTTGAGCCTTGATAGTGTAGTTAGTAGGGATTTGAAATTTTCACGGAGCCTGAAATAAATTATTTCCATTCTTAGTTGCTTGTATTTTTTTTTCCAAAGAAACCAGATATATGGTGATAATGAGTTACCTGCGAAGTTAACATGACTGGAGCATGGTGCTGATTACATTATATCCAATTCAAAAATATGTAGATTGTGAATGTACTCTGCACATCCCTTAAATATGCCTTAATTGCATGATGAAATTTATATGGGGAACTACCTTCCTGCAGTGTGGGCTTTTGAAGACAGTCACCATAAATTTGAAAACTCTCCTAATAAAATTTTTGGTATTCTTGTGTACAAAATATTGTTTTCAGTATGTTTCAAGCTAGATTTTATGTCCTAAAGCTTTCTTTTTACCATCTATAATGCAAACGGCTGAAATTTAGGGTCATGAGTGGTGCTCGCTTGAATATAGGGAAGGGAAGCAATGTAGTTTGAATTTTCTTAGGATGGAAGCTTGTTTACACAATCACTGTGATATCTTATCATTTTAAGTCAGAAATTCATTGCACTTGCAACCAGTCACATGAAGCGGGAGTCGAGATTGGCCACAAGTAGTTGCAGCTTCCCAGTAATGGTACTCCGCTTGCAAGTTTTAAACTGTTCAGACAAACCTCTCCCTTGCACACCTTTTCATTCGTGACTGTTAATAATGTGCTTACTATGCCAGTCATATGATGCAATTAATGAATATGATAATTCAAATTAAATGGTGGTTTATTAATAATTAAATATTTATTTTAAACTAATAACATACATGTTCCCCTTTTGACTAACTTCTCCGAATTGTAACCATGTTTGCCAAATATGATTTTTTTGGTCATTCACCAGAGATATTGGGACACAGATTGTGTAAAAGAAATGGAAAACCTAGTATTTTCAAAGAGCTGTAGCTAGAAGAGAATAGCAGTAAAAGAGCTGTAATATTGCTTTCTGTTAAAACTTTGCATGTATATCCTCCCTCTAAAAATATTATACCTCTAGTATTACATTATTTCCCTAATTAAAATAACTAAACATGGATTTTTGTTCAAAAGCCAGAATCAGTTTTTGGGCTAGAATATGAGCCATTTGCATTAGAGATGGTAAAAAAGTAGTACAGATCATAAAATCTAGGTTAAAATGTATTGCTTACTACCATTTCTTTTTAGTTGAGTTATCAAATTTATATAAACTGGCTTCAAAGGCCACAGTTGCCTGAAGCTATGAATCAAGAGTGGTGGCAATTTTTTTAACAGTCCAAAAAAAATTTAAAAAATGTCTTTTTTTGCTGCCCTTGCACAGAGGTTCCAACAGCAACATTTTTTTTATACAAAAAGGGAAATGAATTAACTACTCAGGTTCTTCACGGAAGTACAAGTAAAAAAAAAATCCAATCATCAGTTCACATGTAAAATAATATTATTAGATTTGTGATTGTAATTCTTAAATTGACAGAATATGTATTAATGGGCTCGTAAATTTCCGATATGGCTTGAAACAAACATAAAAATAGCCTATGCTGGCTTGGAAGTCACCGAACACTTGTTTCAAACTTGTCCTTCATGTAGCAGCATTAGAAAATTCCTACATCTATTGTAAGGAGCAAAGAGTGGAGTGCATGCAGGGAAGAAAGTATCATGTTAATGGTAACTTGAGCGTGTAGCGAAAGTGTTGCTGTTGAGAATTTTTTTTAAATTTTCTATTCATCAGTTGTTAACAAGAATTAATGTAACAAAGGATGGACTTTTGTTTAGTGCATTAAATAAATGAAATGGATGCTCCATGCACGAAACTGATTTTCAGGAATGGAATTGTAGTGCATTCTGGCTCACTTTAATTAAGCCTTGAATGTACCACATTATAATACAATTTATGCTATTTCTCACATCTGTTATTGCTATCTTCAGAGCAAACTAAGTGTAAGAATAAATGGATTGTACCATACCTTGATCATGCATCTTGTTCAGCACAGTGTGAGAGATTTCACTTGTTCCTATACTTTATTTAATCTGAAGATGGCAACAACTTAATGAAGTGACACCAGTTTTAATATAATATGGTACAAGGGATGATCGAAAAAAAAGGTTACAAAGCCTAGTATGGCGCTATGTGTTTGACATAGCTGGAAGATCAACACACCTGATGATGGAGGGCACTCAACACTAGTCCTCGATGTAATCACCTTTTTTATTCAAGCATTTGTCACAACGGTAGATGAGGTTTTCCATACCAGTTGCACAGAAATCCACGTCAAGTTCTCGTAGCCACCGTGAGGCAGCTCTTTTGACATCACATGTCAGATAATGGTGGCCAGTCGACCGAATGGTAGTCTCAGCTCAGCTAATATTGAGCGTAATATACTTCTTCTGTCCTCACGAATACACTCATCCACAAGAACACAGTTTGCGTCAGTGGCTGAGGTACTGGGTCTACCGCTGTGTCGAGGATTGTCATTAACAATACTGGTCCGTCCTTATTTGAAGGCACGACACCACTTCGCTACATGTTGCCTTGAAATTGCCCCCTCTCCATACACCTCCACAATCTGCCTGTTAATGTCAGCAGGTGTAGTGTTTTTGGCCCACAGGAACCGCACCACTGCCCTCACTTCTACTCTTGACCAATTTTCTAGACGAGTCACCATTTTAGATGTCCGCTTCTCGGGTATACATGGCCAGAATCCGAAGTCCTTAAACCCGCAACAAGACAAACATGTTATTAATTTACACATAGCTTTTCGTTACTTTACAGTGAATAAAACATAAGTTATATGCTTTGTAACCTTTTTTCCGATCATCCCTCGTATATTGTGTAGAATATTTACTGTAAAAAGAATAGAAATAAGTTTTTCAAAGCTTTTATTGGAGATTCTCTATTCTGCAGGTACACCACAGCCCAAACGTAGGCGTGTAACTGCGAGGGATAAAAACACAAGTGCCATCCTGAAGTTTGAGGCTGCACAACTAATCCAGGCAGCAGCCCTGGAAAAGGTTGCTGCAGCCATTTCTGCCTTCACCGAAGTGAAGAAGGATGAAGTGGCAGCGATAAAGGAGATGGCTGCAGCAGAGAAAACAAAGGCAGCTGCCCAGCAAGAAATGGCAGCTGCATTGAATTTAATTTCAGATGCCATGTGCAGCAAGATTGTATAGTTAAACATGTGAAATAAAATTGTATGTTGTTTTTTTCAAATTTTCGTCTATTTCTTTGTGCTTTCTTTAATATTTCATGCCCATATCTTGAAAAATCATATAAGATTGATCCTTGTCACTTAACTAACAATATACTAAGTACTTTGATGCAAGATTAATGATCCTCTCCAGCTGTTTGACCTGCATAGTCTCTATTTAAGAAAAGGAATCAACTTTTGTATTAGAAATTTCTTATAGCCATCTTGATGTCAAAGGCTATTCAATTATTAACTCATAATCTTTTCATAGAAGGTTTCGCATAGTCCAAAGCCATGACTGGTTGTATAAATGCTCTTTCATCTAATTCTCAAATAGCCAACAGTGGGAGAAAAACTCAAAATACGTAAAATGCAAGTACAAATAACTTCTAATAGTCATAAATGATGTTTATTTAACCTTGTTACTCTGTAATAATGTGTCCCAGGTTTGATGCTCGGTGAAGACTGATACTGGTTCAGATCCAATTTTAAATTGGAGATGCAGTCCCAATTAGTGTATCTGTGCATAAAGCGGACTTAAAATAAAAATTGAAATTTACAAATACTTAACTAATTCCATATGTGGAGTTGTTTTAAGTACACTTTATGCTCAGATAAGGTAATTGGGACTGAACCAGTGGTGTAAGAATGATAAATTAACAACTGATAGTTCACAAAACATATAATATTTTTTTTGCCCCTACAACTGAAAGCAGGAAATGTTGATCACTAGAAAAGTAGACAGAATTACTAGATTAGAAGAAAACATTCATTAGCTGAATAGTTCGTAATTGATTGCATCACCCAAGGGTAGGAGAGGCGACAGGCAAGAAAACATGCTGGCAACGCTGACTTGCATCACTCCCTGCTCCTATTTTGCAATTTCTACCAAAAGGGAAATATATATATATATATATATATATATATACTTTTTCTAACTTACTGTTTGCTTTCTTGACTCATTGCACTGTTGAAAAGTAAATAACTGTGCTTTAGATATTCCAGTAGATCAAGTATACAATATTTTTCAGAGTATGAAACAAATCAAAGAACATTTAACCCTCCCCCCTTTTTTTCAGTCACTAAAATTGAAATTGATCAGAAATATCTTGGGGGGGGGAGGGAAACAATGACAAGAGGGAGATTGGTTGAACTTTCAGTTAAGTATCAAAGGGGGTTTGGGCTCGAAAACTGCACATCACAAGAATTTATTCCCATCAAAAAACGCAGATGGTTTAATGGTATTTTAACAATATTGTAATATTTGTAGCAACAGCTTGTTTTCATTTATGAATTTTCATGTTTGTATGGACTTATTATATACCTAGGACTTTATTATATTATTTTCTTAACCAAGTGTAGGGGTGCACAACTGAAAGTTGCAGGGGGGGGTGTGCAGAGAATGTTAGTTACTCTACTGGGCTGGACTTAAAGTGGAATCTGAACCACCAGGTACATCTACATGGTAAATTGTAGTTTAGTCTATCTTACAGTCATTCCATGTGAAAGTGGACATACAGTCAGTGTCACTTATTATGCATGAAATGGAAGGGAAAACTGGGCTGTTTTTGGAATTATTAATTTACTCTGGTAAATAAATAGAAACATTAGTTTCATGGCTTCTAAATAATGTATGGTTTCAAACCAATTACTTCTTGTTAAAAGTGGGATTTTATTTGTGATTCTGCACTTAATTTAGTTTCATTACCGTAAGAAAGCTAAATAATTTTGTTCTAATTTTCTCATAGATTGTTTCTATATCTTAAGTATTCTACTTAATTTCTGAAACTAACTTTAGTTTGAAGAATATATTTATGATAATTTCCATAGCTTTTGCATTGCTCCATACTCCTCCACAGTAATGTGCATGGTGTCACATTACTCACAAAATCTGTCGCACCCATCACAGGCAAAAATGTTCATAAAAAAAGTATGTAGTAATATTTTTTGAAGCTGAAAGCATCTAAATGTTGAGTACAGTTTGCTTTGTGAAATTAAAATACAACTATTTCAGTAAACCCCTATATTGACAAGAGTTTTCTGAAAGACTGAGGAAGGTCCAAAAGTCATGTCTCGCAAGTGTCACACCCGTCACAATTACAAAAAATGAATTTTCTGTAGCTGAGAATTGAGATGAGGAAGAAATATTCTGAAATTAAGTAACTTCCCTCAAGGAAAATTAACTGACATGATTGTACAGAGTTGCATACTTGAAGGTGCTAAGAAAGTAATTTAAGGAATGTAAATTTGTCTGAATATCACACCCATCACAATGGAAATGCCCCTTAACAATACACAATACATTGATATGTGAAATTAAATAGGTGATTGTGGTCTGAAACTGCTAGAATGGATATTTTTTACATGTGTGTGTATAATTATTGTCACATTAAATTGATGCGTTGCGGGTACGAAGGGCGAATTCAACAAACGTACATTGTGAGGGAAATGAGTTTCAAGTTGTCAGGCACAGTGTAAACTCCACAAAAACGTGGTAAGAGTAGATCGGAAAGTTTCCTGCGTGGTTTCCAAAGTTTTTTGTTGAGTGCCCCATGCCTCACAACTTGAAAGTTTACTTTTGTTCACCCTTCGTATCCACAACGCCTCAATTGATATTCCATTGCAAACACTCCAGTGTGGAGAGTACAACCGAGCTAAAGTGGTCCCATGCAGTACTCTAGTGTACAATACATGTAAGACTGTATCATATTCATCCAATAGATTGACAATCTTTTTTTCTACAGGTGAATATGAAACTTATATATTTGGATATATAAAAACACACAAAAGAGAAGTGCCAATTAAAAAAAAACAGGCCTTTTGCAGATTTGGTTTTTGCTATGCTGGCACCTTGCTTCTTTATAATGTAGACAGTGTTTCCTTAAAACTGCTGGTGCTGGGATCAATATCAGGTGTTTACCATTGTTAACAAGACTGAATTCTTGAGATTGGCACCTGCAAATATTTAGCTGGGGTCCCAGTGGCAACTGTGGTTGTGCTTCCAAATGTTATGGAAGGCACAACCAGAATTATCAATGGTACACCAGCCCAGGTTTTATATGCATTTTTAGAATTGTAGTTTGACACTATTTTTTTTTACTGTTATTGTAAGTAAAAGCCATTACCTGTCTCGATAGTTATTACAGTATAATGGTTTACATAGAATACAAAACTGTCTGCTTTTAGGTATGAATTGCATGTACTCAAAATGCAGAAAATAGTATATTTCGTATTAGAGATATAAACTGTAACAAGATAAGTAATCCAAGTTTCTTGATTTGAGAAAGATGGGGAATGTTCCCCAATCATATAAGTCCTAGAAAAACTTTAGATACTTGGATGCATTCTCCTTGGTAACTTTTTTTGGTAAGCAGAAAAGTTCTAATTTAAATTTTAAAATAAAAGAAGGGATAACTAGCACCACATGCCATCACTTCACTAATCAGCTTAACTTAGGGGTTCCCAAACTATTTTGTTTCATGGTGCCCTTAGTTTTTCAAGATTTCTCCATGGCACCAAAGTCTGAACGTAGGCCTATCTAACACTTGCAATGCTCAGTTAGTGGTGGTTAGGTTGCTTCCCTTAAGTTAAAAAAATAAACACATTTCATGTGTAAAAGGTATTAAATAACCACATATTTGGAACAATCAAATCATTGATTGAATATATTGGAACATTCCGAGGTGCCCCTGTAAGCCAGCAACGGCGCAAAGTTTAAGGAAAAAGAGAGAGACTTTTTTCTCTCCTTTCTTTTCTCTTAGGGAACCACTGGCTTAACCCCTGTGTAAGCACGTATTTACTTCAGCTTTCACCATATGTGGTTTCCTCAGTAGTTAGGGCAAGAATAGTACAAGTTTAAAATATATAAAATTTAAGTTGGGTTAAAACGTTTAAACAGAAGATAAAAGTCAATCCAGAATTCCTTGTCATTGCTTTCTACTTAGTTGCAGTTGTCAGCCTGAGATTGTGTAGGAAACAGTGGCAGGGTGCTCTGGTTTGACTTTCACAGAGTATTTTTAACCCCACATACCTTTTACATGTTTCAAACTTTTACTATTCTTGCCATAACTCCTGAGGAAAACCACATGATGTGGTGAATGTTGTGTAACAAAGAAATAAGTACATGCCTAAACTGAACTATATTTAGAAAAATACTCAAATAAAAACACAAATGTGTTTTTCAGAACACAATATAAAACTAATCGTTGCAGAAAATTAATATTATTTTATTGATTTCTTTTTACATAACACACAATTTTACAAGATACATTACACATGGTGGATGAAAATGATGGAGAAAAACAACTTGGAAGACCTTTACGTTATAACTTACGATCCTCAGCTTGGCAAATGTCCGACCGGAAATTTGTAAATGTTTCAATTAACAAAGGGAATACTAATAAGTTGGTGGGATATTTACATTAAACTAACACGTACACAGTGATAAAATATATAAATTAGGTCAGGTGCAGATATAGCTTGTACTTAAGCTTAATACTTATACCCAGGGGTAGAAAGAACAACTATTTCAGGTGACAGCTGATTTTTTTTTTTCAAATATTAACAAAGAAAGGCATGATTGCAACTAAGATAAATCTACACGTTTTGAAATATTATCTTAACATTTCTTAATTAATACAAGACTGGATTAAAAGTAATTAATTCTTGCGCCGGAGTGATCTTCCCAACAAATGCTCGACCGGTAGCATCATGAATACGCAATACATCTAATATATGGCTGACTACAATATCGCCGAAGATCTTGAAATTTGGACACCAACAATATTGCCACAACTCTTAAAATTTGGCTACCAACAGTACAAAAATTTGTAATAGCATGTGTATTATTCTGAAGTCATGATACACATGATACAGAAAACACAAACATCAAAGAGAATATAATATCCTCATCATTTAAAAGAAAGAACAAGTTTATGGGAAACTGAGAATTCAGATGTTAGGTTCTGCTTATACTATAAAAAATGCACATGGGATACCATGCATCTCAAAACAATAAGGTGTAGATGCACCAATAGTGCCAAAAAGTTTCCGCACACACTAAAATCCACAGAACACCAGGAAATAATGATTAATGTAAATTTTACCAGCTTTTCACTGGCATTGCCAAGAAAAATTGGAGGAGGATAGAAACTGGTAGAGAAGAGGAGGCAATCAAACAAATAATATTCTGTCCTTTACCATTTTTTAGCCTCCTTCCAATTTTGCTTGGCAATTCCAACGAGAAACTGGTGAAATATGTACTTTAATCATTATTTCCTCGTGTCCTAGGCTTTTTTAATGCTCTATCCAGCATGTGACAAGATCATTTCAACGGGCAAAATAACGCCGCACAACAGCATCGCGTGTTTGTTGCCCTAATGTGGCAACCCTGTTCCCTCTCTGTGCCACATGCTCAATGTTTGGTAGCTCTTCATCTTCATACTGGATGCCATCTTCCTCAAAAACAGGCATGTTGTGATGCATGCAAAAATTGTGCAATGCTATGAACACATTTATAATTTTTGAGGCCACTGGTGGCCGGTAATGCAGCACTCTGTGTTTTAGAAGACACCGCCACCGTTGTTTTAGAGTGCCTATTGTGCACTCCACTATACTCCTGGCTGCCATGTGCTTTCTATTGTATAATTCCTCTGGTGAGTTGTCCTCAACATTCCCATACGGCGTCATTAACCATGGCTCTTGGGGATACCCACTATCTCCTGAAATGACAGTTATAATTAGTGTTGATTATTTATGCTAACCTATCAAAAATACAATGTTTTCCAGTGATATAAAAATCAAACAATAGAAACAGTCATCCACTTCACTTGAGATTCCATCAGGCAGCTTACATGGTGGGCAAAATGTTTCTCTGTTATATATTTGTAATTTGGAACAAAATGAGGATTAACAAGCGTTGACTCGCAGTTCCAATTCAGCCAAATAAGAGTAATCCTATCGGCATAATAGGTAAGATACACACTGCTCCGTATTGTGTCAAAATCTGCTCATAAAACAAGGGAAAAGATATTACAGAGAAGAACCTCATTTGGGGCCATTGTGAAAAATTTTGCCATTTGCAGCATTTCTGTGTGTAACCGTTAACTGAATGAATTTTTCAGCAATTTTATTATTTTGTCTTATGAATGTTGTGATAAAATTTATGTACCCTACTCCCTGCCAAAAAGGAAATAAATATTCACATACACAAACGCAAAAAAAGCAGTCTATTTTCAATGGATTGTTTCTTTATATAAAAAGCCAGGCAACAAACATATCACTGACAAATGATAAAAATAACAGAATTTCTGGAAAATGAAAGAACCTTGCGCCCAAAGTGTCCATCCACTTTTCCCTTCCATCAGTCCAACTCTGGTCATTAGGAAGCCTGCTTTACACTACCCTCCCTTCTACATGAGAGCACGATGCACAGGAGTTGCGGGTCAGCATAGGCTCTTTTACCTGTGGTTCCATGCCCTAATCCCAACATTTTTTTTGGCAATGCCGGTGCATACCATAATAAAATTCACCTGGGAAGCCATGCATCTCAAAATAATAAGGTGTAGATGCACCAATACCACTGTGTTCATCTAGCTACGAATACCATGTTGTAAGATGTATTTCAAATTTAGAAACGTGTGCCCTTTTACAGAAGAGAGAGTAAGAAAATATATGAAACAAGAAAACTACTGTCATGTACTTTCATTGATTTGAAACATTTGTGAAAATGCAGCCACGGAGTCTTTTCCCCACCACTTCCAATGTGGGAAAGAAGGAAGAAGACTCAATGATTCAGTCCCATGAAATATTTTATGGTGGAGTGGTTAGCACACCGTGCTATGATGGCAGGGGTCCCAGGTTCAAATCCTCACCAGGCATGGATGTTTGTCAGTGTCCATTCATCAATTTAATCATACCATCACTCATCCCCATCTTCGCAAATTAGCCAAAAGTGGCACAAACAGCAAAGTAAAATAAAGCAAATCAATTTTCCTTCCTACATACAAATAAAAGCTAAACTGTGAAAAACTAGTCTCAGGGCATTTATAAATATGTATAAATTCAATGGGATTTTGGATTATTAAAAGTTGCAATTTTTCACATCGACAGAGAAACTGATGCAGAATTCCTGGAACCAATAATTCATGCATGCCACACTGTATATTATATATGTAAAAAGTAATTATCTTACCCAAAAGCCATGTATTTCTTGAACCAGCATTATATGCATCACTTAGGAAGTGTTTTATGTCCGAATTTCTCCACACATACGAATCATGTGTTCTGCCAGAGTACCGGGCACATGCAGCAAGAATCTTCCTATCGCAATCTGCAATCTGCAATGTAACAGCACAGAAGTTTAAAAACACATTCAATTTGGAAAATTCCAATATGCATTACGGTAATAAAAGTAATGCTACCAAAAAAATACAGTTGATTGTTATTCCATTTTATTACTGAACATTACTACTAAGAATGAAAGAAAGTTATGAGAAACTGGTCTTGGAACAGAAAATGGAGGGAGTAGGGAATAATGTGAACATTTGACCTTTATAAATTATTCAAACAACCATACTCGGATAATATAGCAACCCTACTCTCATGAATTTACTTTTGGCCATACTTGAATCCTTTGCAATTAATACCACTTCCATAATTATTCTACATTACTCCTCCAATTTGTAACATGTTTCCCCTCCTCGGTATATTGTCTGCCATTAGAAGGTGTGCGATGCACTGATCTTGTTCTCACCACCTGCCATTTCCCCCCAAAATAGATGAAGAATTGCAGAAAATAAAAAAAAACTGATGAAGAGAATGCAAAGTTATGGAGCAATCACTTCTGTGTGTATTCAATTCATGGAAGTGTGCGGACACTCGTAGAAAATGGGAAAAAGATGTCAACATTAGCAATCAATATACAGCAACAAATTTAAATACACATTACCAATGTACCAATTGTGAAAAAGAAACATTCTTTAGCATAATTGAATAGGTAATTTATCTAGTGTGAGGGGAAGGAAAATTTTAGATGGGTGGTGGTGGAATATACCATACTTGTATATTGTATATTAAACATTACAGGAAAAACATCCCTCATCTGTGTCATGAAACCTGTCCGTATGGTTGATATCATTGCATAATAAAAATAATAATGATATATTTACTAGAACCTTAAAAGTTGAAGTAGTTTACTGCACTAAAAAATGGAGTAACCTTATGTAACACCATCACTGTTCAATACTCTACATTCCAAGCCCTATCTTAATTTTACTTTCAATAGCTCCATTCACTTCCCAAAATTTACACCTCCTTGCTTTCTCTTACATTTAATCGAGGCCTCCTGTGATTTTCTGACGTTGAAACTACCTACCTCACACACATTTGGTACAGTTTCTCAAATATACACTGCAGGATGTGTTCTCAGCTTATAATGGCAATATTGTAGATTACGTGGGATGTTGGTTTCTATTATTATTCTTATTATTGATGTGACACTCAGACCTATTGTTATAATTCACTTTTAATAGCAATTAAGAGCTGTGCTTTACACCAATCCTATGCATTGGAGTATTTAATTTCTGAAATTCTTCACTTTGAAGATATATATATAATGCATTAATGCACTTGTTGTACATAAATACAAACAGTACTCAGAACTTCATATGACATAAGGTGAACAAAAATTGTGAAACTTACCAGTTGGACATTTATCGAATGAAAATTCTTGTGGTTGATGTATGCATGCTCAGGATAGTTGGGATCATTCACAGGTGGTGGTACAATTGCAACGTGTGTGCAGTCAATTGCACCAACAACACCCGGAAAGTTATAATCTTCATAAAACCTAAAACAAATATATATATTCAATAAGATTTTCAAATATGCACATTATGTGCTTGTACATATTTTTCACAACACAACAAAGAACTGTCTTCTAGCAAAATAATGTTTTCGGGAAAACAGCGTAAGCCTAAAAAATTTCAACAGAATAGTCATGCAAAGATTTTCTTTCTATGGTAAATGTCTGTTATATCGGAGACACATTAAAATCGGATGTTTTGTGTTTCGGATGGTTTGTACTTAACAATTATGTATTGCGGAACATAACATTGATTTTTCACATTACGAGTAATTCTTTTGGTTCCTTTATTCCATTGCGGAACATACAATATACCACGCACAGCTGTGGATCATTGCACATCATGCTTGTGTTTTGTCGATTTGGAGTGCATATGCAGTGTTTCAACCTTCTTAACCGAAAAATACCTACTTTCGTGTTCATTCTGTCATCACAAACCATTGACGGGTAGCCCTAAAAACCATTCACGATAACTCCATGGACCATTTCCGGCAAGGTTAGGTTAGGTTAGGTTGGGGTGGGTTAGGTTAGGTTAGGTAAGCATAGTTAAAAAATCTCTTAAAAAAAAAGGAGTTTCGAAACACTGGCGAGACCACATTACTTTCGACGCTCGCGCCATCTGCAGTTACAGTCACAGACACTGCACAAAATGCAAGTTTATTATATCAAAAGTGCTTATTTCTTGTTGTGCAGCATTCTACGGTGAGAAAATACCTCCACGAACTTTCAAAATGCTACAGAAATTCATTTCCGTAAGTAGTTTCTTCTGTAAAAAATGAAGAAATGTGTCTCCGATATAACAGACATTTGCCCTTTCTATTTGTGGAGTGTTATAGTGTAAGCCTCAAAAATTTCAACAGAATAGTAATGCAGAGATTTGTGAAGTGTTATTAATATTATTAGGTATCAACATAAAAAATAAGAGCAAGAAATAAGGCTACATTTCTAATTAAATTAACAATTATAAAAAAAATACATAACATATCGATTTTACAACTTCTAATCAACAAGAAGCAAATAATATTTACAGAAATAGTTATCATACCTCTTTTTGACTTCCAGCTGTTCTGCCTGGGTGGTTGGAAATCTTATCCAGTCACTCACAAATCGCCTCAGCATTGCATCACAAACTTGTTGCATGCACCGGCTTACGGATCTTTGGCAAATATCAATGCACTTGTTCTGTGCTATTGCCATTTGGTAAGATCCTGAGGCAAAAAAACAAAGAGCTGCTAATACCTGAAAAAATATGGGAAATGATGCACAACCACTGTATGCCACAAATTGTTTCATTTTTTTTCCTTTTTAATAAAAAGCACTTAACCCAAATGGATAGATAATCTAACACTCAAATTAGACATAACAAAAATAATTCAGGATCCAGACTTACATTTAAAAAAAAAACTAACTCGACTAAGACAAAATTACGACTTTTGAATGTGACCTTAAAACACCAAATTTATTTATCAATACAACACAGGATTAAGACTAACTTTTTAAAGAGAAGCTTATCGAAATAGCGGTCAGTCAGCAACAAGACATCCTTACGAAATTGCATATTGTGTGTATTTGATTTTCCACCAAAATACAGAAAGCGCACAAACAACATAACTGTACTATATATATATATATTTTTTTTTAAGTAATGACAATGAAGTGTAAGTAATGAAGTTATATAAACGAACTCCAATTATTATTTAAATTTTTTTAAAACTAATTTTGAAATTTTTCCCTCTTTCTATATTAAAGAGAAACCTAATACCGTGTTTATGTCATACCTAATCTGAAATAAAGTATAGTACACAACAATGAAAGGAGCAGAAAAGTTTTGTCAACAAAAAATTGTTGGTTGCTGAATTGAATCGTTTTCTGTAAACATTTAACTGCTTTCATTTGCAGCATATAAACCTTAAAAAAAAACTATGTAAATGTATGTAATAATCGAAACACTTACCCTTACGTCTGAAGGTATGGCAGACACACGGCTTCTTGGTGGTAATGCTGGACGCAATTGTTCAATTAACTCATTCGCCATTTCTTTCGTCAATCGAAACATTTTTACAAATTTTCGGTCGGACATTTGCCAAGCTATGGATTGTAGGTTATAACCTAAAGGTCTTTCAAGTTGTTCCTCTCCATCATTTTCATCCTCCAGCATTAATGCTATAACAGCTTCCATTTTGCAACTCGGTTGCCCCATATGCGCGCGACTCGTTTTATATTTAATTCTGTGCAAATCACATGCCTGGAAGCTTGCGTGTATCACCCTCACTGTTTATTCAGATTTTGACCTTAACTATTGATCATACATTTTTTTTTATTGCATATTTCCCATGTCAACACAAAATATATATTTTCTCTTGGATTAATTTTAACAATAATGATGAAAATTAGAGAAAGAGTAGAGAGAGAGAAAATCCTCCTCCGTAGCTGAGCAAGTTACGGCGTTCACTCGTCTTGAGATTGTTCGCTGCGAGACGACATAGGTTCGAATCCGGCTCTGGTCGGAATTTATCCGGCCTACGTATAGGGCCGGTAGCAACCCACTATTGTGAGAAAATTGGGGGAGCTATAAGTAACTAGTGTAAGCTGGTTTCAGATATCTTCTATAACAGCTGAGGGTTCGTCGTGCTGACCAAGATCACCTCGTTGCCAGTTAAAAATAACTCTAGGTAGGATTCCCCATCCAAATTTTTGTTTCGTGTTCATGGCGATAGTGATGCCCAATGCTACAACTTTTTCTCCCAAAAAAAAAAAAAAAAAAAAGTCTCTGCTCATGACCCTCCTGAAAGCGACATGCTCCAATTTCTTGTCTGCTTCGTGACGTGCATCCAAATTCGTGTGCGTATTGTAAGCAATATCGTAATCTTTGCATGCCGCGTCCAACGGATTCACACCCTTGTCTCCTCTCTCCAATCTTTTCTCGAGTTTGGTACCCGGTTCGCAGTATTGGTAGCCAGGTAAATGCATCTCGAAAAATAACTTGTTGATGATGTCGTTCACGAGTCCCTTTCCTTCGGCAACGTTCCAGAATCTCGGAGGCAGCGTGTTGATAATTTTTATCAGGTAGCCGATACCTTTGTCGTCGTTCACGATGAAGTTGGAAAGTTTGCCAACATTGTAATTGGAGAGTGATGTTACCCCTACAGATTTTACTTCACAATAAAGGTTGTTGACACTCATCGAGACACACGCCCCAGAAGACAACTGGTGGATGGATAGTTGTGTATGCCAGCCACCAGTTGGGCCTGCGATCAGTTTAGTTGTTTTAAATTGTGAGTGTGTGTGTGAATTGAAACACTTCAATTTCTTACCAAGTGGTAATATATCGACGTTTTGTAATCAGTGTGTCCTATTCCGAGTTCCAGTCAGGTCACATAATCAATGTTTCAGATTCCATTTTAAACATATCCCGAGTCGTGATTAGCCTATGTGTGCAAAAAGTAATGTTAAAACAAACTCTTGACCTCAATAATACAAGTTATGTATTTTCTTTCAGCTGTGGTCCCCTCTTTTTTTTTTCGCGAGAAAATAACAAATTAACCTAATCATTAACTCAACAAATAAAAAATACATCTCTAAATTAATTAATAAAAACTGTTATTACACCCAAACCTCTATTTTATCGTAAATATAAATAAAATATCATCTTACATAGTGAAAACAATGTGAAAATTGTTCTAGTAAGTGATATATGATTGTCAAACACATACATAAATACATTATGTTACAGATTCCACCGATGTAGTTTCCGGTGAAATAATTATGATGAAATTACTTTCCGGTTCTCGTCGGTAAAACCTTTGATCGCACACCGGACACGTTTCAATGTTATTGTGAGATTGAAGTTCATCGCTGGATAATAGGAGCATTTGGTTTCGATTCGCGTAAGAGGCTGCCAATGGTCTCAACCTCTTCAACTATCTTTTCAAAAAAAATGTTTGATTACGTCTGGTCCTCGGTAAACATACGGTTCATCTATCCTATCCTGTCGCACAACAACAATATCCGAAACTCGAGGCTTCGTGCGGTGTTGTGGAAGAAAATTCAGGGATGAAGAATATACATGACTTGATTTATTTATTTCTTCTCTTGTTTTTTCTGAGAGCATATGCGAGTCTTATTCAAGAACTAGAATGATTGTGCCTTTCGAATCGAATTTATAGAGGGGTAGAGAGAGGGCCAATATGAACAGGTTAGAAACAAGTGATATTATGATGATAGCCGTCGCCATTTCAGAGTAGCAAATGTTTAACATTAATTGTTGAATTTTATTTTAGGCTAGGCATATTGACTTCGTCAATTTTATCAAAACAACCATTATTCATCCTCATCGTTGCCATTAGCCAAAATAGCCTCGCTTCTTTTCTTTTCCCAATTTTCGTAGTAATCTCCGTTCACACTTGGCTTTTATAGATTAACAAAAATCGTCTGAAGTTTGAACACGTCATACAAGTGCAACCTGATTTTGTGATTGTTCTCATCGATTATTCAAAATGTCTAATTTTCGCATATTCAAATACACACAAGTGGAGGGGGTTCATGCCACATTAGTGATTTTAAATTGTATTCTCGGAGCCACGCACACATTTCCTAACATTGTTGCCTTGTAGTCGATGAGTTGTGCAGGTACAGCTGTGAAGTTGTTAATAAGACCCAACACAGACAAGTCACCCAACATTGCTTTTCGACATAGATTTTTAACTAGAAAAATTGTTATGATTACAGTACACCCATATCAGTATTCAATAACATGGTGCCATTTTTTCTGTTTCTGTTGCCAACAAAAGCAAATCTACAGACCACAGGTTCGAGAAATAAGACATTAACTATATTTTGCATACATGTAGGTACGCCCCGCGAGGTGTGTTATTGGAAGACTCAATACATGTGAGCAGTGGAGTAAATTTTTTTTCTTTTATTTTGATGTCCATGCATTTATCTGAACCCCCCTTGTCCAACCAAAACAAAAACTCCGGTCCCATCTGGAGACTGCAAAAACTGATATGTATGTTTATTCAGAAAAACCATCCATGGACAATACCGTTGCACCCCTCCATGTGCATTTTCCTTGTTGGCTGAAGGCGAAGATGGCCGAGACTGCTTTCGAAATTGCTTTCAGCCTCGCATCACGATACAGCCGTTTTCTACAATTCTATTAGCCTACTATTATTATCTAAAACTATTTCATCACACACAATCAAAAAGATAAAAAAAATAACATTTCTCTCCTTCACTCGCTTTTAGCCTTCGTCCAGTGTCCTTCTAGATAGCAGGTGAATCGTGACTAGCAAAAATATTGAAATCGAAATATAAATTATCCGTTATAACCCCTCCTCCTTTTTTTTTCTCTCCCCTTCTTTACATGCCCGCTCGATGACATTGAAATAAGCGAAAACACACCGCTATGCTTAAAAAAAAAAAACATCCATTGTACAACTCTATAGGTCGAGGTTCATAAGCCTCGTACATCTCATGCGAGGGACTGCATATCTTGTTTACAGTTTATAGTGGCATCATATTCCTTCACTCGGGAGACTTGCAAGACAACTCATTACTAGATCTGTTTTGTCGATATGAGAATGCTTGCTATCAGTAATAAAATTTTTATGGTGTTTAACCTAACAGCTGAGGGGCCGGGACATTCCACATTTACCTTTGCTAGTGCAATAAATATCAATATTTTTAAGTTATACAATAATTTTGACATTATATTCATGTCTATTTCCAAAACTAGATTTATATACACAAACAACTCGCTCTTGCAATATATTATCTATTGTGAAAAATTCTCGCATGTTCGCGAAACAGGAAATACACGTCATAGCTTCCGTGAATCGAGCACAAGGTTACTGGAGCACGCAAAATACCGTATGCCAAGAATAAAATATTCCAAATGCAGGCATCATGCACAAATAGAATAATCGGGTTGAATTTACAGTCTAAAACCACCATGTTCTGGCGGCAAGTGTCAAAAACATGTGGTTAGGAGATTTTGATAGGGAGTGAGTGAAATAGTTGTTGCAAGTTACCTTTTAAACCCAGTACATGTGTAGGAATATATTGCGTATAAGCTGTCTCACTCTCTCCGTATGTGTGTCAGGTGGTCGTGTTGATCGTTAGTTGTATGTCACAGCTTAACCCTACTAGGTAATATTTTTACATGAGGTAAGTTGGCATACTCTGCGAGGGTATATGTTTCAAGCTTCTAGCTGTAGAAGATTAGCTTTAGCCTATTTGAGTTTGGCTCGTCGAAAGCAACTCAAACAGTGTTGCCAGCTGTAGGTTAATTTTCCCCGTTATACAATTGCAAGAGGTGAGTTGCTTATACCCTATCTGGAAGATGTGTCCATGGCTTATGTCGTAGGTTAATTTAGTTTGCAATAAATCTTGTGTGTGTTGACCCTTACAAGTGATATAGCTGCCTTTCTACCTTTGAGTCACCTGTAAGGCTATATGTGAGTGGGCGAGTGAGGTTAGTTTAGTTTACGATAGATCGACTTGTCATGCTATGTACTACTTTCTGCTTTTTGAGTTACCTGTAAGACTATATGTAGGTAGGTAAGTGAGGTTAGTTTAGTTCACAATAAATCACACTTTGAATTTACTCACACTCTCTTTGTCTGTGTGTCAGATGGTCGTGTCGATCGCTAGTTGTATGTTACAGCTTAACCCAAACTAGGTAATATTAACTGTACTTCAAAAAATAAAATTGTGTATATCTCATATCAAACTAGAAATAAGAAAAATCAAACATTAAGCATTCATGCAGATTAATTAAGCCGTAAATTCAAAATTTTGACCCCCACACAAATCGCATTACATACATACATACATGTAGAAAAAAACAAAAATATGCTTTTTTTCGTCCTCGTAGTGTTTACAAGAGTCCCCTGTAAGTAAGACTAATCAGGGGTGGACCTACAGTTTCAAAAACCACTTGTGCAAGTATCGAATCCTTAAATACCACTGCACCATAAGAGGGAGAAGGCCCGGTGAGAGGGGGTAGAAAGCTGGAAACATTAACACCGCTATTGCCAGTTAGCATCTTCTTCTTCTTATTGCATACTTATCATCTTATAGAAGATTACGCCGTCAACTTGTAACTTGTAGGTTAGCCTCACCTGTAAAATATCATATATTTAAAAAAACAAAAAAATTGTGAAGCAACTAGTCAGTGTTGCCAACTCCTATTGGACGAATCTTCGACAACAACTCTCTCGCATAATTCAAGCACGAAGACTTTCGCGACAGACCTCGGTGCGAAAAATAAATTTCCCTACTGGTCCAAGCACACTCTTCCACGCATACAAAAACATTTCGACAAGCACATGTACAATTTGGATTTCACCTCAACAGTGCTGCAGAATAACAACAATCCAGCCAATAAGGCACCTCTGATCAAATTAACACTGCACACTACGATCAAAATCCAATATAAGTTAGTTCGATGCGCAAATTAAAAAAATAATAACTCACAAAACTCTACAGAGGCATTAGGCTTTTGATAGCTATGACCGTTAGAACTGGTGTTGAGCACCCACGCACCCTGGCGGGGTTATAGAGGCCAGAAATCCTAAAAAATAAAAAAAAATATTATTTGTTTGTTTGCATCACAATACAAAAATAATAAGAAGCACGCGCACACATGTGTGGCACATCGTTCCCGCGAGAGAGGTTTACAAAAATCCCGATATACATTGGCGCCCGGGACTTGGAAATAATACGTATTCGCTCACCACTGTTGCCAGCTATAGGTCTCTCTCCCTCCTCATCTTACAGCAATGTTGGTGTGTGTGTTCCCGAGAGAGGTTTACAAAAATCGCGATATACAAACATTGGTGTCCCCGAGACTTGGAAGATTACAATAAGGTGCATTCATACTTCAAGAATAAGAGGATGAGAGGATGAGAAGATGAGAGGATGAGAAGATGAGAGGATGAGAAGATGAGAGGATGAGAAGATGAGAGGATGAGAGGATGAGAGGATGAGAGGATGAGAGCTCATCTTTCACTCATCACTGCTTTTTCTGCACCGTGAAACATCGTTAGCGTAATTAATGAGGCGCGCGCGCGCGTGTGTGTGGCACATCGTTCCCGAGAGAGGTTTACAAAAGTCACGATATACAAACATTGGTGTCCCCGAGACTTGGAAGATTACAATAAGGTGCATTCATACTTCAAGAATGAGAGGATGAGAGAATGAGAGGATGAGAAGATGAGAGGATGAGAGGATGAGAGGATGAGAGGATGAGAGGATGAGAGCTCATCTTTCACTCATCACTACTTTTCTGCGCCGTGAAACATCGTCAGCGTAATAAATGAGGCGCGAAACGGGGAGAGAAAGTGAGTTTTTGAGGTTTTTTGTGGTCGTTTGGTCAAGAAATCAGAGTTGCAGTGGGAGTCACATTTTTGATACTACTACTAATTTCCACCTATTTACTACTCATATTAAAAATATAACACACTATTTCATCATTTACAATTTTTCTGCATTCAGTATTATCGATAAAATATTAAAATATAACTGAGTTTTACATCCTCTAATCAGTAAATATTGTCTGTACAAAGAGAAAGTTAGAATATGGCTGCCAAGCGCAGCGTCACAGCAAGTTCAAGCATGCATCTGTCGCGCCTCTCTACTCTTCCCTCCAACTCCACGTTTGCCGCAAATTCAGACAACAGAGATTGGCTGAGTCCCGGATGGAACAGCGCTCTAGGTAACATCTGTTGTTAATTCGGACGCAGCCCTGGCTACCTCCACTAGTCAGTATTGCCAACTCCCATTCGTAGGTTAGCTTCGCCTGTAAAATATCATATGGTGAAATATTCTTGAGGTGAGTTGGCAACACTGAACCGCAATTGATGTTGCCAGTGTTGCCCGGGACTTGGAAATAATACGTATTCGCTCACCACTGTTGCCAGCTTAGTCTCTCTCTTTATCTTACAGCAATAGGTATCTCTATCTTTTTTAGTTGCAGATGGGTTGCCAACACACTCTAGTTAATAATACTACATATTATACGCACACACGCACACACATACTGTGTTGCTATCCATCTCTTTCTCTTTTACGGCAGTATATATTTGTTGCCGGCACTCCTTGCTAAATTGGCTAAACCCTTGCCAAGTAAAAAAGCTGTAGATAGATGTTGGCAATACTGCCGGTTGTTTAACTCTTCCCTCTCTCTTTTTTTTTTGTAAAAAACTATGGCAAAAATACCAGTAGGTTGGCAAATTGCTTTATGCACTGTAAAGCCTCAAGCAGTATTGCCAGCTCCTCGCTTTAGGTTAGGTTAGACCCAAAAACAAAAATCTTGGTGACTTTTCAAGTAAGATGTTGGCAACTCTCCTTTATTCTCGGGATTCATGTCAAACTGCAGTTTGCCGGAGATGGGGAACTGGTAATAATTCAAGTTGTTGTTGAATATGTAGAAAGTCTTGCCCACATCCTCGTCGTACTGGGTCAGGATGCTATTCAAGTGTATAATCAACAAACCGTTGAGTTTAGACAATAGGGAGGGCAACAGGTCCAAGCTCGCAGGTGGCGACGGTGCACTTTGGGCGAATGCCTCCATAGCCTGCTTCCTGAAGCCAAACAGGTTCATAGGCATTGTTATTTTATTTTATATTTAGCGATTCGTTTCGAGCCTCAAATAATAATTCGAGCGTCAAATAATAATTCGAGCCTCAAATAATAATTCGAGCCTCGTCAGTACTGCCACTATTTGTAGGTTAGCTTAGCCAGTGAAAGATATAGTGGAATCTTCGGATGGGTTGGCAAAACCCCCTCAAAAAACTAAAAAATTATACACCGTGAAAGGCTACGCCGAATTAGAAACACTGGGGTTAACACCCAAAAAGCTACGCCGAGTTGGCAACACTGTGAGGTTAACATACACCCAAAAGGCTACGCCGAGTTGGCAACACATGTACACTCACACACACTAAAAAATTATACACCATAAAAGGCTACGCCGAGTTGGTAACACTGCTAGTGACGTTAACATACACTGTAAAAGGCTACGCCTCACCCGAGTTGGCAATACAGCAAGACAAGCCTCAAGCAGTATTGCCAGCTCCTTGTTTGAGGTTAGGTTAGACCCAAAAACAAACCTTGGTGATTTTTTCAAGTGAGGAGTTGGCCACACTGCGAGAAAAGCCTCAAGCAGTGTTGCCAGCTCCTTGCTTGAGGTTAGGTTATACCCAAAAACAAAAACCTTGGTGATTTTTTCAAGTGAGGAGTTGGTAACACTGCGAGCCCCACGGAGCCCCATTTTCGGTTTCTCAACTGTCCCACCTACACTACTCTCATTGTAGGTTAGTTTAGTGCATAAAACATCGTAAAATAAAAAATAGGTCAAGAACAAGTTGGCAACACTGCTTGAGGCTTGCTTTGCAGTGTTGCCAACTCTTTGCCTTAGGTTAGGTTAGACCCAAAAACCTTGGTGATTTTTTCGGGTAAGGAGTTGGCAACACTGCGAGAAAATGGGGCTCATGCCTTACGAGAGAAATCCATTAAGGCGAGCCCCACGGAGCCCCATTTTCGGTTCCTGAACCGGCCCTACTCCTCTACTCCCGTCACCCGTCATTTACGCCAATTACAGACCACGTCAAAAAGGCATGTGTACTGAAATCATTCTTCATACTTAAGCAACTACCCAATATAATCGGAAATTACGCCTGACATCGATATAATCTAAAGTAGTCAAGGAAGTACAATGTTTTAACAGTTTATTGTTCCTTTATTTCGGCGAACCTATCAACGAAGTTTGGCTCTCGATCCAAACACATGTACAACAATTTTGAATTAATTACAATAGTAAATACATTGTTTGACGTCCGGCGTCAACATAATTCTTCAGTGCAAAACTAACAACAAGTTTTAACTAACGGTCAACGCGACCGTAAAATTTACATGCAACTTCAGCTTCTTTTAATTCTCATTATCTACAACCAATCCCGCCTTCAACTAATACATTGACACCAGGAATATTACGTGGGGGTAAATTTAAGAACGTACGCCCTTTTTTGTTTTAAAACTTACTAAAAATGTAACCAGCATAATACAGGGTGTCCGGCTTAGACCTTTAACATTACAAAACAGTATAACTTTAGTTACATTCGATATCAAATGAAACTTATTGTTTGTATGGGACTGGCAACTGTGGACATTTGCGAGAATCACCAGTACTTCTAGTTGACGTGACGCGCATGCGCGTGTAACGCATAAATTCCAAGATGGAGGAGTGGACGGTTCAGCAGAAAGCGTTGTGCGTTCTTTCACTGGCAGAAAACAAATCTGTGAAGCTTGTTCAACGTGCTTTTCGGCGTGAATTCAATCTTCAACGTCACGACAATGTTCCTTCCTATTTGAGTATTGCTAAGTAGGATAAACAACTAAGAGAAACTGGAAGTGTTGTGTCGATGCGCGGGAAGTACGCGAAGCGGAAGGCATCAGAGGAAAACACTGAAGTGATTTGCTCTGCATTCACAAGAAGTCCAAGAAAAATCAATATGACGTGCAAGTTTAGAGCTCAACATTCCTCGGTCTACTATCCATGACGTTGTGCACAAAAGGTTACGTCTACGGGAGTAAAAAATCCAGTTACATCAACGAGTTTATCCTGATCATAAACCTAAAAGACAGACGTTTTCGGGCAAAATGTTAACCGAAATTGACAACAACAATGCTTTTCTGATGAAGCTGCATTCCACACGTGTGGCAAAGTTAACAAGCAAAATTGCCGTATTTGGAGAAGTGACAATCCTCATGAGTTTCGTGAAATTATGAGAGACTCGCCAAACGTTAATGTGTGGTGTGGGTTAATGAAAGAGAAGATAATAGGCCGTTCTTCTTTGCTGAAGAAACAGTGAGAGGAACGAAATATTAGACATGCTTCAGCATTACGCTGTGCCTCAAATGCCTCCAGAAACCATTTTCCAACAAGATGGAGCCCCTGCAAATTTTGCTATCATTGTACGAGAATTTCTCGATGAGCATTTCCCTAGAAGATGGATAGGAAGAGGATTTAAACCACTTGCTTGGCCTCCGCGCTCGCCGGATCTTTCCCCCCTAGACTTTTTCTTTTGGGGGTTCATCAAGGACCAAGTCTACAGTATGCCCGTCGAGAACTTGGAAGATCTGCGTAACAAAATTCGTCAGGCGATTAACAATGTGAACCCTCAAATGCTAGTGAATACCTGGACGGAATTGGAATATCGGTTCGACATCTGCCGTGCCACAGAGGGGGCTCATATCAAGGTTGTGTGAAGTGCAGGTGCTGAGACAAAAAAATGCATGAGTTTTTCTACCAAAATGTAAATTTTGGTAATAAAATTGGGTTTCTCTGCAAAATTATGCTCTTTTCTAATGTTAAAGGTCTAAGCCGGACACCCTGTATATACATTTACTTGGTGCTCTGAATCGTCCCTCTTAAACGTCAACTTGGCCCGGTATCCCTTATTTTTAAGTTATCTAGACGCGATTGCCCTAAAATGACGAAACTGGGAACCGACGTTATTTTTAAACTATTGGTTACTAATCCAGTTCTGTTTCGTTTTCACTCAAACGCAAGGAATGTCAAAGATTGCAATGGGGGTACCCCCCCCCCAGGTTCTTTTCTGATTCAAAAACAGTGTTCCAATTCATTAACAAAATCCCTTCTGACGCGCAAATCACAATAATGCACTGATTTCTCACTACATACCTCGATTTCTCTGTTGTGAGTACACTATCTCGTTACGACGACATCTCAAAGAGTCAATAGGGGATGGTGGAAGAAACTGCGGCAGAACTTACGACTCACGAACAGGTGCCATCTAGTTATCCAAACGGCACACAAACCAGAACTTCTTCTCGGAATGCATTGGCCCTCTCCTCGTCAGTATGCAGCTTCACGACCTCTTCCCAATTGTCACATTCTTGACTCGACGAACTCTTCCGTACTGGAACGTGGCTGGTAACCTCTTTTCAATTGGTTACAAATGTTGACTCGTAGATTCGCTTCGCTAGCATACTAAAACTGCGTCCGCGTTGACTAGCACCAAATGCTACTCTATCGCACGGAGAAACTGGAACCTGTATCGGGAAGTGTTCATTTTAACGACACTCCCGAGACGAGGAACAAATCTTGGCGATTCACCTTTCGACTGCCACACTCTTGCAAACAGTCTAATTAATGCAAAAAGTCGAACGTCCCAAAAATGCCTCTATCGACGAATAACTAAGACACCATTCCATTCTCGTTGCTTCGTAAAGTTCTCAACCGGCTGTACCTCGCAACAAATAACGTCCCTATACAATATCTTGCACAACGCTGAATTCAAGTTCTATTTGTATGCTTGCCCAACATTCCCCCCTTGACGAACTCAGGCGCAGGAAACACTGACTAGTGTGTGTTGCGCGTATAAGCGTCGGCCGGTCAGTGGTTTCACTTTCTCTCGAACGAGGAACCAACTGAGAGGGCGCAACAATACCCTTTATCGGTGACTTCTTGTTTCTTATTCGGTCATAAACAAATAAAGGAAGCGGAGCTTACCAGCTATCAGAAGCTGGGGCAGAGCAGTGAGGTGTTTTGTATCGCGTAATATTCAGATATTCGTAATTGCGATCTCGCAAGAGAAACTCTTCACAATTATGATGGTAGGATTGTCTCATTCCTAGGTACTACCTTCTGACATACATAATGCTAAGTCTTAAAAATAAGGCATTTAATATATTACCTTAATGACAGTCACAGTGGACTCATTTGATACTTGTAATCATAGGGAATACAGATAAAACAAACTGTTGAATTTTATGATTTAATAAGCAACAAAACAAATAAAGAATAAAAAAAGTGTAATACAAGGATTAATACATAGAGGTCTCTAAGGCGTGGATATTATGATTACATTTACACCTGGACCTAGGTGGAGACGGGAGTCGGAAAGATCTAAAGATCTAAATGAAAAAAAAAATGTAAAAGAGAATGCCATTGCACCCCGTGTAGATTTTTGTCCCATATTAAATCAAAATTGTTTTCAGTACAAAAATTTGGATCAAATAAATTTCTTGCTCCCTTCTCTAGCAATTTTTTTTTATTTTCTGTAATGCATCGTAATTACCAGACAGAGAAAAGTTATAAGTACTAAATACTTCATCAGACTCTTGCTGCTAAACAGTTTTGTTTGGAGGAAAAGGAACGCCGCACATTTCATTCGTTATGGTGGCTCTGTGTTGCTGAATTATATCCTATATATACATATATATGTGAGTGTGTTGTTGTTGTTGTTGTTGTTTCAAGTGCACTTTATGCACAGTAAGGCTAATCGGGACTGGACCTACAGTTTAAAGTGGGATCCGAACCACTATGTGAGTGTGCGTGTGGGTGGGTACGTAGATATATTCTTGTGGGAACCGGCGTATGTTGAAACACCTTTCTTAATGGGACCAAAAAAATTGTTGGGACACTTTGCCGGTCCCAAGAAGGAAAATACCATTGCGATACTCCTGAGACCCTTTGCGACATGTACACGCAAGTTCCATTGGGAGCTTTCAGCCCGAAGCGACGAGAAACGAGGTGTTTTACACCGAAGTAACCAGCAAGCAAACCGTGCAGCTTAAAAATGTAAGCAAGCATTTACTGCAGCTGCGCTACCAGCAGACGCCACCAGACATAAAGACGTGATGGGACACGTGCACCTTGTGATGTCGCTTCGAAAGGTTCAAAAGTTTGCATTCATTATTGAGTTTTTGTTTCCATGTGATACGTGGCTATTCTCGCTTCGGGCTGGGCACTTTCTAATCTCGTACGGGATTCCAACACAGGGTCCCTAGTCAAGACAAGTGTTTATCCTTCGGATAAGTTAACTGCTTGATCAGAATCCAATGTACTTTTTTTTTAACCGTCGTGTTTGGCAACACTGACAAGGGAAGCAAAGTTTTCTCTCTCGCCTCTGCGGGCACCGCGAAACCGTCGATGTGTTTTGCGACTTTGCTACACATATTTGACGTCTCTTATTCTCGCTCGCTCTGTTAAACGTGCAACATGAAAAGTGAGGAAACCCACCACCCGACAACGCCGCAGAGCGAGCACAACCAGCTGGCTCCTGATCGCATGACGTTCACCGCGCGTTTTCCCCCACAATATCTTACGCTAAATCTCTCCATTGCGTTTCAGTTTCGCCAGGTTTCCTGCTACTCACTTCTGTTGTTTGCGAGTGTGTGTGTTCAATGTTCAAATATACAGAGATAACATACAAATACTTACGCAGGGATATTCGCATTATTACATGGGGATAATGCATTTTCCTATACATAAAACAACAGCAAGAAAATAGATTTCATTCTTTTTTTTATAAATAATGCCTGGAAAAAACATGTATTGCCTTCTATGATCTTAACGAAAATATTAATTCCAATGTAGTAAACAATACTTTTAAAATGGCAAAGTAAAATATAAACGACATGAATACTCTTCCCGTTTCTAAACCTTATAATTTATAGCCGTGTGTTTGATTTCATATTATAATTAATAATGTAATGAAGTAAAATGTTACACAGTATTCACGTTTAGTGAGAGGTAGCGTATTTTTTTTCTTAGTGTGGCCTTTTTAAAACAATATTCACAAAGTTACTAAAGCAAATGTACTTGAAGGGACAGCAAAGATATGTCATCAAAATATATGTGGGAGAGTGCTACAAAAGGTAAAGTTCTACCCTGTGCATTTCACCGAGCTACCATTCAAGCACATGGCTTCACACAGTCTCGATCTCGACCGTACTGAAGGAGTCATGATCAACACCATTCGCTTGTGAAGCATTACAAATGAAAAGTAAAAAAAAAAAGCTATGTAGTTCCATGAGTAGTAGTAGTTAGCCGGTTCTACGCCACCAAGTGAGCCGATTTTTTTTACAATTTAACCTCAGTGATAGCCTTTTATGACGAGTTTTTTGTGGATTTTATAGTGTTCAGCGAAACTTTAGTGCAATTTTCATGGCAACTAAACGCCTGTTTCTGCAACACCAAGTGAGCCACAGTGTTGCCAACCCACGAAAATTTCACCATATGATATTTCACAGGCGAAGCTAACCTACAAATAGGAGTTGGCAACACTGATACCGCCTAGTGAGATGTAATTAGCCGCTTGAACGCCTACAAGTGAGCCGCAGTGTTGCCAAATCAGCCCTAGAAAATTTCACCATATGATATTTTACAGGCGATGCTAACCTACAAATAGGAGTTTGCAACACTGACTAGTCGCTTCAAAAAACTTTTGTTTTTTAAACATTTTGCCATATGATATTTCACAGGCGAGGTTAACCTACAAATAGGAGTTGACAGCGTAGCCTTCTAAGATGATAAGTATGCAGTAAGATGAAGAAGAGTTGGTGACGCTAACTGGCAAATAGTGTTGGTGGTGCAGTGTTAATGCCACCCTTTTCTCCCCCCTCTTCTTCTTCTCCTGTGTATTTTCTTGCATACTGATCTATTGCATGCTATCCAAACCTCTTAAGCAATATTTGGAGGCAGGGGCTCTTGTAACGCCACGGGTCCTCCACATGTATGCATGTATGTATGTAATGCGATTTGGGGGGAAGAGGGGGGCCAAAATTTTGAACTTACGGCTGGAAATGTTTCTATAACATGTTTTCGTTTGAAGCAAATTCATAGATGCTGTTAAATAAATATTAATATTTTGCTATTAATTGTAAGTATGTACTTATTGAATTGTAGCAATTAGTTTTTTGTTATCGAAAAGCGACTGTTATCGTATTTGAAAATTATTTTTCTGTGGACATCTAGAAACTACAATTTCGTTCCCCCTGCGTGCTAACAATGTTGACAGAATGACAGATTAAACGATAGGTAGGCCTTGGACGGCGGAAGACTACTTCCTGGGGTTTTTCAGTAGCTGAACGATGGAATTCCTCACTGGCCAATTTTAACCTTACAGCTAGAAATATTTCTATAAAATAACAATGCCTATGAATCTGTTTGGCTTCAGGAAGCAAGCTATGGAAGTGCCCGTCCAGCCTACGAGCTTCAACAAACTCTTGACTTCCATGCTATCTAAACTTAACGGTCTGTTAATTATACACTTGAATAGCATTTTGACCCAGTACGACGAGGATGTGGGCAAAACTTTCTATGTATTCAACAACAACTTGAATTATTACCGGTTCCCCATCTCCGGCAAACTGCAGTTCAACATGAACCCTGAGCACAATGGGGAGGCCAAGGTCTCCTCTGGCAAGAACATCTATCGCATCAAGCATAATACGATGGATGCGACTACAACGTACGATGTGTCTGCTGGCGATCGCCTGTACGTGGAGCTCTTGGACGACTACGACAAACTCATCCCTCTTTTCATAGAAATGAAAATCACCTACCCTATAATAAATAACCACAGTGGTAACAATGCCTAACGATATTTTTGGTCACACCAAGCGCGATGATCACGACGACAAGCATCTCATGCTTGACGTCAGGGTCAAGAAGTTGCAGAAGTTGCGAAGCGACCTGCAGGCCCTGCAGTCCACGCTCAACTCCAGCCTCCAGTCAGAGATAGCTAGCCTGCAGTCTCAGTGCCTGGACCCCGTACTCAAAATTGACGCCGAGCTTAAATCGCTGCTGCTAAAGTACACCGACCTCGCTTCAATAGACAACTTCGACAACTTGGCGTTGAGCATAGGCAAGCTGCAGAACGAATTTTTGAAGCTGCAGCAAGCGCAGACTTCCGATGTTGAACAGCTGAAGCTACACTTGCAGGACCAAACGAGCACCATCCGGACTCAACTGCAAGACATTATCCAGAGTATAAAAACTCAAGATGACTACGATCGCGTGAATGCCAGTATTGCCAAATTTCACGAACAGTTTCTATCGTTCGAAATTCCTACGTTGGAAAGCATCAAGGCTGAGCTTCAAACGGACGCTTTTCATGCAGCCATCAACAAAGTCAAAACTAAACTCCAAACGCTAGAGGACTTCATCGACAATCTACCTTCGTCCAGCAAGCTGAATGCTATTGCCCGCAGCGTGGCCAACGTCAAACTCCAACATGAGACCTACGAGGATTTCGGGAAGCTGCAAGGCACCATAGCCCATATTGAGGATGCTCTTGCTGTCATCAAGAAGATCTGGCAAACGTACACGAAACACTGGAATCCAAACTGCCTGGCATCAGGGATACTCTGGCCAGCGTCCAACAGCAGATCTCCAAGTTGGAAAATCTAAACACCGAATCAGAGTTGTCGCATTTTCATCACTTGATCAACGACATACAGGCTAAGTTGGAAACTTTGCAACAATCCACCCCCACCCAGGACGACACAACACAATTACAAGAAGGCATACGCACTGCTGCTGCTGCCTCAGAGTTGGACGCGATGAAAAATGCTTCGGAGTCGCTCCAAAACACGGTGGCCACCTTGCCTACCTCGCAGGAACTGAAAAACGTGAAGAGGGCTCTCAACCGAATACTCAAATCCGACGACATCAAAAACATCCAAACCGAAATTGAATTGCTTCGGGAGTCTGTTGCAACCTTACCCAGCAACCAGAACATCAGCGAGCTACATGGCTTGTTCGCGGAAATTAGAACCCAGGTCCACGACCTAGCAACCCAGAGCTCCAAGTTGACACTCGTGGAAAGTCTACAGCAAATTATCGCCAATGTGAAAGAGCAAATTGGCAGCATAGAGGCGAGCCAGGAATCGGCCATAATCAATTTCAGTACCCAACTACATGAGTTAAACGAAAAATTCAAGAGTCTTATTGTCGATGTGAAGATCAAGCCCGATTACGACACTGTTGTCCGTGCTATCGAGGAACACCTGGAATCGGTGAACGGTAGATTGGAGGATGTGGAGAACGAGGTTCGATTGATTGATCGATTGATTGATTGATATGTTGTTTTAAGTCCACTTTATGCACAGTAAGGCTAATCGGGACTGGACCTACAGTTTAAAGGGGGATCCGAACCACTTGTGCCTCCACCGGGTATCGAACCCGGGACCCCTTGATTACAGGGCGACGACGCTACCACTGCGCCATTGGGGAGGCCCTGAACGAGGTTCGAACCAGTGTAAACACCCTGAACGGTAGCATCGACAATCTCAAGTCCTCTGTTGTCATCGAACTGTACAGCATTCCAAACAGGGAATTTTCCTCACTCTTCCATCCTTGTGCCAAACTCTACTTGCTGACTCCTGCCAAAGCCTATCACCAGTTTTTCATCGCTGGCACATTTCAGTTCGTCAAGGTTTCATACTGGCCTTTGCCTCACGCAACCCACTACCCAACCATGACCGTGACGCACATCAGTGACGAGCCTAAAATAAGAGGGTCGACCAGTTGGCCGATTTCACCCACCCCGAAACTCGCGAGACTGACTATGACGAAGATGCCACTCAAATTATCGACATAGAAATAGCTGACAAGCTGTACATAGAAAACCCGGCATTGTCTGCAGCCAGAAATCCCATCCAAGCTATATTCTTATTTTCGCGCAATGTCTAGGAAAGCTATTGTGAACGAGCTACACAAACCTGCACGGCGAAACTACAAACGACTGGCGGTAGTGACCAAAGGCATAGACGACCTGTTAGAAGCTGACCTTGTGGAAATGAGCAGTGGCAACTTAAAAAATGTACATAAAATCAACAAGGGATACAAGTATCTTCTCACCGTTATAGACACATTTTCAAAATTTGCGTTGGCTTTACCCCTCAAGGCAAAAACAGGAACCTGTGTAGTGGAAGCATTCAAAACTATTTTCGATGAATGTGGCAGGCGACCTCGATTTCTTCAAACAGACAACGGAAAATAATTCTACAACTCTGTCTTTCAGCAATTTATTCAAAATCAAAATATTCAACATTACTCCACCTTTAGTCACATCAAAGCCAGCATAGTTGAACGTTTCAACCGAATTCTCAAAACACGGATGTGGAAACAATTCACGCTTCAGGGGAATTGCAAGTGGCTCGACATGCTTCCGGAACTTGTTAACAGCTATAATCACAGTTTGCATCGCACGATAAACATGAAACCAGCTGACGTCAACAAATCTGACGAACGACGTTTAATTTCTACGGTTTATTGTCCAAAGTACAAATTTACAAGCAAGAAACCGAAATACAAAATTGGAGATCAGGTGAGAATCAGTAAATTTAAGCGTGCGTTCGAAAAAGGCTTCACAAAAAATTGGAGTACTGAACTTTTCACCGAAGTTCGAGTCTTACCCGGAAACCGTCACACGTTTATAATAAAAGATAATCGCGACGAAATTCTGAAAGGAAGATTTTACGAAGAGGAACTTTCTAAAGCAAGATACCCCGACACGTATCTTATTGAAAAAGTATTACGTAGAAAATGTGACAAACTGTTGGTGAAATGGCTCGGACTCGAGGAAAAAAGTTGGATAGACGCAAGCGAGGTGATTGTGTAACGGGTGCTTGGGTTGTGGTACGACGACTGCCAGATTGTCCATCGGAACGTCAGGATAGGAAAAATGGCGAGCTTCTACCCGACAACATTCGCTGCCTCATTGTTGGACCTTCTGGATGTTGCTTATTGATAATTTTCTTCTTGCACCCAACTGGTTAAACTGAAAGAACAGGCACATGTACGTTTTCTCCAAAAGTTTGGAGCAACCGAAGTATCGCCAGCAGTCGAAACTGTACGAGGGACTAGGTATAGCTATATTTGCTTCTAAAGTGATACCACTAGACTGCTGTCTCGAAAATTCGATGGTGGTTTTTGACTATGTGATCCTGGAGAACCAGAACGAAATTCGCATTTTTTTTACTCGGGGTCGGCACAGAGACATGGACTGCTTCTATCTTGCTCAGACTTTTTCCAAAATCCCCAAGCAGCTACTCCGAGACAATGCTAAATTCATTTGTTTGTTTCGTCAAGACTACACCAATTTAAAACACACTTACGATGATTATGTCCGTGGGGACATAAACTACAATCAGTTTTCCAAATTTTGCTCTTCATGCTACAACCAAGATGATTTCGGATTTGTCACAATAGACATGACGAGGAAACCCAATAACGGAAAATACAGAAACAAAATTAATAATTTTCTAAACGTTGCAACGTTACAAGAAACGTCCTGACCTATTATAAATAACAACATACAAAAAAAGAAATGAAACGCAAACTTGCAGACGACAACCTGAAGCTTGCAAAACGGTTAAAGGGTTGGAAATCCGAGAATCGTGGAATTTACGAAGAGAAAAAGCGTTAGGACCAACCTATCATCGATGCCATCAGTGGACTTGGTAAAGAAATCAAAGATGTCACCGAGCAAAACAAAGAGTTAATCAACGAGCTTGTGCCACTTACTGCTCGAAATTATACCATACCTACACCGATATCCAGCATTCACACTACTCCGTTCGAACTTGCTCCGGCTCCGGGACGTCAGGCCTAAGGCAGTACCTCTTCGGACAAGCTAGTCGAGCTGGGTCCTTTGGCGAGGGATTACCTAAGCACTGGGAAATTCGAAAAAGGCGAGGTATTCAAGTAGTGTAGGTGCCCGGGTTCTAAGACATCAAGTGAGGATCAAAAAAACCTCAAAAACTCACTTTCTCTCCACGTTCTGCGACTCATTTATTGCGCTGACGATGTTTCGCAGCCAAGAAAACAGCACCAAAACATCAAAAACTCACTTTACTCATTTGAGGATCACCAAAACCTCAAAAAAAAACTCACTTTCTCTCCACGTTCCGTGCCTGACAAAGGTGGTATGGTACGTTCTGGAACCATCCTTTTGACGTACTTTTTTTTTATTTTACGACGTTTTACGGACTAAACTAACCTACAATGAGAGAAAAGTGGACAGAAAAAAAAGCTCTGGCATCACTTTTTAAGCTATTTTTTACCTCCTGCTCTTATGCTACCTCGTCCTTTGACCTACACTTTTGAAATGACTTACGACATTTTCCTATAAGTCTGTCTCCTCTTACTGTAAGGTCCCTCAGTGTAATCTACTACGACCTTGTGCTCTCAGCGTAATCTGCTACGATGTTGTTGTTTTTTTTTTAAAAAAAAACTCATGTGTGATCTTCTGCGGTGTGTGATCTTCTGCGGTGTGTGTGTGATATTCAAAATTATTTTTGTTAAGACCCTCAAAATAGAAAAAAATATCCCGCCAGAGAGTGGGTGCGTGGTGCACAACACCAAGTTCTAATGGTCATGGCTATCAAAGCCATGCCTCTGTAGAGTTTCATGAGTTATTATTTTTTTTTAATTTGCGCACCGAACTAACTTACATTGTATTTTATATAACCTTGTTGATTTTTTTTAGTATGTGGCAATTATTTTTTTTTTTACGAATTATTTTTTAAAACTGCTCCTTGACCCTCTCGTTCATCACGTCGTGGACGAAAGACTTCTCTGCAATCAGGATGACGCTGCACAGAGTATCGGCAGGCAAGGCATCGTGGAACTCGCAGACGACCTTGATCTTGGTTCGATCGTTGACCACCACCTGCTTCCTCTTCGTCGTGTAGATGACGAACATCGGCCTGCGGATTTTGAATTCCCCTGGAGTGTAGTACATGTCCACGCTTCCCTCGGTCACGCGCTTGTAAGCTGTGTAAGCTTCGTAAAGTTTGAGGTAATCGTCTTTGGTCATGTCGAGGTTGTAATTCTCGCGCGGGAATACTTCGTTTCTCCCGTTCTTCAGGTAAACGTTCTTGATCTTGCAGTCGTCGAATTTGCTGGAATCTTTTTCCTGATTCTTATCGCGCCCGGTCTGAAAGAGCACAACGACGAAATCTGGCATGTCGAACTGTATGTTGTTGAACTGAGTCGTGACGTCGAATTCCATGTGACTTCCCGACGCTAACTTCTGCACGCACTGGTAACCGTGAAAGTGAATCGGCACCTGCGGACTTTTCAAGATCTCCGCTTTGTACTTGAGGGCGTAGTTCGTCTCGTATTCCACGATCGGCATTCTCAACTCCATGCTCCGGATGACGCACTTGGCTGCTTCGGGTAAAGTGTTGGCTATCGGCGTGCCGTCGGCGTTCAAGTTGGTGTATCGCATCAGTGCGTCGTTGTCGTTGGCTGCTCTTCGAAAGCTGATCCTCAGTCCTCCCTTCCACATGATCTCCTTGTAGTCCGAGAAGAATCCCGGCAGTAGACGCATGGGAAAGAGCACCGTGTGACTTCTCGTGGATATTTTCGTCCCCGCTTCGAATCCTCCCGCCTGATAGTATGCTGCGTCCGTTTTGGATAATTTCAATGTTCCCACTGCCGTCGACGTGATGCCTGGATAATCTATTCTGTCGATGACGGTACCGTGTTTCCTCACCTCCACCTGCGAGAACAGGTGAGGCACGAAGTTGTCCACGAGTATCAAATTTGCTGCTGCGGGAAACGCGTCTCCGCTTTCTTTCTTCACCACGTCGAATTGAAGGTAGAGGTCCGCTCTGTGAGGATGAACGAACCCATCCCCGACGTCCACGTCGTATTCGATCTCCCTGTTCGCTTCGTTGAGATTGGCGAACGTGCGACGGTTCGGAGGGAAAGATTGCAATTCGTAACTTTCGATTTGCTCCACTTTTTTTACACTATGTGTGTTATTTATTATACGTTGATCTCCACGACGGCAGTGGTCGTTGCACCTGCGAAATCCACCACCTCTCCTTTCTCGTTCGTCACCACCAACTCTATGTCGTCTATGCGGTTGCGACATACTGGAAAATAGATCGGCGAAGAGTGTGTGTAGATGATCGGTTCCATGAATTCGGAACTTGGTTTGAACGTGGCGATGATTCCCGTCTGCTTGTGACTTCCCAGCAACCCCCCGTCCGAGGATTTCGTGATCATGCCTTCCGCCACGTTGCAGTGAACGTTCAGAGTTTCGATGGCTAGAAATTTAGGAATGTTGGTTGCTACGTGCTTGATGCCAGCTTCGAGTTTTGTGTCGTTCTCGAAACCTAAAAGTTCTCCCAAGGTGCCCAGGTCCACGGTCTCCGACGCCGACACGATTTCCACTCTGTGCGTGACCGAATTTTGAGAAAGGTACGTGCCTTTGGGTAACTGAGCTTGCAAAGTGGAAAGATTGTATTGACCTGGCGTGACGACGATATGTTCGCTTCCGACGCTAATTTTGTTGTTGTGCTGCGTGACGTTAGGTATGAGGTACATGCTGTAGAATGCACGCAGAGCTATGGATTTAGGATAGACGATGTCGTCGTGCAGCGTGAGTTTCAAGATCGAAGATTCGCTCGTGAGATGGAACACGCCCATCGTGTTTCAGGTTCCACAATGCTTTCTGGAAATCTTCCACCGATGGCTTATTTATTTTAGAGAGAAACGCGAGCACGGAGAGGCAGAGATGACCGCAGTTCTCGTCTCCGAAATTTTGAATGCGTTCGTCGTTGTAGTATATAGAGGTTTTGTTCGTTTTCAGATAATGGACTAAATTTGTAGGTGGAACACCTCCGAAAGAATCGAAAACGAATGCTTTGTTATTGTCGTTTTTGTGGTAACATATCCAATGCGTGCCTGGATTTTCTTGACTGTCCAAGTTGACTCTATTTTTAACGGTTGAAGGTTACGAGTCGGACATGAAAACGCCTCTGAAGTTTTTGATTCGTAACGGTTCGATCAGAGATTCAATGTCTCGGTTGGTGAGTGCTGCTGTTTCTTTTTTTTAAACTTTTTCATCACGCCCTTCCCCCCTTTCTTCTCCATTGCCAGGTTGTGACGTTTCTGTTCTTCCAATTCCGCCTTGATCTTCTTCGAGTCGATGACGGTTTTCGCGATGGCGGCGCTACCCCCTGCCAAACTTCCCACGGCCCCCAATGCTGCCAGGATGGCCGGGATGCTGAATATGAAACCTCCGATCTTTTGCTGTTTCCGCGAACGCTGCAAGCGTCTCAATTGAGGTGTGCTGAGAAGAAATTTCATTCCGTGTCCTTTGGTCAAGGAAGAAAGTTTCTTCTCGCGTTGTTTCTTGGTGAGTAACCCATCGAGGGCACCTAGATTTTTCAGATTGGAGTATGGTATCTGGTACACGACACCCTTGGGCTTCATGTTTTTTTTTCACGGTATGTTATTTATATATAAATGTTCTGAGATTTTTTTGTTTCCCTCTCTCGCATAATTTTTTTTTACGGTATGTTATTTATATATAAATGTTCAGAGATTTTTTTTGTTACCCTCTCTCGCGTATTTTTATTTTACAGTATGTTATTTATATATAAATGTTCTGAGATTTTTTTTTGTTTCGTGTATTTTTTTTTCAAGGGATGTTATTTTATATATACTCCGCACAGCACCGTTACACAAATTCTATTACGTGCTTTGTTTTCTTACCAAGAAGTTCCTTTGTCCCCTTGTACACGATTCGAGTTTTGTTCTCGATTAAAATAGATAGCTTCTCGTCGGATAACATGTTAGCGTATCGATCTGGTAAAAATAGACTGTATTGTCCGTTGAGCAACAGACGCACCTTGGGACCATACTGGGTAGAAACGATTGAACCGGAAGTTATCGTGTAAGGTTTATCCACTTCCAATTCCTGAATTTTTACATACTCGACTGACAAATTTAGCATTTGTTTTAATACTTGGAGGTCACTCATTTTTTTTCAGTCATATCGAAGGAGAAAAATATTTTCAGAGTGTTAGAGAAATTTAATTTTTATTTACGATGTGTGTTATTTATATATACACTTTTTTTTCAAGAGATTTTTTTGTATCGAAGATTTTTTTTTGTCAGTGTTAGAGAAAGAAAGTCCGTGCTTCTGAAAACGCGATGATTTCTTCCGTCTCCTGCTTAGAATTTCGCCAATCATCCGTGTATCGTCTTCTTCCCTGCCTCGCCTCGTGCAATTCATCCAACCTATCGTTTAATTTTTCCCCTGCGGCCGAAAAAAGAGTGTCGAGATCACCGCACCTCATACCACTGATCTCCCGAAGACGGTCCTTGACAGCCATTTCACAAGGGATGCGAAAATCCGGCGTTGATCTCGCTATGATTAAAAGTTTATTAACATCTCCGTTTACTACCTGTTGGAATATTTTGCACAGTAGCTCGGGCGGCAAATCGGTTATACGAGACATGTTGTTTTTTTTACTGTATGTTATTTATTTATACACCCCACCCAAATTTCCATCCAGATCCGTCTGCGTGTTGTTGTAGGCGATGTCGTGATCTTTGCATGCGGCGTCCAACGGATTCACACCCTTGTCTCCTCTCTCCAATCTTTTCTCGAGTTTGGTACCCGGTCCGCAGTACTGGTAGCCAGGTAAATGCATCTCGAAAGGTAACTTGTTGATGATGTCGTTCACGAGTCCCTTTCCTTCGGCCACGTTCCAGAATCTCGGAGGCAGCGTGTTGATGATTTTGATCAGGTAACCTATGCCCTTGTCGTCGTTCACGATGAAGTTGGAAAGTTTGGCGCTGATCATGTCCACGATGCCAACCTTCTCGTTGTAGAAATTACGATTGCCTGCATTCTCTTCGTCGGCTATCACCAACAATCGGTCCACGAGCTTCCTCACGTCGTCCACCCAAACGAATTCTTTGGGTAACGTGTTGTAGCGTTTGACGCCGCTGCCTGTTTTGACCTGGTTCCAAATCGGTTTGATGAGATTCCTGTACTTCTCACCGCTGCTCGGTTTCACCCTATTCTGCGAGGCGTCGTTGTTTTGGTACAAGGCATCCGTCATGATTAGAATTTCCTTGTAACTCTGGTAATCTTCGTCGGTGTAATCTTTCGGCTGCTTTTTGGCAACGAGTTCCCACAGTCCCACCGTACCCGGATACCTGGTCCAACTATCCTTCTCGCCTAAATTGACTTTAATGTCGTTGCCTTCGAAGGTTACCTTCGATTTCCCAATCTTCCACACCACACCGCCGCCTTCGTTGGTTTCCATGCTCGGATACAATCCGAACACTTCGTCCTTGTCGAACTTCCCCGTGCTCAGGTAGTCTCGTGCCAAAGGTCCCAACTCGATTTTATCCGAAGACGACGACGTGCTACCTATGGCTCGACGTCGTACCGGTACATCCTTCAGTTCGAACGGCGTCGAAGGAATGCTCGAAATGGGCGTGGGTACAGCGTAACTTTTAGCTGCGAGTGGTACGAGTTCGTTGATCAAATTTTTATTTTGTTCCGTGACACTTTTAATTTCTTTACCTAGACCGCTGATGGCGTCGATCACAGGTTGATCCTGACGTTTCTTCTCTTCGTAGGATCCGCGATTCTCGGATTTCCAACCTTTGAAGCGCTTCACGAGGTATTCCCGTAACTTGAGATTGTCCTCTTCTTGAAATTGACGTTTTGACATTTTTCTATATACGTTGAAACGTTTTTGAAACGTCGAATTCTCAGCCTATACGTTCGGTTCTCGTAGTTTTCTTGCTGTCACCCTCTTGAGACTATCCACTTTTTCTAACACTCACTTTTTGTTGTAATGGTTATTTTATATATGCTTGTCAGACGTTTGAAAAAAAAAGAACGTTTTTTCAAATTTTATTTTTTAGATTCTCGATTTTTGATTTTTTTTGGATTTTTTTCTTCTTGTTGCAAATCTGAAATTGTCCTCTTGTTAGCCTTTGAGACGTCTAGATAAACGTTTATTTTATTTCTATATTTTCCATGGTTTTCTTTTCGAGTCATGTCGATGGTCACGAATCCGAAATCGTCACTGTTCCAACAGAGGGAGCAGAATTTAGAAAATATATTGTAATTTATGTCAGCCCCTACGTAATCATCGTGTGCGTGTTTTAAATTGGTGTGGTCTTGCTGAAACAAACATATGAGATTAGCGTTGTCGCGTAGCAGTTGTTTCGGAACCTTGGAAAAAGTTTGTGCCAGGTAGAAACAATCTAATCCTTTGTGACGACCTCGAGTGAAAAAATTACGAATCTCGTTTTGATTTTCCAAGATCATGTCGTCGAACGCCACAACGGAATTCTCGAGACAATCGTCCAGTGGAATGATTTCGGATGCGAAAGTTGCAATGCCCAGTCCCTCGTACAGTTTCATAAGTTGCTGGTATTTCGCTTGTTCGAGACTTTTCGAGAATACGTAGAGGTGTCTGTTTTCCCAGTCTAACCAATTGGGTGCGAGGATAAAATTATCAATGAGCAGTGTCGTTTTTCCGCACCCCGAAGGTCCTACGATCAGACATCGTATGCTGTCGGGGAGCAATTCGCCGTTTCTTTTCTTCGTTTGACTCTCCGAATCAGGTAAACGTATCACGACATTCCAAGTACTCATAGAATCACTTCGTTCGAATCGATCCAACTTGTTTCCGGAAGTCCCAGCCATTTCACCAAAAGTTTGTCACCTCTCTTACGCAAAACTTTTTCGATAAGGTACGTGTCGGGGTATTTAGTTTTAGAGAGTTCCTCCTCGTAGAAGCGCCCCAATAAAATTTCACCGCCACTGTCCTTTATTATATACGTGTGACGGTTCCCGGGTAGAACTCGAACCACGGTAAAAAGGTCCGTGCTCCAATTTCGTGTGAAACCCCTGTCGAACGTTCGCTTCAATTTACTGATCCTCACCTGGTCTCCAATTTTGTATTTAGCTTTCTTTGTCGTGGGTGTGTACTTTGGACAGTAAACGCTAGAAATTAAACGCTGCTCGTCGGACTTGGTAACGTCAGCTGGCTTCATGCCTATCGTTCCGTGACCCACTTGTAGTTTCCCTGAAGCGTGAAGCGTGACCACATGCGCGATTTCAGAGTGCGATTGAATCTTTCCACGATGCTGGCCTTGACGTCACTGAAGGTCGAGTAATGTCGAACGTCGTGTTTCCGAATAAACTTTTGGAATACGGCGTTGTAAAATTCCTTCCCTTTGTCCGTGTGCAGAAACCTAGGTCGTCTGCCGCGGCTTTCGCGAAAAATTGTCTTGAATGCTTCCGTGACGCACGTTCCCGTTTTCGCCTTCAAAGGTAGAGCCCATGCGAATTTCGAAAACGTGTCTATGACGGTGAGGAGGTACTTGTTGCCCTTGTTCAATTTATGTTCGTTTTTTTAACTTGCCGCTACTCATCTCGACGAGGTCGCTTTCCCAGAGGTCATCGATGCCATTGGTTACCACCGCCAAACGTTTGTAGTTGCGGCGTGCAGGTTTATGCAATTCTTGGACGATGGCTTGCCTAGACATTTTTTTCTTAGAAATTACGTTTGAAGAGAAGCACCAGCGTGATGGGATGCAAAGAAGGTGGCACCTCGTTCGTGTTTTGAACGATCAGCTTATCGCCGGCACTCACGTCGAAAACGGTAAGATTTTCGTCTTCGTGTATTTCATATATGTTGCGCGTTTCGTTCCAACGTGCCAGAGGAATGTTTCCTGCTTTCTGGACACCACGATTCGATATCAAAGTCATGGTGGGAGCGCTAGCTTTTCTGCCGTGAGACCAGTACGAAAATTCGTTTATCTGAATCGTGCCATCGAGGAGAAACTTGTAGTACGGATGATAAGGATGTAACATGTACAGTTTGTTACTTTCGACGAACGTGGAGATTCTCTGTTGATTGGGTACGCTGTTGATTTCGATGGCTTGCAAGGTGAACAATTTGGCAAATTTAGTGTCGACGACGAGCAGATTACTGTGAACGTGTCCGAGTTTATTTTCGATGGGCAACAAATGCTCGACTATGGTATCCGTTACGGCAGAAAATGACGGTTTGATTTTCACTTCCACGTTCAACTGCTTGTAGTTTTCGTTGAGTTCTTGCAACTTGGCACCGAAAGAGGCCAGCGTCGATTCCTGCGTGGATTCCAGCACTCCAACTTGATCTCTGATGTTGACGACGATGTTCTGAAGGTTCTCGACTTGATTCAATTTCGAGCTCTTCTCGGTAAGATCGTTCACGATGCTTCGCATCTCGGTAAACTGCGTGTGAAGATCCGCGACGCTCTGCGAAGTGGGCAACGTCGACACCAGCGAACTGATTTCGTCTCGAATCTGTTCCACGTTTGCCGTTTCCGTTTCCAGTCGTTTCAGCATTCGTGATATGTTCCTTTTCAAAGCGTGCAATTCTTTGGAGGTGGGGAGATTGGCCACCCTACTCTCGAGATCGCTCAACGAACTTTTGATGTCGCTCGAATCGGATAATGCCGTCACCGCCGTTTTCAATTTTTCCAAATCTTCGCTCGAAGGCACGCTCGTCCGTAACGATTCCAAGTCAGCCTGTATGTTGTCCAGTACGTGATGAAAATGAGCGAGATTGGATTCGACGTTCAAAGTTTCTAAATACTCGATCTTGTGCTGAACCGTGCTTAACGTGTCTTGTACGCTCGTCAACGCACTTGCTTCAGCGTGAATATATTTAATTTCTTCGTTGATCAACTCCAGAGACGCCTGAAGCGTAGCGATGGTGGTTTGAATGTGTTGGAAATCTCGATAGGCCTCCAATTGAATTTTTATGTTCGCGACGCTTTTACCGATGACCTGCAGTTCGTCTGACGATGGTAGGTTCGTCATGGTATCTTCCAAAGTCTGTAACTTGGATTTAATTTCTTCCAACGTGCTGGTGAATTCTTCTTGTAATTTGGAAACGACAACGTGCAAGCGTTCTACATCGATATCGTTCAGGACGGTTTGAAGTTCAGAGAAATTCTATTCGATTGCGGAAGTTCGTTCTTCGATTTCGAGTTTCAATTTTTCCAAATCTTCATTTTTCGATTGAAATTGCTGTAACTTGGCCAAATCATTTTGAAGCGAATCCACACTCAACTGTATATTTTGAACGTTATCGTAAGAAGGTACGTCAACATAATTTTTTATGAGCGTTTTCAGTTCGGAATCGATTTTCAGAATGGGGTCGAGACATTGCGTTTGGAGCGTAGCGATCTCGGACTCTAAACTTTTGTTTAAGGTCTCCTGCAAAGCGATCAAATCGCTCCTCAACTTTTTAATTCGGACATCCAACATGAGAATCTCTTCTGCGTGGTCTACACGCTTAGTGTGGCCGAAAATGTCGTTAGGCATTTTGGTTAACGGTTATTTATTATAGGATAGACGATTCGTAATTCTACGAAGAGAGGAACGAGTCTGTCGTAATCTCCGAGGAGTTCCACGTATAAACAGTCTCCTGCAGACACATCGTACGCCATGTTAGAAACCACCTTGTCGTGCTTCATTCGAAAAATGCTCTTGCCGGTAGAAATTTTGATTTTTCGCCCTTCGTTCTCCGGATTCACGATGATGCGAAGTTTCCCACCGATCGGAATTTCGTAAAAATGTAAATTGTTGTTGAAGACGTAAAAGGTTTTACCAACGTCGTCGTCGAATTTTGTCCAAATGATGTTGAGGTGAATAATCAGTAGACCGTTGAGTTTAGTTAACACGGAAGGTAGATCTGTCGTCGTGCGGTGTACAGTCTCCATTGTTTGCTTTCGGAAACCAAAAAGATTCATTGTCCTTGCTATTTATTTTATTGTGTATGTGAGACTGTTAAAGTTTTTTTTTTTCAATTGCATTGCCTACAATTTTTACTAATTTCTAAACGATAGTGTCCCCAAGGCAACGTGTGGATTCCACAAGACAAAATACATCTTTTATCGTCATGCGGATCTAATGCTACTTTCCTAACTTTGTTTGTTGTAATCACATGGTCTACACTTTGGATTCTTTGTTCTATACTTAGTATCGTCGATTGTGAGTAAAGGCAATCGATGTAATCGTGGAAGGTGAGTTTGTTCTCCACCGTATTCTTGCACACACCTTTTGCTTTCTTCGTGACGCTACTTTCTGTTCTCATGGCATACATCTTCGAACGCAAACCCGCGAACTCGACAATAATATTACCGTTACATTCATCTTTCAGTTTACCTAGGACTTTTTTGTTGAGGGAAGGAATCCCAAATCTGTTGGGTTGGGTATATGCAGAAGTATCGAAACACTCGAGCATGGAAGGATTTTTTATGTCTTCATAGAGGTTAGGTGTTTGTATGCTGTAAATGAAGCTGTCTGTGTCCGTGTACAAAAGTGACATCTTATCATTGAAGAAGGGTTTCATCACGTCGTAATGAAATTCGAACATGTAAAGTTTCGACAAGTCGAGAACCGTTGCGCCAACGTAAATTGGTTTTCTGAATTTCATCAATTTTATATCAAGATTGAAAAGTGCCAAATTCTCGATGTAAATTTTTCTCGACTTGAATCTAGGATCGGCCACCCACTTCATGCATTTATTTTTATCCGAAACCAATTTCACGTCTACGTGATTCCGCACGTTTTCCATCGTCTTGCCATACACCGCGTTATTCATCAATTTAAAAAATCTTTGTCTAAATCGGAAGTGGCAACCGTCCTATGTTGCGTGTTTGTTTCAATGTACGGTTTGAGCCACTCGGAATGTTTAAACCTGAGGACTCTTCTAATATTCGCTACCTTAGCACCCTTCCCGATCAAGAATCGGAGATTCGAGTAATGAACAACGTATCTCTTTTTCCCCTCTAGAGTCAATAAAAGCTTGCATTGATTAGAATGAGGCGAAGATTTGAACTCGGATGCCGGTGGTAAATCGCTGAACATATCGTGTAAATGGTCGGGGAATTCGATATCCACCTCTGCGAAGAAGCCATACTCGCTATCGTCGAAATTTTCTATGTCTATTGATGCCCATTCGAATCCTCCGTAAGGAAGTTTCTGTACCATGGCATGTCCGTAGAGGTTATTAACGTCGGCGTAGAAGATGTAATTCGATGCTCGATTTGAATCATAATCTTCTTTCATGTGCACGTTGTTGGCTTTTGCATATCTCTGCACGCATTGTACCATCCCGCCCCGAATCCCCCTCTCGATGAAAAGTAACATGTCCACGTCCGATATCAGTTCCAGCTTGACCTTTGTCTGGAATAACATTGCCGACCACGCTAATCCCGGTAGGCTGTAGAAATACGCTGGATCTAATTTATAAATATTCGAGCCGTTTTCCTGAACGCTTGAAAAACATCCGCGAGTATCGTTACGTCTAATTTTAAGTATGCGTCGTGGTAGTCTCCGAGTGTCCTTCATTCTAATTTCTCCCACATGAGTTGCGCGTGTTGGTATTCTTCGTCCGTGATTCCCTTCTCTCTGAGTCTGCTGTACAATTCTCTTGGAGGTGGAAGAGCGTCGTCGTTAAATTTAGAATTATCACTAACGTACTCGTAAGGATAAACCCCTTTACGTCTAACGAGTTCTATGTCTACGTTAGGAAAACTAGCTTTTGTAATTTTGAATTGTTCGTCTAAAAGTTTGCTGGCAAGAGCGTCCAGGCTGGCAGACAGAAATCTGTACGAATCCAGAAACCTCATCTCGATGGTATTTCTAGTCTCGGGAATCATAACTTTCTTACTTATAGAGATGTATCGTTCTTCGTTTTGAGCAAGAATATCTATTTTTTGAGTGTCGTATCCGAGTTTCCTAATTAAGGGATGAAAGTCGTAATTAGAACCATTGTGAAAGAATATGGGGACGAATTTCGGTTTTTGGATTTTGAGGTTGCATGCATTACAGATTCCGCTTATGAAGCGACCGTCCGTATGCGAATGGTGAAACACTTTACGATTGTCGTCTGTGAAGTGGTTATCGCACACAGGACACTTGACAGTGTCATAGTAATTTTGAAGTTCGATAGCAGATAACGGAAGCATCGGTTTCGATGTTTGCAGCATGCATCCAATTTTCCCAACCTCCTCGATCATCTTTTCGAAGAAGCGTTCGATTGCATCGGGTCCTCGGTATACGTACGGTTCATCTATTTTATCCTGTTGCACGACAACGTAACCGAAACTGTTTGGTTCGTGAAGCTGGTAAGGTGTGGTGGAAGAAACTTCGGGATCCGGATCACAGTACGATAGTGGTTTGAGGAACGCCTCGAAATCAGCAACGATGATGGCCGGATGTTCCAACAACGCCTCGTGCATTTTGAATTCTTCCACTTCGTTCTTTTCGGGCATCAACATTCGAACCGGTCTGTTGTTGCCGCAATATATTTTATGTTCGGCAAGTTTATCGATAGCAATCTGACGTCCGGTGTATTTTCGATAATCGGATTGTTGTCGATCGTTGAACGTGGTTAGACATCTCGGGCAAACTTCGATGTTGTTTGCATACTTGGTTGATTGACTTCTGACCAAGCGTGATAGTGAACGAATGAGACAGTAATGGTGAACACTGTCGTTTGAAATTATAAGAAGATTAATCACACGAGCATCGTCATCGTCGACATCGCTTATCCTGACGGGATACACGACATGTTTATCCAACGTGTAGGAATACACGTTGATGATTAAGCGTTTTCCTTCTGCATCTCGTGCTCGTGTTTCGAATTTTGATATATCAGAAATGGTCACCGGGTATTCGATGCCAGACATTGCATTTTCCAGTTCAGGTTCATACTGCTTGTAATGATAAACCCGTTCTGGATTATTTGACCAATGAATCGGGTGAAGTTCCGCCAACACACACCAAAGAAAACACTTGTTATCGCTGTTCTGTATATTTAACACAGCCCTCTTGTGTTGAATGTTCGGTGGAAGAGGAACGTAGCTGGAAGCGCGAAGAGGCGAGAATCGGTTCACGTAAACGGTTAGCGTGTGAGGACTTCCACACAGAGACCATCCCGATCCTTTAGCCTCGAAATCGTCGTGTTTCTTAACCAGTTCATTTGAAAGATCAGAATAAAATTCGTCTAAATTATCGACGTCCGCCAAATGAAGAGCCTGGTTTTTTGTTCAATGATAAAAGACTCTTGTTGTACCATCGACTTTTTCGTATTCGGAAAATAGATCAACGTATACTTTTATGGAATTATTTTCCAATTTATTTTTTAGAATATTTATCACTGATGTTTTCGTTTCACGCAAGAAACTAAGAATGTCCCGGCCTGGTTCCGAAGTAAAAGAGAAATCCTGAATATGACGGTTGAATGCAGATCTAATTGGTTTTCGTTCATTAGATAATTTAATTTGCTTGGAAGTGGAAGCTTCCGTTTCTGAATCATCGATTTTTCTTTTCAATGTTCCTTGTTCGGTCGATGGTTTGCAAATTTTGAGGTGTTTACTTAAATGTGTAATGCTGATCATCTTTCCGCATCGAACACAAGACTTAGAAGGTAAGGAACGATTAATTCTCGAACCTGTTTCGCTACATCTTGCCCTGTGCTTGCTAATATTAGTTTTAGATATTAATTTTTTGCAAGTAACACATTCGATCAGACTGGTGGATTCCATTATGCTTTCTCAGATCACAAAAACCAAAAAAATAATTTCCAGGTATGTTATTTTATATGGAATTTCTCGGGGTGATTACAAAACTCAAAAAATTCAATCTATACTGTGAATACAATTTTCAAGTATGTTATTTTATATAGAATTTCTTGGGGTGATTACAAAACTCAAAAAAATTCAATCTATACTGTGAATAGAATTTCAGGTATGTTATTTTATATAGAATTTCTCGGGGGAACAGATCGTCACGAGCATCGTGTGGCCCACGGCGAAGGCTTACTGGAGTTCGTGGAAAGGCACGCGACTCAATTCGATCTGGTAAGGAAGCTCGATCTGTCAGCCCCAGCTGGCTAGTTTCAAGAGCGATTGCATCAACGCTCTGGCTTGGCGTCACGTTTTTTCGAGAAGGTTTTCGGAAAGGATCCGGCCATGTACTTGCGAACGATTTTTCCGAACACCGTCTGCGAGAGCCACGTTCTGAACGAATTCACGTGGACGACCCAGCATCGTTTCCACACGCATTACTTTCTTGGCTGGGGTCTGATCTATCGATTCTGCTGCATCATCCCGACGTTCTTCATCATACACTGCAACATCAATTACCTGGTGCTGCATTATACGGTTCTGGAAAACAAGTTGAACGTCCTGAAAGATTTGTACCAGGACGTAACCGAAACTGACGCGTTCAAAACTCAATTTCTGCGCCTCCTGAGGACGGAGAAGAGAATATCGACTCAGTACAAAACCTTCGAACGGACTATCCTACCCAATAATTTTCGTTTCCACCAGATCATAGAGGGGAGCGGCGAGCAACAGCAGCACCAGCACGTGTGTTCCTGGGCCACGTACATCGATTCTCTCAACCTGGACGCCAGCAAAGAACGCTATTTCCCCAAAAAGGATTCCGCGTTCGTTCGGGAGCGCATCGAGCGCGTGAACTGGGAAAAGATCCCCTCGCCGTGGGTCGATGTCGTGCGAACGCTTTTTTCTTATTTTCACATGAAAGATCGCAATTTCGGAACCAGGCAATTATTTGGAACCGAGGCAAACAACAACACCGTGAAAGCGGTCGTTTCTCCAAAGTTGGGCTTCAGCTTGATCCTCGACCAGATCGACCAGCAGGAGAACGAAGCCTGCTGCTTACTCCATTTCATCCCGGGGGCATTCGCATCGAATTCTCCTGCTGCGACGTACCGGACTCGTGCTGCGAATTTTGCCACACGATGTGTTTCCTGCAAACGCTGACCAACACAACCCCGACGCTCATTTCTTCGGATTTGAAAGTTATACTCGTAGGCACCTAACCTTCTTCGTTGCATCCCATCACAAACAATTACAGAGTATGCCAAAAATGCCGCGCCTGGTTTAGGTCGTCGTCCGACGTCGATGCTGCAAATTTACAATTAATTCATCACCCTAGTGGATTAGTTTTGGATTTGCGCCAGCCCGACAGGATTGTTTTGAATCCGTTTTTGTTGGAAGCCTTAGTGTCCCGACCAACGACGAATTAAAAAGGACGCCACTACAATGACGAGCATCGCCAGCACGACGGACACATCTTCGACCACGAGCCCCTCGCACAATTCGAGTACGAAGACTCTCGCGAACCTCGGTGGCGCGAAAAATAAATTTCCACACTGGTCCGAGCACACCCTCCCGCGCATACGAAAGCGCGTGTACGATTTGGATTTCACCTCGACGGTGCTGCAGAACGACGACGATCCAGCCGATAAGGCACCTCCGATCAAATTAACGCAGCACACCACGATCGGGATCCAATGTAAGTTAGTTCGGTGCGCAAATTAAAAAAATAATAATAACTCATGAAACTCTACAGAGGCATGGCTTTGATAGCCATGACCATTAGAACTTGGTGTTGTGCACCACGCACCCACTCTCTGGCGGGATATTTTTTTCTATTTTGAGGGTCTTAACAAAAATAATTTTGAATATCACACACACACCGCACAAGATCACACACCGCAGAAGATCACACATGAGTTTTTTTTTTAAAAAAAACAACAACATCGTAGCAGATTACGCTGAGAGCACAAGGTCGTAGTAGATTACACTGAGGGACCTTACAGTAAGAGGAGACAGACTTATAGGAAAATGTCGTAAGTCATTTCAAAAGTGTAGGTCAAAGGACGAGGTAGCATAAGAGCAGGAGGTAAAAAAATAGCTTAAAAAGTGATGCCAGAGCTTTTTTTTCTGTCCACTTTTCTCTCATTGTAGGTTAGTTTAGTCCGTAAAACGTCGTAAAATAAAAAAAAGTACGTCAAAAGGATGGTTCCAGAACGTACCATACCACCTTCGTCAGGCACGGAACGTGGAGAGAAAGTGAGTTTTTTTTTGAGGTTTTGGTGATCCTCAAATGAGTAAAGTGAGTTTTTGATGTTTTGGTGCTGTTTTCTTCGCTGCGAAACATCGTCAGTTGAGGTTTTTTTGATCCTCACTTGATGTCTTAGAACCCGGGCACCTACACTACTTATTCAGATTGTACCCGACCATGGAAACCAACGAGGGTGTGGTTTGGAAAATTGGAAAATCGAAAGTCACGTTCGAGGGTGACGATGTAAAAGTTAATTTGGGCGAGAAGAACAGCTGAATTAGGTATCCCGGCACCGTGGGACTGTGGGAACTTATCACTAAGAAGTAACCTAAACATTATACAGACGAGGATTACCAAAGTTACACAGAAATTTTGATCATGACGGATGCCCTGTAACAAAACAACGAGGCAACACAGAATCGCGTGAAATCTAGCAGTTGAGAAAAGTACAGGAACCTCATCAAGCCGATATGGAACCAGCTCAAGACTGGCAGAGGTGTCAAACTCTACAACACCTTGCCCAAGGAGTTTGTTTGAGTAGACGACGTAAGGAAGCTTGTAGATCGATTGCTGGTTATCGCAGGCGAAGAAAATGCAGGCAATCGCAACTTCCACAACGAGAAGGTGGGCATCATGGATATCATTAGCACCAAGCTTGCCAACTTCATTGTCAACGACAACAAAGGTATAGGTTATCTTATCAAAATCATCAATACCCTGCCTCGTAAATTCTGGAATGTAGCCGAGGGTCGAGGTCGCGTGAACGATATTATCAACAAGCTACCCTTCGAGATGCAAATGCAAGGTTACCAGTACTGCGGTCCGGGTACCAAACTCGAACAGCGACTGGAGAGAGGAGACAAGGGTGTGAATCCCCTGGACGCAGCATGCAAGGATCAAGACATTGCCTACAATACTCACACAGATCTAGACGCACGTCACGATGCCGACAGGAAATTGGAGCATGCAGCTTTCGGGAGACTCGTCAGCAGAGATGCGTCGCTAGGTGAACGGGTTGCCGCATTGGGTACGACCATCGCCATGAACACAAAACAAAAATTACGGTGGGGAATGTAACTAAATAACCCTTGTGAAAAAAAGCAACTTGTATAACCAAAACCTATCATCACTTTATTGCATTGGGGGGGGGGCAAAGCCTTACCCTTTCACAATATATATATAACATACTATCACCATAAAGCCCAAAGGTGTTGTTTACCAAATACCCTACGCAAACCTCAAGTCTCTCGGAGCTCTTGATGGAATGCTCACCAAAAAGCAGCGCGAGAAGAAACATTCCTGCTTGGAAAAAGGTCATGGAATGAAATTGCTGCATAGCATTCCTCAGTTGAGGAGGTTACAAGGTTCGCGAAAGCAGCAGAACACTGGAGGTTTCATATTCAGCATCCCGGCTATCTTGGCAGCTTTGGGTGCTGTAGGCAGCGTGGCAGGAGGCAGTGCCGCTATTGCCAAGACCGTCATCGATGCAAAAAAGAACATGGCCGAGTTAGAAGAGCAGAAACGCCACAACCTGGCTATGGAGAAGAAGGGGAAAGGTGTGTCCAAAAAACGAATGAACAACCTCGAAGCTTTGAAAAAGTTTTAAAAAAAGAAGAGCCCTTATCCAACTTCGATATTGAATCTTTGATCGAATCGTTGGGGGTCAAGCACTTCAGGGGCGTTTTCATGTCAGATTCTCTACCTTCTGTTGTGAAGAAAAAAGAGTGTGGTGTGGTTAACCTAGACACCAGGTACACATTGGATATTCTACCTCAAAGCCAAATCAACAAAGCATTTGTTCTCGATTCATTCGGAGGCACGCCACCTGCTGGGTTGGTAAAGTATCTCAGTGCTGTCAACCTCTACTACAATGACGAACGCATCCAGGGTTTCAGCGATGTGCACTGTGGCCATCTCTGCGTTTCCATGCTTGTCTTCCTCTCGCAATTAAATAACCCAACAATCGAGGATTTCCAGAAAGCATTGTGGCACCTGAAGCACAATGGGGATATTCCATCTCACAAGCGAGACTTCGCTTCTGAAACTCGCATTGCATGATGATATCATCTATCCTAAATATATTGCTCTTCGTGCATTCTACAGCATGTACCTGATAACTAATGTGACGGTACACAACAATACCATCAAAATTGGCAGCGAGAAAAACAGCATCACCCCAGGCCAGTACAACCTGTCTACTTTGCAGGCTCAATTGCCAAGAAATGTGTTGCTGTCGTAAAATTCTGTAACTCGCAGGGTGGAACTGGTGTCTGCCATGGAAACCGTAGACCTGGGTACCATCGGAGAGCTTTTGGGATTCGAGAACAACACAAAGCTCGAACCTGGCATCAAGCACATCGGTGCTAACATTCCTAAATTTCTAGCCATCGAGACTCTGAACATACATTGCAATGTGGCAGAAGGTATGATCACCAAATCGTCGGACGGCATCCCAGGGAGTCACAAGCAGACAGGTATTATAGCTACGTTCAAACCAAACTCTGAGTTCATGGAGCCAATTATCTACACACCATCCCAACCGATATACTTTCCTGTATCTCGTAATCGCATAGACAACATAGAATTGGCAATTACCAACGAGAAGGGAGAGGTGGTTGATTTTGCAGGAGCCACGACCACTGCCGTCGTGGAGATTAACATATAATAAATAACCATCATGGAGCAAATCAAAAGTTACGAGTTGCAGTCCTTTCCTCCCAATCGTCGCACGTTTGCCAACCTCAGTGATGCGAATCGAGAGATAGAATACGACGTGGACGTCGGGGATGGATTCATTCACCCTCACTGAGCTGATTTGTATATCAAGTTTGATGTTGTGAAGAGAGACAACGGCGAAGCTTTCCTTGCCAATGCAAATTTAATACTTGTAGATAATTTTGTGTCGTACCTATTCTCGCAGGTGGAAGTTAGAAAGCATGGCACCGTCATCGATAGGGTTGACTACCACGGAATTACCTCTACAGCTGTGGGAACACTGAAACTCTCCAAGGCCGATGCAGCATACTACTAAGCAGGGGGATTCGAAGCAGGTTCAAAACTCAAAACTCAAAGTCACACAGTACTGTTTCCCATGCGTCTGCTTCCTGGCTTCTTCTCCGACTACACAAAGATTATGTGGAAGGGTGGTTTGCGCGTTACTTTTCGCAGAAGCGCAAACGACAACAATGCGCTGATGCGTTACAGCACCTTGAGTGCAGACGGTTCAGCACTTCCCAACACACTACCCGATCCTGCCAAGTACATCATCCAGTCCATGAAGCTGCGCATGCCCGTAGTGGAATACGAAACTAACTACGCTCTCAAGTACAAAGCAGACATTTTAAAGAATCCCCAAGTACCCATCCAAATTTACGGTTACCAGTGCGTGCAGAAACCTGCTTCCGGCAACCATTTTGAATTTGACGTGACCACACAGTTTAACAGTATCCGGTACGATATGCCAGAGTTTGTGGTCGTGCTCTTCCAGACAGGGGAGGACAACAACCAAAAAAAAGATTCGATACTTTTTTATGGCATTATTAAGTTTTTCTTCCTTAATTGTGTCATCTTCTTCCAATATAACTTCTAGAGTTGTTTCATCAGCTCTTTCCTCCATATTTGTACCTTCTAACAATTCCATAAAATATTCCTTCCACCTATTCATAACTTCTGTTTCTTCTGTTAACATTTTCCCATTTTTATATTTGATGAATTTCAGTCGACATTCTTTATCTTTCCTCATATTTTTTTAACACTTTATAAAACAGTTTCTTGTTTTCTTTATAATTATTTTCCATAAATTTACCAAATTCTTCCCATGCTTCTTTCTTTGCAAGAATGACCATTTCTTTAGTACGTTGTATTTCCAAAGTAAAAGAAAAAATATCATAATTCTATAAAAATTATACTGACCGTAGGTTCAAACATTACATTTTTTGTTAACCTGCAACGCAGTGTCGAGGATGTACTGCGAAGAGTGGAGGTTGATAATTGAGCATACTTCATGGAACATCTTCTTACATTTCTGGAGAAGTTTTTTGAGGATAATCTTGAAAAAAATAATAACATTTAATTTTGATTCATTTTAGAAATAATCACACTTGAGCGCTCAAAAGAAACTTCCTCTTTTGACCCTGCGTGTGCCTTTTTTTCGTCCCGAAGGACACGGCAGAGAGTTAGTTCCGTTATAAAAATCCCAAACCTCCACCTGTTTGCATTTGAAGATAAACACTATTGTTCTAGTATCTTGGCTATATTAAATTGGAACTTCTGTTACATGAGTTTTTTTCATACATACTATCTACTACTTCATACTACTACATTTGAGGCATGTCTTACTAGTTTTTAGACGATAGTGGCCCCACGGGAGCGTGTGAATCCCGCATTTCAGAACACACTTCTTGTCGTCGCTTGCGTCCAGGGTAACCTTTCTCACCTTGTTGGTTGTCAACACATGGTCGACACTCTGGATGCGCTGCTCCACTCCTAGAACTGGCGTCCTAGTTTGAAGAGTCTCGACGTAATCCTCGAACTTGAGGCGCTCTTGGACGACCTGCCTGCCCACACCCTTAGCTTTTTTTGTGATGGAACCCTCTGCCCGAATAGCATTGGCTTTGGCGCGAAGACCGGCAAACTCAAGAATTACATCTCCGTCCTTCTCGTCTTTGAGTTTGCCTGGCACCTTGTTATTGCGGACTAGGATTTTGAATCGGTTCGGGTGGGCCTGACGTGTCAAAAAGGTTCACAAAATTTGATACCGTGTCTATATCCCTATATGCGTCGTCCGTGCGAACGTGGTACACCAAACTATCTGTGTCCGTGTAGAGTAGGCTGATATTGTCGTTATAGTGCTGGCGTAGTATCCCATAATATATTTGAAACAAGCGCAGCTTGCTCAGGTCTAATACTGAGGAACCAACATAGATTGGCTTATTGAGCATCACCTCGCTCTTCCTCATATGCACCAGAGCAAGCTGCTCATTGTAAATAGTACGTGACTTGAATAACGGGCTTGCTACAAGCTTGCGACATTGTGCTTTTTTTATATTAGCCTCATATCCACACGATTTCGCACATTCTCCATGGTTTTCCCAAACACTGAGTTGTTCATTAACTTGAAGAAATCGCGATCGAAATCAGAAGTAGCGACTGTGCGGTGTTCGGTGTTGAGCTCGATGTATGGCCTCAACCATGGAGAATGCACGAACATAAGAACTCGATGTACTGTGCGGACGGTAACCCCATGCTTCATCAACCACCAGAGGTTTTGGTAGTGCAGAACATAACGCTCTTTGGCTTGAAGTCCATGACGAGCTTTGGTTGGTTCGAGCCAGGCGGGCATTTGAATTCCGGGACTGGGGGAAGGTTGCAGAAAAGATCCTGCAGCTTCTTGGAGAACTCAAGGTCCACCTCGGAAAAAATCCGAAATGCAAATCGCAGAAAACTTCAACATTAAATTTGGAGGGATCAGCCCACATGAACCCTCTAAAAGGGAGTGACAGCATCATGGAGTGTCCGTAGAGGTTGTTGACGTCTGTGTACATGATGTAGCTGGACGGTTGGGAGGGGTCGTAACCGGTGGCCATGTGGTGATTGTTGGCGTGCGAGTGTCGCTGCGACACCTGGATCATTCCACCCCGGACCGCACGTTCTACAAACAGCATCATGTAAATGTCCGAAAGAAGCTCAAGCCTAACTTTTGTAACAGGGAACATGGCCGACCATGCCAGTCCAGGAAGACTGTAGAAGTATGCAGGGTCCAGCTGGTATATGGTCTTCGCAGTTGCACGAAACGCCTGGATCACATCAGCGAGGAGCGTCACATCCAGTTATAGGTAGGCATCGTGGTAGTCCCCAAGATTTTAGCAATCCAGCTCGCGCCACATGGACTGAGCATGGTTGTAGTCGTCCTCAGAGATGCCTGAGCCTCGCAGCTTGCTGTAGAACTTCGCTCGAGGAGGCAGCGACTTCTCCGCAAACTTGGTAGAGTCGGTGATGTATTTGTAGGTGTAGACCCCCTTACGCCTGAAGAGACCGGCGTCCAAGTTTGGAAAGTTGGCGGAGGTGATGAGCATTTGCTCGTCGCTGAGCTTTTTCGCCAGGGCATCGAGGCTGGCCGGGAAGAACCTCATGGAGTCGAGGAAACTAAGTTCGATGCGAGAGCCTGATTCTGGGATTCGCACCCACTTGCTCAAGCCAATATAACGCTCCTCGTTTTGCGCCATGATTTGCATGTCGTCGTACCCAAGATGTGGCACCAGATGGTGGAAGTCGTACCCCGAGCCATTGTGGAAAAACACAGGGATGAAGCGCGGGTCCCGGGCCAACAAATTACACCGGTTGCACCAAGGACCACTGTATCTGCCGTTGAAGTGATCATGATGTTGAACTTTACGGTTGTTGGTGCTAAACTCCCAGGTGCACACAGGACAGGTAGTAGCCTCCTCGTGCTCGATTTCGTCGTCAGGAGACAGCGATTCTATAGATTTGGGGGTCAACAGGAACTCCCCATATCTCGTTGACTTCCACAACCATCCTTTCTAGAAAATGTTTGACTGCGTCGGGACCGCGATACACATAGGGCCCGGGGTCAACAAGTCGGTCTCGCCACACCACAACATAAGCAAAACTCGAGGCCTCGTGGAGTTGGTAAGGGGTAGTAGAGGAAATTTTGGGATTGGGAACGCATGTGGAAATAGGTTTGAGGAAGGGCTCGAAATCGGCGATGATGATTGCAGGGTGCTCTACCATGGCACTGTGCATGTGAAATGTTTGTACAGTGCCAGGTTTGGGCAAGACTGCCACCCCTATCTCGTTGGCATTGCAATAGAGTTTATGGCTAGCAAGCTTCTTTGCAGCAATGTTGGGATCTCTGATGCTCTGATAATCCAGCTGTTTTTGATTATCAAAAGTGGACAAGCACCTGCGACAAACTTCTATGTGGGTTTTTTTGTTTGTTTGTTTGGCTAGAAACAAGCGGAGAGAGAGAGCGAATAAGAGTGTAATGACGGTGAGTTTCATTCTTGATGAGTAGGAGATGGATTTCTCGAGCACCATTGTTGTCTACGTCGCTTACCCGAATAGGGTACACCACATTTTTCTCAGTGAGGCCATAAATATTGATAGCCAACTGCGGGTTGTGTGTACGGGTCTCGAACTTGCGAATATCCGAGACCTCCACAGGGTAGTCGATCCCAACCATCGGATCTTCCAGCTCTGGCTCGTACTGCTTGTAGTGGTTAACTCGGTGTGGGTGTCTTTTTCCAGGCGACAGGGTGCAACGCTGCAAGCACCGATCAGAGAAAGCACTTGGCGTCACTGTTCTGAATATTCAGGACAGCCTTCTTTGTCGCAATGGTACGTGGTAAAGGGACGTAGCTGGACGCGGAGAGAGACACAAACTTGTTAAGTTTGATACACATTTCGTGAGGTTCACCACACAGCGAACCTCCTGACCCCATAGCTTGATGTTCCTCCTGCTTGGCCACCAGCTCCTCGGCAAACTCGTTGTAGATGACCTTTAGGTTGTCGACATCCGCCAGATGCAGTGTCTTCGGATTGGTATTGTGGTAGAAGCTATAAATTTCATCAGACGGCTTCTTGTACAGGCAACATAGCGATGCGTAGAATTTGGTGGAGTGCATTGCAAGTGCATCGCTGAGGATGGAAATAATTTTGGCTTGCACGTTCTCCGAAAAGCTACGCACGTCACATGAGCCCTCCGAAGTGAGGACAAAGTCCTCTAACAAACGCTCGAAAGCAGACTGGTTCGACACGTTTGGCGGATGGTGGCGAGTCGGCTATCGCTTTTCTCTTGGTCGAGCTGGTCGACGGTTGTGGGACAGGTGCTCCGACGACTTTGCATGTTGTTATATGCCTTTTCAGATGACCAATAGTAATATGTTTACCGCACCTGGGACATGGTTCTGTAGCGGTCACATGGTTACCAGGTACACAGGTACTCCAGTGTCTTTCGAAATTTTTACTTGAAACACTAGTTTCACACATAGGGCAAATTTTCACAGATTGCATCTTGTTGAAAAAATATGTGTGGGGTATGTTATTTTTATATATTTAGTGGAGTGTCACAAAATAAATACTTTGCAATAAAAAAAACCTTGGAAGGCTAATTCACGATGGTGCTGGTTTGGTGTGTGTTATTTATTTATATGCTATTCTTGCTCCGTGGCGTTACAAGAGTCTGCCTCCCAATATTGCTTAAGAGGTTTGGTTAACATGCAATAGATCAGTATGCTAGAAAAAACAGGGGGTAACAAGAGCACTACCACTATTGCCAGTTAGCGTCACCAAATCTTCTTCATCTTACTGCATACTTATCATCTTAGAAGGCTACGCTGTCAACTCCTATTTGTAGGTTAGCTTCGCCTGTGAAATATCATATGGTGAAATTTTTGTGGGTTGGCAACACTGTGGCTCACTTGGTGTTGCAGAAACAGGCGTTTAGTTGGCATGAAAATTGCACTAAAATATCGTTGAACACTATAAAATCCACAAAAAACTCGTCATAAAAGGCTATCACTGAGGTTAAATTGTAAAAAAAAAAAAATCGGCTCACTTGGTGGCGTAGAAGCGGCTAACTACTACTACTTCCATGTCTCCCTAAAACGAATATATTCAGTAGATTCGACTCTATTGCAGCTGATATTCCTGGCGGAAAGGTTTAGGACAGCGCGTTACGACGCTACGTGGTTCCAGGCTCAAAATTCCGACGTGCTCATGGATGTTCCTTCATGGGCAGTAGCGTACGCAGCATTTCAAGGGGGGGGGGTTATATCTAAAAACGTTCTCCAAATTTACATTACCATTGTTTTATTATACTTTAATTAAATAATAATACTCATAATTAATTAATAATACTTAAACTTAATTAATTAGTTGAATTACTAATAATAATAATACTACTAATACCACTACTACTATTAAGTAGTAGAGATCTACATAAATATAGTATTTATGAAAGCAATAAAACGAAATTAATTTCTAGTAATTCGATTTTTAACAAATTCTAGAGTATTTTTTTTTCTTACGAAATAATTGTCTACCTAACGAGATGAGACATTTTTAGTGTGAAGAAAATCCATAAAAACAAGAAAATATATTAAAATAAATTGAAATAATGAAAGTACGGAAATCATCCAAGAAGCTACGGGGGTCTGGTCAGTAGTTCATCTGACAACCATGCAGGAGATCCGGATTCGATTCCCGAAATTGGTTGGAATTTTTCCGGCTTTGTCGCCGCATAAATATCCCCGATAATTCACATCTGGATTGTCTCACTGTTATTACCAACAAAACATTAAGCTTAATGTCGTTTGAATTCAGAAATTCAAACGTGCCGCGGGAAGGTGGACTGGTGACTGAGTTATTTTTGTCGGCCTAGCCTTTGTCTATACATTAGCCGCTTTCAACGAACCAAGAACTTTCTTTAGTTAATGCTCGTTGTTCACACGAAAAGATAAATGATCATTGAACATTGTTGCAGCAGAGTTACAAAACAACTTTTTTGCTCTTTAAAATCATAGTTGCCCTTATACATTATTTTCAAGAATTCGTGTTTATTTTCAAGGCATTCACTCTTAACCCGGGAGAGGTCGCGCCCATTTCGCAACTTAATGCGGTCGCGGTGGGTCACTGTGACCAGCAATTATAAACTTTGCTATTTTTAACATGTAAATATTTTTTCTTTGCATTGTTCTTCGGATATTATTTTTTTAACCTATTTGACAAATTTATATATATATATATACCAGGTGGTTATAATTAAAGTGACGGTGTTCAGAGTGGTACAGCACGGGCTGTAATGAGAGTAGCAGTCTGAAACTTCGTAGATATGCTAATGAAGCAATGCGCTCGCGAATTATGAAAAAAAAATTGTTCCAATTCTCGCCACCAGGGTAAAAAATGGCGCTGTAAGCAGTCAAAACTTGGTATAGTTACAGGAAGAACACTATAAATCGCAGAAAACAATACTCTTTGTAATAAAATATCGCTACAATTTCACTATTCGAATTACATGAGCATTACTAATGGAAAAAGCAACAAGCGTCACCAACAACAACCAGGGAGCTCACACAATGGTTAGGCAATGTCACCGACTTTGACGTCAGAGTTACGGAAAATTCCACGTTTTGACTGCTTACAGCGCCATTTTTACCCTGGTGGCGAGAATTGGAACTATTTTTTATTTTTTTTGCATAATTCGCGAGCGCATTGCTTCATTAGCATATCTACGAAGTTTCAGACTGCTACTCTCATTACAGCCCGTGCTGTACCACTCTGAACACCGTCACTTTAATTATAACCACCTGGTATATATATATATATATAAATTTATGTTTCCTGTTTTTTTATTTCTAATGTTATTTGGAATTACATATTGAATAAATGCAACATTTCTGTGATTGTCTCAAGTAATCACAAGAGCACTTTAGAAAAAAACTACTAATTGCAATTTTTTGAATAGTAATACAATAAGTAAAGATGTACACTTCGCAACATCTTATTTGACCGCCCTGAAAAATTTCAAAGTCCGAAATTCGTAAATTTGGCAGCATAGCGCTTCAGAGCCAACTAAGAGTAGCCAACTTTGCAACATTTCTTCTTCCTGAATGAAAACGCTCGTGATTTTTTTTTCATTCTTTCACATTCCATAAAGTAAAGATACCCTAAAGCAGTAATAAAATATATGAGTAGACAAAAAATGTTAAGTAGAAATACGAATGTTGAAAATATTTCAAGATTCTTCGTTCTGAATTTGAAAATAGGAAAATGTATGTGCATTGTGAAACACTGAAAAGGTTCTCATCCACCTGGAAAGAATTGCGGTTACATTTGAATGCAAGAAGGCGAATTTATGATGATTTTATGCGAAATGTTTAGTAAAGATACCTTGCACAACACCAAACGATTCTGCAAAGTGTGTCTTTTCCTTGGTTCTTGGCGAAAAATGGTTCGAAACTCCGGCACAATGTTGCTTCAACTGAGATTAACGTGTTTTACTGAGCTTTAATTTATCTCCTGGAGTAGTTGGTTAGATGACAGAACTTTCGTTTTTTTTACTGTTTTCGTCAAGATCGAAACATCGTAGGTTCAAATCCCACCCTTTCCTTATTATTTTTTCCTTTTTATTTACCGAGTACGAAGTGTTCTAATAACGTAATATAATATTATATGATACTGTAAATATTTATGAGATGCATGCTCAGTGGCGGCGAATGGGTTTTAAAACTGATGGGCCAAAGTGGTTGGAAGGCAAGGACAGTTTCTTTCCCTTGGTAGATAATGTTTAGCATAGTGCTGGGTCATCTGCTGTAAATGCATTTAAAATGCACGAAACAACAGGGGAGAAGAAAAATAAACCTCAAAAATAAGTAAAAATGCAACAAAAACGGTTAAAATACTGACAAATAAACTAAAAGCCAAAAAAGGCCGAAAAATGCAAAAAAAAAAAAAAAAAAAGTAAAATATAAAGTGTTTTCCGGCTCTAACTGAAGGGAAACTGACATATCAGGTTTAGCATTGTTTTTAAGGGTCAGAGAAAAAGTAGATTTTCCATCAACTTCCGGACCCTAATTAGTAATTATGACAATTGAAAAAATTGGAGGTAGCTTACTTAAAATTTTCTTGCTAAGGGATCGTATCGTCCCATTTCTCCACTTCATAATAAAGAAAAACGTAAAGTTCATATTTCGAAAATGACTTGGAGTTTTCCACCACGAAAATATGTTTTTCATAGTTTGTAGTTCGTTAGTATTATCTTTCAAGGTTTCCATTGTTTTAATTTCACACATATTTTATATTTCATATGTTCCTCTCTCTTTTCATAGTCTTTGGAAAAAAGCTGAAGTTTCTTGTCAAACGGGGTCTGGTTCAAATGATTCATTTTTGCTCTCCTACTTTAAACAAACAACAAAATACTTCGTAACTAAACGATTGCTTGTTCAAAACACGGAATTTTAACACAATTTCAAAATATGACAAAACGCCAATAGAAATGTTCATCATTTTTCCCTTTCAGCATTTCTCGATTTTCTCTGAATTCGTTTCCTCATGACAATTGCCATGAGGAAATTATAGATATGACATGACCATATGTGTGAATTTGTTTCTTCAAACTGGTAGCAAATTTTAACATTAGCTACCTGGAGAAGAGGTAGCGTGCTTGATTCTTACAAGGGAGGTCGTAGGATCGATTCACCACAACATATTGACGTTTATGAAGACTTCCACCTTCCTGTGTTTCAAGCACATTTTCTCGACAAGTGTAAATTATATGTTTTTGAGAACTTTTTGATATTATGCAAGGTATTGTAAATAAAATGTCGCATAAACTCCTCACAAATTTGCTTCTTTCTGCACAAACTTGATGGAAATTTCGTCCAGGTGGAGAAAAACTCTATTCAGTGTTTCAAACCCCCCAAATTTCAAGTCGAGCAAGCAGAATCGTAAATATCCTTCAAGGTTCTTTTTCAAATTTATTATTTCTGTTTGATTGTTTATTATAATAGCGGTTTATAGTTTCTAAGTTCATTGAAAGCCTATCACCGCAGCGTTTATCGTCTAGTGGAAGGACCTACTAAAAGTTGGCTACTCTCACCTGGAGCTGAAGTGCAATGTTGCTAAGTTTACGATTTCGGAACTTAGAATTCTTTCGGGGCGGTCAAATAAGATGTTGCGAAGTGTACAGTACATTTTCATGTGAAACACCTTATACTTTGTTTCTTTCCAAATAGTCATCACAGGTGATTTTTCCATGTTTCCCACCTGACAAAGCGGGCAGCATTGGGAAGTCTTATTGCCAGTTCTCGGACATTTTCCATATATTTTTCTTTTACTCGAAGTTCCTTGTTCGTAGTCATCACTAGGATATGGTTGAACATGGTCTTTCAAAAGTTCGAGGATGTCAGTTCTCAGTTTTCTGTTGAGATTTGGAATTTCCAGACGAGATATTATCTCTGTTTTCTTCTTCCCTGTCAACGTCACTTCCAATATCGCTCTCGTCACTCTAACTCTTGTCCTTCTTCGTCTTGTGACACCACTTTGTTCAGCATACGACGAATTCGATCTATAGCTTTTGGATCCATCACACCGAAATTCTAACAATGCACGATGCAACAATGCCAGGCTACTGCAACAAACTGAGCGTTGACTATTTGCGCAAACGTTAACGGTCGCTGCGGGTCACTGTGACCCGCACACACCCCTTCCTGCCGACACCTGAACGCAAACTAAAGATCGTGTGCAGGGGGGTAAAGGACAACAGAAGGTAGGAAGCTACTATAAGCACCAATCGCTTATTGCGGACCCTAACGGAATTGCAAAGAAAGAAAACTTAGGTGCGGGTCATGGTGACCCGCACGACCTCTCCCGGGTTAAAGACGAGTGTTTGGAATGCTGTCCTTTTCTCCGTGCTGCATGGGAATAATAATTCAAATTATATTATTATTATTATTATTATTATTATTATTATTATTAGTAGTAGTAGTAGTAGTAGTACTGTCGCAGGTCCTTGACAGTGACCTTCATTAATGCCACCATTACATTATCCATCCTCATCTTATCGATTAGCTAAAAATGAAGAAAGACGACGATAAAAATAATAATCTAATCAAATGAACTGTATTTTGTTCATTTGTTTACCTTCCGGCCTTTATGAAGGAGTGTCCACCAAGCCAGAAGAGCCCTAATTTAGAATCCTGGGCACGGCATGGATGTGTCATTGTGTTCGTTCTGATTCCACCATTAATGCTTACTAACAATTAACCTGCGGCATAGAAAAACTGTTATAATTAAGGTAAATATATGTTGAATTCTTCTGTCGCTTCATTAATGTGGACCATTTTACTATCCTAGGGAAAATATGTTAGATTAGCAACATAAAGAATATTTATTCACTTTCGAGGCAATCCAAGGCATTGAGAGGGGATTACTAAATTCAAAATACCATCTTTCGAACCATCATGTATGTTTTATGCAGTTGTTTCTATACTTATTGTTAGTTCATTTAGTTTATTTAACGTCACATTTCAACAATTTCTATCTAATCGCAAAGGATGCAAATGAATGTTAGAAATGGATGAAGGGACAATCATAAACATGTGTTCGCAGTATAACACAAACCCCACAGAGGATTATAGCGTAACGACTGTGAATCCAAGCACTGGAAAATAGTTTTTCTGCAAAATGCAGTCGAGGCTCTACTACATGGAAGACAGGTTGACTACACACCTTGAAAATTTGCACAAAGTAAAAAAAACTGTATCTCGGGAACTGTAATACGTATATCAAGAGGCAGCCAGCCGCTCTCGATCAAGTGAAGATAATAATATGCTGAAAGCACCAAACTCAACCCTCCTAACAAACTATACCCTGTCCCAGCTAACTGTGAAGCAATGCTGTGATTCCGCTCACGTGTTCGTTGGTGCAGACGTCTCGCATGACTACTTGCGCAGAGACTTGATTTCGTTTGCTTGCTCTACAGTTAGCTGGGACAGAGTATAGCATGTATTATTGTCACAATTACAATTCTAATAATGCCTACGTTGTTAGGTTAGAAGGGGAAGATTTAAGGCTCTTAGGCCTTAGCAGCCAGTTTTCGCGACGTGTACACGTCGCATTACACAACCTTCTCCCCTCTCTTGTCACTACTGTGTGCCGTATTCCTTGACATTCTGATATTGTCCTCGTATTTCTTAGATCTTTTCCTGCAATCCTCGATTTTTATTGCATACAACAACGTGCACAATATGCACAATGAATGACAACTTGCCTACTGCTGCATTTGCAAACTGGAAGTAACAAAATGCAATTAAATGTATACTGCTGTAATCTAATTTTTTTTGTCATAATTGTTCTTTTCCCTTGTTGATCCCTAATTTTCGCTGTCTCTTGTCCAGACTTCGAGGCGCCATGAAACGGAACAGATCACAGCGTTCGTACCAGGTTTGTTTCTACCGAAGTTCAAATGCTATTGAAGAATGAAGCTTTGATTTCAAAGCAATTTGAAGGAAAACTTTAAAGTAAATTTTGCATTTAATTCTAACGACGGTAATACAAATAATGAAACTACATAAACATGTGTAGAATTAGTGAATTGTAGTAAATCGACAAGTTACTGTTCCTGGACATTCAAGTAAAGAGACAAAGAGTTTTTGCAAGTCCACTTTGTGAACAGATCGACTAATCGGGACTGGACGGAATCCGACCCAGTATGTGCGTCCACCAGACATCAATCTGGGACTCCTTCATTACAAAGTGTCATCGTTCCTAGTGCACTATAACGTATGTATTGAAAATTTCGACAATGGTTAAAATACAATATTACTGGATTGTAAAAAATAAGTGTAAAATCATTGTAAAATTTAAGAGCGATAAGGAGTTACGAGAATTTTCCGAATAATAGAATTGTCCTATGTTTGTTAATGTTTTGTGCCTAATAGCTTAGACGAATCAGGTGAGTTAAATTGACTTTAGCTCTAGTTTTAAATGCCTTTTATGTAGAAATAGCCTAGTTATGTTGGGCCTGCAGTTTAAAGCTGAATCATAATGCTATGTGTCTACATACACATGATCCCTTGATTACAAGGCAAGGAGGAGGCCCTGCAGACATTGGAAACAAATTACAATTGAGAAATCCAAGTTAATTAGGAAAAAAAAATACCACACTAACCCGAAAATGTAATACAGTATTTTCCTTTCTTTAACACGGAATACTACATGAGTGTTTCCAAAGAATTTCTGCTCATACCCTTGCCCTTATTACCAACTTCAACTAAAAATTCTTCGTCTTATACTGGTGAGCCTGATTAACAAAGATACCAGATCTAAATTTTACTTCCAGTCCGTATTTGTTTACGTGTAGCGCGCAAGAGTAACGTTTCAGGGTTCGAATCCCAGAATAGCATGTTTTTAAACTACTTCTTCCTTGCATCATAACAAGCTGTACAGTCACAAACAGTTCTGAGTTGTAACGATTTTATTGACTTTCAATTAGATAATTACCTAGGTACAACCCAAAGTGTCAGGGACTGTACAGATGGCCCAATTCGATATTTCCAAAGCGCTTCTGCCGCTTGCACAAGTGGGTGTTCTCTGCTGCAGTAAACTTCAGTCGTTCCTCTTCTTCCATTAAAAAACTCCATAGATAACACCGACCTCCGTACGGAATGGTTAGCACATAGTTTACGACGCCAGTGGTAACGGCATGGGTGTTCTTTGTGAGTGTGCTTGCATCAATGTCGTAATTTCATCCTGTCATCACTCATCCTCGTCGTCGCGATTAGCCAAAAATGGTAGGAAAGCGACGCTAAATAACAAAATCAAATCTTTCCAAGGCCGCGAACACACAACCAACATCCATACATTGAATAAACTGAATAGCAGCAAAAGTTTTAACATTTCCTTTCACGTGTGTGTATTTTACATTGAAGGGGCCTTAAGTAATGTTTTGCGATATGTCCAAAATACGTAGATCCTTCACCGACAGTTATTTATTTTTTTCCCTTTCACCCGAGTACTGCAGTATTGCCAGTTCCCTTCAGTGCTTCATTGTCAAAAGGTTTAACAACAATAAATATTACATCTCTACTTGCGATGTGTGAGGTTCGTGATGATACAAATGCTCAGAACTGAATAAAGATGATGACCGTGCTGAACATTTTGGCAACGCAGGAGCAGGATTGCATGGTAAACAGCTGATTGCTCCCTTACTGTTGAAAATTATGCAACAGCGCCAGTGGATTTTTCTTATCTTGGTCAAGCTACTTTTCTTGTGTGGATTTCGAAATCAAATCAAACTTGGGCGAATATAGGAGTTATTCACTTCCTTCGCTGCTGATACGTTTTCGCCTTTCAAGTTAATGCAGGAAAAGCACGCCTTGTGTGTGAAGCTAAGAGCATTAAAAACGTGTCCGTTCGTCCCTCCCCCTCTCTGTAAGAAAGCAACAAGAATTACGTCCTTTGTTGTCTTCGCCCAAGTCCATTCAGTTAACGATGTCAAACACATTACAAGATATGTTCTCGGTGGTTGACTGAGGACGGAATAGGCAGTAAAATGTTACAAAATGAATGTTTGGCCCATCTTTCAGAGCTCAAAGACGAGGTTACGAAGTATCTTTACGAAACTTTTCTTTGGCTCTTTCAAAGTATTTTCTGGGGATTCTTTACTGCAAAGATTACTGTGGCTGTATCATTTTTATTTCCCTCATGTCATGATCGGAGCTTCGAAACAGTCGCATGGTAAGGGCCTAACATATAGGGCCTCCCCGATTTAGTAGTAGTAACGTCGTCGGCCTGTAATCAAGGAGATCCGGGTTCCATACACGAGAGAGTGGTTCGGATACCATTTTTAACTGTAGGTCAATTCTGATTAGCCTATCTTTGCATAAAGTATATTTAGAACTCAAGTTAGCGCAATCACAGAACATTTCGGTTTCTTGAAGGCAATTGGGAAGCTACGTGGACTAGCAGGTTCCGATCGAGAAAACCAGATAACATCGGCAATGCGATTCGATGTGCTGACCACGTGTCAGCCAATAAGGAAGTCTATTAACGGACCGTTGTTACTGAAGGAACCTTTTGCCACGGATTTAGTTCATCGTAACTGTTACGGAGATAATTAATATATAAATTGAGCGGGAAAATATTAACAAAACAGGCTGTTATACTAACCACTACATCAGCTTGTATTGTGTTCATGCTAAACGGGGTTAAATTCTGTTACTGGGTGATAGACCAGTATTATGATGTGCAAGCTGCGAAGTTATATGACAATGGTGTCTCTAGAAGTAGTTTTAGAGGGACGTAGTCTTATTTTTGATCAACTTTCCTTTCGAATAAAGTAAAATATAGGAAAAGATGGCAGGATCTAGGAGTGGTAAAAATAACATAACTCCCTTATGCTTGCTCAGGCACGTATCCAGGAATTCCTTTCGGGGGAAGGGGGGCTGAACATCATATTTTTAAGGGGTATATATAGAACCTCACAATTGTATGTTTAAGGCCTGTGGTAGCGATTGGGTTCCAAAACGGGGGGGGGGGGTGCAAGGAAAGTTTACTTTCTCTTGGTAGACAAGGCCTAGGATTAAGAGGCAAAACAATGTAGAGCAACTATCCCCTAAATGGTTGCCACTGTTTAAGGCTGCCATTTTAATCAGAACGTGAAATCGGAACTTTTTTACCACTCGACTCCCCTGTTTCCATGCATTAACATTGTCTGCCAGAACCATCTGAGTGTGTGTTTATCCATTTCTTCTCCTCAGGCATCAACACATCTATGGTGTCTGAGTGTTTTTACGAAGCCGTTACACATGCACGGGATGGACAATCCACTCGACAACTCGAGATTGAAACTGTGGGCTGCAAGGTGGACGCAGACAGTTTTCGAATATTTCTCTGATTCGAGCCTGAACACCACTACTGTGTCTTTTCCTCCCATGTTTGCAGCTCTTATAAAAGCCGAAACCCACTAAATTGTTCATATTCAGGCCTCTGAAAACCCTTCCGTTCCCAACACATCTAATGTTTCGTCTCCCAATATGATCAAATGCTTACTTATTTATTTCTAGTGACGTGCCCAAGGGAGGATTGGTGGGGTCATAAACCCATTTGATCCAGTATTCCTTAAAAAAGGAACGTGAACGACAGGAAAAGATGGTAAAATGAGGACTGACTACCAAAAATAGTATTCGTAACCCGTCTCCCTACTGATAATCCTGGGCACGCCATTCATTATCTCGGACACATTTTTTTTAAATCAACTCACCAGAAGTTTTTATAATTTCGTATTCGAAACTTAGGTAAAGTGCGTTCTTCCTGCAGGTTTGGATATTATCCTTAAGGTGCTTTCGTCTGCCTTCGCACCTAACCTTAACAAAGCCCTAATTTTCCATCCTTGTGACTTGGATCTTCAAGACTTAAGTAGATTTCAGACCGAAGGGATACGCGATGCATGACGTATGGAATGAGCCAATCAACAAAAACGTTTCACACCGTAGCGACACAAAAGGCCTCACAAACCAACGTTCTACTTGTGAAATCCTCAAGCAACACAGTGTGAAATCTCCCTTAGTAGGCCACTGTCATCGTCACCTTGAAGAGGCAGCTCGTGTTGACCACCGAAGAAAAATGTCTCCTCAACCGGTGGGAATGCCCCTCAGATTTCTTCTTTCTCCTTTATTTTCTGTGCTTGTTAATAAAACTGGTAACATCTTACAATTTGAAATACACAGAACATGTACTATGTAGCCTATACATTTTAGCGCAAACTCAGTCGACGTCGATGGTGGCTCGGTGGCTCAGTTGGTAGAGCAATGGCATGGTATGCCAGAGCTAGAGCTCTGATTCGGGTCCTGGTAGAACCTGCAATTTCCGTTAAAATAACTACATATGCAACATCTTCTTGCTTTCTCTTCTCGACATTCATAAAATTTTCGGCTGTCCCTTCATGGTAGTTAAGTATTTGTGTGTGTGCGAACCTAGTAGGCTTAAACAAAATTATTTCTTTTATGCCATGAAATTCTCGGACTGCATACATGAAATTTTGTTCGGGCACAACTAAATCATCACTCAAAACTTTGATTTTCAGTTGATCTGTGAAGCTTATTTCTGTTTTAATAAACCGCTGAAATATTCACTTTAGAGAGAGAGAGAGACCTTCGATCTCTTCGGCCCTCGACTTGAACTAGCTTCACTACACTGAGGCTCCGGAAGTTCCGCTGTCGTCAATGTCTTCAGCTTTGGACCCGAACTAGTAGACTTCGTTACTTTACGATATTCAGTCCATTTTATTTCAGAATCACTAGATCTTACAAAGCAAGCAATGGACACTCACAGATCACTAATCGACTGTATGAATTGCCATACTCTGAAAATTCTGAAGTCTCATTAACCGATTCTGTTGTACAGATCAATCGGTAAATTGAAGCCGCATATTTATATCCTCATTATATTCTAGAACGTTCCGCAGATAAAACGATTCGTTAATATTGCCAGTAGTTCGACTCCTTCTCTTATTCAAGAACGTTCCCTCTCGCGCTATCCAGAGATTATAAATTACAACGAATTGTCCTACTTGTGGCGCTACCTTTGTTGTGCAGCTTCCAAAAAGGTTCGCCGCGACAACACCGAAAGCGCAAGAAAAGTTTACGTGCAATATTATCAACAACAGGTTTATATATAACATTCTCCGTCTTTATAATTATGAATCTCCTTAAATTATCGTCACAGTATTCAAGAAGACAAAAACATAATTTTATGTAGTGTAAACTGAAAATTTCCTGTTTGTGTGTGTGTGTGTGTTGGGGGGGGGGGGTTCAAGCACCCCGATCCCCACCTTGGATACATGATATTGACAATAACAGGGTTATAGAACATTCTCCGTCTTCTCTTTATAATTATGTATCTCCTTAAATTATAATCACATTATTCAAGAAGACAAAAACATAATTTTATTATGTGTAAACTAAAAAAAATCGTGAAGAGGCGGTTCGAGCCCCCTTATCACCACCTTGGATACATGCTATTAACAATAATAAGGTTATAGCACATTCTCCGTCTTGCCTCTATAATTATTACTCTCAAATTATCATCATATTATTCAAGCACCAATGACCTAATTTTATCTAACGTAATCTGAAAAATTTCCTGAAGGGGGCTCGAGTCCCCTGATCTCCATCTTGGATACGTGCTATTAACAATAACAAGTTTATAGAACATTCTCCGTCTAGCCTTGATAATTATTTTTCTCCTTAAATTATCGTCACGTTATTCAAGAAGCCAATAGCCTAATTTTATCTAGTGTAAACTGAAAAATGTCCTGGGGAGGGGGGCTCGAGCCCCTCATCCCCACCTTGGATACGCGCTATTAACAATAACAGGGTTACAGAACATTCCCCATTTTGCCTCGATAATGATTTCTCTCCTTAAATAATTGTCACATTATGCAAGCAGCCAAATACTTAATTTTATCTAGTGTAAACTGAAAAATTTCTTTGGGAAGGGGGGCTCGATCCTCCTGATTCCCAACTTGGATACGTGCTATTATCAATAATAGGGTTACAGAACATTCTCCTTCTTTCCTCGATAATTATTTCTCTCCTTAAATTATCCTCATTTTATTTTATTTCACACAACAAGGAACCAAAAACCTCATTTTATCTAGTGTAAACTGAAAACTTTCGGGGGGGCTCGAGCCCCCTAAGCCCCCCCTTGGATACGTGCCTGCTTATGCTCATATTCCTTTACTACATTTATGTGTAGGCCGCTAAGCGGGGTGTACGGGATGATTTTCCTGTAAGCACCAAAATGACAACCCCTCTCCACGTATTACACCCTGTACTCAGGAAAGGGGGGGGGGGTGCCACTAAGCTATCTTATGCTATAACCTAGGGTCGCACAAAAATGAGACCCTGAAGGGGCAGAAAGACCATCGACTATTACATTTTCTTAATGCTGTGATAATAGCAAATTAGAACATGCCAGATCACTTTTACCTGCTTATTTAATGACTGAAGGTAGAAGGAAGGAGTTTCTAGCTGTTAAATAAGTTCTTACATGACGATATTATTTTCAAAGGTCACGTCATATAAACAATATGTACAATTTTATTACTCGAATATAAACAATTGTTCCTCGTAAAAACGAATGTAAACATTTTAAATGCCAATAATTAAAAGTCAAGTCAACATCCTTGTTTCTTGGTTAATTTGAGTCCAGTGTGGCTACCGTAATGTAGTGTTGGTTTCTGTTCCTTTAGTGCGTGTGCAGTATTAGTGTGGTATGGTGAAATGCATATTGAAAATGGCAATTTAAAAAGAAACTGAAATTTACTGAATAATTTATAATCAGACGTGTCTATATTTTAAAGTTTACAAATGTTATTAATACAGAGCACGCAATTAGTGGAAGTGAAGTACCATGATAACAAAACGTTTAATAATAATAATAATAATAATAATAATAATAATAATAATGATAATATCGACAGTGCCTAAAACAAGGGATAGTTCAGGAGCCCAAATTTTATAAATCCCACTCTGCCTGGACTAGAGGCAGACAAACGGGACCTTAGTTTCTAGACTCACAGTCAGTCTGTATTGCGCACTGTCCGTGCGTATTTGTTATTGCCCGCGCATCAATTACATCCTAATTTTCGCGATTGGGTAAAAGAGACAGAAGGGAGAAGTAAAATAAATCAAATCAATCAGTAGAAAAAAAAGTAAAATCCTCCCCTGTGCTTCGTGCCACGCCATGAGGGCATATCCGGGGTGTGTAGTTGGGCCCCACACTTTCTTGATCACAGCCGAAGCCCTGGCCGCCCCCAGAGTTTCCTCCAGATACCCACTTTGTACGACGCTGGGTGGGTGCCAAGGCGTCATTCCATGCCAAATCAACTAATATATATTAGATTAAGATTATAGGACAGTATATTGCATTTGTATTTGTGATATAACAATAAGAATACACACTGGGTAAAAAATTCAGTAAACACTTTTGTAAACTTTTTTTAAAAAGTTTGGAACATTTATGTCTCATGTTATAGGAATACTGTCCATTTGAAAATATTTTTGTAATCCGTAATTTTTAAGGCAGTATATTGTTTGAAATAAAATATTCCAAACCATGTATGAGGTAGAATTACACATATTTTCAACTGATACCGCACATATAGTCAACTCACCCCATATACGGGGTGAATTGACAATGCTGACATGCTTCGCAAAAACAAGCAATAACTTTACAAGTTTGAGCATTGTGGTGTAAAAAATCACAGTGGTCAAGGAAACTACAGGTATTTCTTGAATCATTTCATCAATAGTAGATAGTAATTTTTAAGAGCTGCAATTATTTAAACATAAAAACATGCTCAACTCACCACGGTCTCCCCTCCTGTTTGATTGATTGATTGATTTTGTGTTTTAAGTCCACTTTGTGCACAGTAAGGCTAATATGGTCTAGACGTACAGTTTAAAGTTGGATCCGAACCACTATGTGCATCCACCGGGTATCGAACTCGAAACCCCCTACTGTTTGGAGTTCGAAAAAATTACCTAACCAAGCATGTGAGCTTAGCATGGAGATTGCACTTTCCGTGACATCCCACTGTAAGTATTGCAGACTAGTGGGAATTAATGTATAAGTAGATCGAAAGCTTATTAGAATGCATTTAGATACATTATTTTAATGCTAATACTAAAACCAAACCTGGCCTGCCTAACTACAAAGGCATATATTGAACCAAATCTTAAGCAATCGCTAAAAACTGCAATATGTGTTAGCAGAAGTAAATCGAAATCAAACCGTGTACAAATTACATTCGTAACATGATGAAATCACAATAAAACAAAAGGAACTTCAGCCTTAATGGCAACCAGGGAAAATGGTTGCTTCTTTTACACATTGCATTTTCATTGCCTAGCTCGTACCTAGTGCTGCCAACTGTATTAAGGAAGCACTATTTCTATCACTGAAGGAGAATGACAAAGTGGTGGTGAGTTTTGTTGGATTGAAAGCGCCATAATATTATTTTAAGTAGTTGACCGTTTTGACGTTTTGTGCGTGCATTGAGTGTGTGTATGTGAAAGTGTGTGTTTGTTAATGAAGGTTACATTCCATAATGCCTCCAGTACTGTCAAAGTTGAAATCAAAAACCTTGCATAGCCAAGCTTGGGAGATTCTAAGCAACGTGCACGAGTTCATGATGAAGGAAGCCAGTCAAGGTGTTAGCATCCCAATAATGAATCTTGGCAATAGAGCAGCGGCTGCGATTGGAGTTCCTGTTCACATTGCATAATTTGGAATTGTTCAAAATAAAAAAATATGTGGCTCCATGAGCATTTCAACTCTTGGCTCCGGCACGTGTTCTTGTAGGAATTGCATAGAGGAGGCTGTCATATTTTTTTGCTGCTTAATGCGATACATATTGTTTTCTGTGTTAAAATTGCCATGCTTTCATGAGTGACAAGTTATTAGCAAAAGAAAAATCCGCGCAGCTTATCGTCTAGTGGCAATAAGTAGTGTAAACGTATATAATACTGGGACGATAAATGATGAGCCCCCCTCAGTCAGATTTGGCTACACTTAAAACTAGCTCAAGATGTGCATATGAGCTTATTGCTCAAGTGTGGTACTCTGTCTAACCCAAGATTTTTGTAAAAATGCCCTTGGGAATTTCCCGTGAAATGATGAGCCCCCTCAGATTGATTTGCCTACACTTACAAAAGCTACATCTGCCAGATTGTTGTCCATAAGCCTGTCAAAAATATGCCCCTATTGATATTGTTTTGGCCATACTTAAAACTAAGCCAAAAATGCTCATAAGAGCCACCCACATACACCCAAACCCACCTACGCCCACACATATTTACTTCCGGTTTAAGTTTAATTGGACACCAGGCCCAACTTGCATATCTAATACTAAGACAATGTAATATGCAGAGGCCTTCTAGAATTGCTCTGTGAATCTCTCATTTCTTACATCATAAACATATGATTTTTCACCTATAAGAATAACACTACATGTAGTGTCATCAGGGAGTGTATCATGGAATTCACAGATAATTTTAATGTTTGTCCTGTCATTAACCACAACTTGTTTTCTTTTTGAGGTGTTGATGACAAACATGGGTCTCTGTGCTTTGAATTCATCTGGTGTGTAATACATGTCAGTATTGCCAGTAGTGACCCTTTTGTATGCTGTAAATGCTTCATATAATTTGAGGAAATCATCCTTGGACATGTTTAAATTATAATTTTCTCTGGGGAACACCTCATTTCTGCCATTTTTAAGATATATGTTCTTGATGTTACAGCTATCAAACTTACTTGAATTTTTTTCCTGATTATTGTGTCTTCTAGTCTGAAACAGTACCACCACAAAATCTGGCATGTCATATTGTATACTGGAGAATGAGTTTGTAGCATCAAATTCATAATAGCTACCAGTGGCAGGCTTCTGCACACATTGATATGTATAAAATTGTAAAGGCACCTGTGGATTTTTTAGGATATCTGCTTTGTATTTAAGAGCGTAACTGGCTTCATATTCAACAACTGGAATTCTTAGCTCCATAGTCTGAATAAGGTTGAGGGTATTAGGCAGAGCTTCCCCAGTAGAATTTAATGAACTGTACCTCATCAAAGCATTATTATCATTGGCAGCTCTTCTAAATGTGATTCTTAAACCACCCTTCCACATAATATCTTTGTAATCTGAGAAGAATCCTGGCAACAGGCGCATGGGGAACAGCACTGTGTGGCTTTTAGATATTATCTTATCACCAGCCTCAAATCCACCTATTTTGTAGTATGATGCCACGGTCTTGGTTAATTTTAGTGTGGCCAAAGCTGTAGAAGTAATCCCAGGGTAATCTACTCTGTTTATAACAACACCATGTTTTCTGATCTCAATTTCAGAGAACAGATGTGGCACAAAATTGTCTACCAATCTTATATTTGAATTTGCCGGATAATCTGTAGCATCGAGCTTTACAACATCAAATTTGATGCATAGATCTGCTCTGTGGGGGTGTATAAAGCCATCCCCTACATCAAGATCAACCTCAATCTCTGTGTTGGGTTGATTTAAATTTGCAAAGGTCCTCCTGTTTGGGGGGAATGATTGTAACTCATAACTCTCAATATTTTCCATTTTTTTTGTATGTATTTTTATTTAAATATTAATTTCTATGATTGCAGTTGTTGTGGCTCCAGCAAAATCAACTAATTCTTCTTTTTCATTAGTGACCATCAACTCAATGTAATCTATTCTATTATGGCACACAGGAGAATATAATGTTGGTGATGGAGTGTAGATGATGGGCTCCATAAATTCAGAGTTAGGTTTGAATGTTGCAATGATGCCAGTTTGTTTGTGAGTGCCAATGCCATTTGATTTGGTGATCATACCCTCGGCCACATTACAGTGAATATTTAGAGTCTCTATGGCTAAGAATTTAGGTATATTAATAGCAGTGTGTTTGATGGCTGGTTCAAGTTTTGTGTTGTTCTCAAAGCCTAACAGCTCTCCTATAGTATCCAGATCCACTGTTTCTGTAGCAGACACAATCTCTACTCTGTGAGTGACAGAATTTTGAGTTAATACTATACCTCTGGGTAACTGAGCATTTAGAGTAGACAGATTATATTGCCCTGGAGTGATGACAATTTTTTGATCACCAACTGCAATTGTGTTGTTGTGGTGTGTAATATTAGGGATCAAGTACATGCCATAAAATGCTCGGAGAGCTATTGTTTTGGGATATACTATATCATCATGTAATCTGAGTTTCAATATTGAATTTTGGCTGGTGAGATGGAATACTCCCATGATGCTTCAGATACCACAGGGCCTTTTGAAAATTTTCAATTGATGGTTTATTTATTTCAGACAGATATCTCAGAACAGATAAACACAGATGTCCACAATTAACATCTTTGAAATTTTGAACACGGGCATTATTGTAATAAAGATTAGTTGATTTTAGATAATTTACTAAATTTTCAGGTGGAACACCTCCAAATGAATCAAACACAAATGCCTCATCTTTTAAATATTTAAGATAACAGATCCAGTGATTGCCCTGATTTTTGTACTTATCCAAATTAACTATGCCACACTCTTTGTTGAGTGGTTGTTCTGGTAAAGAATCAGACATGTACACACCTCTAAAATTTTTGATGCCCAGTGGCTTGATTAAAGCTTCAATATCTCGGTTTGTAAGCGGCTCTTGTTTTTTTTAAACTTATTCATGGCTCTCTTAACACCTTTGACTTGTTTTTCCATAGCCAGGTTATGGCGCTTCAATTCATCTAATTCTGCCTTATTCTTCTTGGCATCTATTACTGTTTTTGCTATAGCAGCTGATCCGCCCAGCCAAGCTCCCAACAGCACCAAGTGCTGCTAAGATGGCCGGGATAGTAAATATGAAACCACCCACATGTGATTTTTTTTCTAGATTGCTGTAATTTTTTTAATTGAGGGGTACTATGTAATAATTTCATACCATGGCCCTTGGCAAGACAAGAACTTTTTTTCTTGCGCTGCTTTTTGGTTAAAAGACTATCAATAGTTTTAAGAGATTTAAGACCTGCATAAGGTATCTGATACATAACACCCTTGGCCTTCATCCTAGGTTTATTATATATATATATATATTCTGGGATTACATAGCTTAATTAAGTGGCTTAAATTTATTTAATCTATCACAACCCCCACCCCAGTTTTTGTTTGGTGTTCATAGCTATGGTGGTCCCCAATGCTGCTATTCTCTCACTTAAAGAAGCATCTTTGCTTACCAATCTACCAAATGCAGCCTCTTCTAATTTCTTGTCTGCAACATGTCGCCTCTCAAGATCAGAATGTGTGTTGTATGCTATGTCATGGTCTCTACAAGCAGCATCTAGAGGATTAACACCAGGGTCCCCTCTGTTTAATCTATGATCTAGTTTTGTGCCTGGACCACAATACTGATAGCCTGGAATGTGTAGTTCAAATGGCAGCTTGTTTATGATGTCATTAACCAGCCCCCGACCCTCAGAGATATTCCAAAATTTAGGTGGTAGAGTATTAATAATTTTTATAAGATATCCAATCCCCTTAGTGTCATTCACTATAAAATTAGACAATTTGGTGCTTATCATGTCCATAATTCCAACTTTTCATTGTAAAAATTGTGGTTGCCAGCATTTTCCTCCCCAGCTATCACCAGCAACCTATCTACAAGTTTCCTGACATCATCAACCCAGACAAATTCTTTAGGCAGGGTGTTGTAATGTTTGATTCCACTACCTGTCTTGATCTGTGACCATATGGGCTTGATTAAGTTGTTTTATTTTGCTCCACTGCTAGACTTGACTCTTTTTTGTGTGGGATCATTGTTCTGGTACAGAGCATCTGATTTTATTAATATTTCTTTGTAATGCTCATAATCTTGATCTGTATAGCTGCCAGGCCTTTTCCTAGTCATCAGTTCCCACAATCCAGGTGTGCCAGGATACTTAACAAAACCACCTCTTTCTCCAAGATGAGATTCTGAATATACAATTAGATCATCTCCCATAAATGTTACTCTAAAATTGTCAATTCTATGTATGATGCTACCATCACGCTCTGTGTCAGCATATTCTTTGCCATTATCTGTTTGCAGATATCGCGGTGATCTTCCACTCTGATTGATGATTGTCCTAAAGGCTTCTGTAACACATTTTCCAGTCTTGGATTTGAGTGGCACAGCCCAGGCAAAGTTTGAAAATGTATCTATGACAGTGAGTAGATACTTGTAGCCCTTGTTGATTTTGTCTAAGTTTTTCAGCTGTCCACTTGCCATCTCAAACAAGTCACACTGCCATAAATCATCTATGCCTTTTGTAACCACTGGCAGTCTCTTATAATTATGTCTGGCTTGTCTGTGTAATTCATCAACAATAATTTGTCTAGACATAGTATGTAAACAAGAATATTGCAACTATGGGATGTTCAGCAGCTGATACTACAGGATTTTCTAAATACATTTTGTCTCCTATTTGTATATTAAATTCCAGAGAGCCATCATCTGCAGCATAAGATGTCTCTAATGTATTGGGGTCTGTAAAATACTCTAACTCTACACTGGTGACCTTTTATTTGTTGTCAGCATTAGTTATTGATAAGGTAGGGTAGTGGTGTGCCTGTGGTTGTAGCCAATATTCGATCTTGATTGGTCTAAGTGTGCCCCCAACAAAAAACTGGTAATAAAATTGTGCAGGGGACAGCATATATATTTTCCCACCTGGTGTAAATGGTGAATCATATTCTTTGTTGGGGATACTGTACAATTCGAGAATTATTGTATGCTTAGGATTCTCGATTAGGCTAGTTATTTCTTTTTCTGCTTTAAGCAATCTACTTGTTACAGATTCAAGGTGCTCATTGATAGTCCTAACAACATCATCGTGGCCTGGCTTGATTTTTATGTCCACAACAAGTTTTTTGTATTGCTGCACAATCTCTTGAAGCTGGGTGGAAAAAACAGACAGAGCATTTGCTTGGTTGGATTCCATGGTCCCTAGCTGTTGCTTGATATTAGCTACAATTTGCTGTATATTTTCAACAACTGCCAATTTTGAATTTTGAGCAGTAAGATCATGGACTTGTCTTCTGATATCCTCAAACAGGGCATGCAGTTCATTAATATGTTGATTAGTTGGTAGAGTGGCCACTGTCTGAGTAAGTTGTTTGATCTCTGTTTGGATATTCTTGATCTCTTCTGATTTCAATATGCGATTCACAGCTCTCTTAATATTTTTAAGTTCCTGTGATATAGACAGATTTGATACAGTATTCTGCAAAAATTCAAGTGCCAATTTCACATTATTTAATTCAGAAGCATCAGCCACACTTTGCATAGCATCTTGGAGCAGGGTTATGTCTGCCTGAGTAGGTGTTGATTGTTGTAAAATTTCAAGCTTTGTTTGGATATCATCGACCAAGTGATGAAAATGAGATAGCTCAGATTCAGTGTTGAGGTTTTCAAGTTTTGTGATCTGTTGCTGGACACTGACAAGGGTGTCTACAATACCAGGCAAGCGGGATTCTAGAGATTCTTGTACATTTGTCAGATCACTTTGCACTGCTGCTATGGTACCTTCAAGATGGGTTATGGTACTCTGAATTTTTCCAAAATCTTCATATGTTTCAAGTTGCAGCTTGATGTTGGCAACACTCCGAGTTATAGCACTCAAAGCATCAGAAGATGGCAAGTTGTTCATAAAATTTTCAAGTGTCTCAATTTTTTCTTTAACCTCGGCTATGGCATTGTTCAGAGGGTCCAGATTAGGTATCTGTAGTGATTGAATCTGTTCCTTTAGAGTGGAAATCACTAGATCCAAATCTTCTTGTGACTGTATGCTTTTGACAATTGTTTGGAGCTGTGCCTGGACATTATTTATCTGCTCTTCTAATTGCTGTTTCAATTGCTCAGAGTTGGTAGCCTGAGTCTTAAATTTGGCTTGAAGAACTGCTACAGCCTCCTCTAAATTTTGAAAATTATCCAATGTGGCCAAGTCAGTATATTTTTGAAGCAGCAATTTGAGTTCTGAGTCAATTTTAAGAAGAGGGTCCATGCATTGTGATTGTAAATTTGTAATTTCTAGTTGAAGACAGGCATTGAGTGTGGTTTGTAAAGCTTGTAAATCTCTTCTTAATTTTTTGACTCTGACATCAAACATCAGAATCTCATCACTGTGATCTTCATGCCTTGTATGGCCAAATATATCATTAGGCATTTTTGTTTTAGTGGTTATTTATTATTGAATATCTAATTCTTAATTCTATAAAAAAAGGTATAAGCTTGTCATAGGATCCTGGGACCTCAATATATAAGCAGTCACCAGCAGAAACAGTATATACAGTGCCAGAAATCATGTTTGAGTGCTTAATTCTATAAATATTTCTCCCTATTGAAATCTTGACATTACCCTCAGGAGTTGTAATAAATTGTAATTGACCACCTACAGGTAATTGGTAATGATTTAAATTATTGTTAAATATGTACAATGTTTTAACTGTTTTATCATCAATATCTGTAAGTATGCTGTTCAGATGAATAATTAACAAACCACTTAGTTTAGATTGTATATCAGAAGAGGGTGCTGGTGTTGGCAGGTCCATAATAGCCTGTTTTTTGAACCCAAATAAGTTCATTGGCATGTTTATTTATTTCAAATCATGTTCTGTAATTGGGCATTGATTACCACTTCTCAAGTCACAATGACCCCATGGTAGAATATGTATGCCACATGATAAAATACATCTCTTATCATCATTTGGTCCAGAGCCACTTTTCTTACAACATTTGTAGTCAACAAGTGATCCACACTCTGAATTTTGCATTCTGATGTTCTGATTAAACTCTGGGTTTTGAGACAATTTTTGTAATCTTCAAATTCAAGCTCTTTGTCCACAGTTACTCTGCCAATGCCCTTGGCTTTTTTTGCAACAGCGCCACTACATGTTTCAAAGCTGTACATCTTGGCCCTTAACCCAGCAAATGCCACAATAACATCACCAAGTGTCTCATCTTTTAACTTGCCAGGCACCTTTTTGTTGTGGGGTTGAATCTTTGTATGTTCACTGGTATCAAAATATTCAAGCAATGCAGGCTGTGACATATCTTTATAAACATCTTCTGTTTGAATATCAAGAATAAAGCTATCTGTGTCCATGTACATCAGTTTTACACGATCAATATAAATAGGCTTCAGCACATCATAATAGAGCTTTAACATGTGTAATTTGGCCAATTCCAATATCACAGCCCCTACATAAATATGATTATCAAACTTAATCTTTGTTTTTTCATGTTGAAGAGTGCCATATTTTCATCATAAATTCTTCTATAATTGAAATTAGGCTTTGCAATCAATTTTTTGCTCAGGCTGGAGTCAGTAATGAATTTAACATCAGTATGTTTTCTGACATTTTCTATGGTTTTTCCATACACTGAATTGACCATCAATTTAAACAAGGTCTTATCAAATAGGCTCATTGCAGATGTTCGAAGCTCTGTGTTTGTATCAATATATGGCTTCAACCATCTTGAGTGCCTGAACCTCAAAACTTTGCCAACTTTGGTTACTTGAACACCATGATGCATCAGGAACTGGAGGTTTTTGTAATATATGACATAACCCTGTTTTGGCTCTAGAGTCATCATGAGCTTCTTTTGTTTAGAGCCAGGTGAACACTTAACCTCAGGAATTGGGGGCAGATCAGAAAAAGTGTTGTGTAAATCATCAGGAATTGTCAGATCAACTTCTAAGAATAGACCATAGTTACTGTCATCAAAATCCTTAAGATCTCCAATATTGAAATCTTCAACCCACTCAAGCCCTGCATATGGCAATTTATCCATCATAGCATAACCATACAGGCTGTTGGCATCTACATACAGTATATAATTTGATTGCAGTGCTGGATCATAATTGAGAATATACTTGTTATTTGCTCTGGCATATCTCTGAGAACATTGCACCATGCCTCCTCTTATACATTGTTCCATAAACAGATACATATCTTGATCTTGGATCAGATCCAATTGCATTTTAGTGTTTAAAAACATTGCAGACCATGCTAGGCCTGGTGCACTGTAGAAATACATTGGATCCAGCTTATAATTTTCCATCGATGATTTTCTAAATGCCTGAAGTACATCAGCTAAGAGAGTGACATCAAGTTTTAAATATGCCTTGTGATAATCACCAAATGTCTGGCATTTTAAATTGTTCCACATCAACTGGGCATGGTGATAATCTTCATCAGTGATTCCAGATGCTCTGAGTTTGCTGTAGAACTCTTGTTGAGGTGGCAGAGAACACTCATCAAATTTAGAAAAATCTGTAACATAGTCATATGGATATACACCCTTCCGCCTAATTAATTTCAGGTCCTGATTTGGAAACAAAGCACATGTGATTTTGAATTGATCATCAGATAATTGACTGGCCAGTGTAGCCAGGCTAGCAGACAGAATTCTGTAGGAATCAAGAAATCTTAAGTGAATGTGAACACCATTAACTTTAATTATCTTGCTAATAGCAATATATTTCTCATTATTTTGTGCTAAAATATATAAATTCTGCTTGTCAAACCCCTCGTACCTGATCAAATGATGAAAATCATAATTGGATGCACCATGGCAAAATATAGGGACAAATTTTGGTCTCTGGATCTTAATATTACAACTATTACACAGAGCCATTAAGAATTTTCCATCTGCATGAGAATGGTGTTTCATCTTGATATTTGTATCTGAAAATTCAGAATCACATACCGGGCATTTTTCTGCATTGTTGAAATCTTCAATCTGATCCTCTGTTAAAGGCAACATAGGTTTTGATTTTAATAAGATATTAGATGCTATGTCATGGCACTCATTTTATATTCTATGTGCAAATTTTTTGATGCCATCTGCTCCCATGTATAAATATTCTTTACTAACAACACCATCCTGTTCAACAACATAATAAAAACTAGAAGGTTCATGTAACTGGTATGATGTAATTGAAGATTCATCAGGATCTGGACTGCAGAATGCAAGGGGTTTGAGGTTTGATTCAAAATCACAGACTATATTTGCTGGGTGTTCCAACAAGGCTTCAAATTTTTTGAATTTGGCATTTTCACTTGGATTAGGCATCACCATATGAACAGGTTTATGGTTGCCACAGTATTTTAGATGCTCAATTAACTTGTTGTTAGCAATTTCTGCATTCACTTTACAAACCCTATTTATTATTTTTTTACCATCAAATACAGTTAAACATCTTCTACACAACTTGAATATTGTCTTAGATTTGTCTAGTTGTTTTCTGACTAAAGCTTCAAGACTGTGTATGAGAGTGTAATGGTGTGTGTCATCCCCTTCAATTAAGAGCAGATCAATCGGAACAGTAGAATCATCATCAAGTGTACTGATTCTGAGAGGATCTATCAAGCAATTGCCACGGCCAGTAGAACAAATAAATACATTAATAGATAATTGTTTACCATTGATATCCCTGGCCTTTTTTTCAAATTTATCAATATTCTGAACAGACATTGGATATTCTAAGCCCTCCATAGCATCATCAAAATTGTGTTCATATTGTTTATAATAAGTTATTCTCTCAGGATGCCTTAAAACTGGATACAAAGCAGCTAAAATACACCACAGAAAACATTTCTCATCATTATTTTTTATGTTAACCACGGCTTTTTTGTTTTTAATATTGGCAGGTAATGGCAGATATGTAGAACCTTGTAGTGGGCTGAATTCAGAAATATTAATATATAACTTGTGTGGAGTTCCGCATAGGCTCCATCCTGATTCTTTTGCTGCAAATTCAGAGTGTTTAATATTCAATTGATCTATCAAACTGCTTATTATTTTGTCTGAATTTGTATTTGAATATATAGCTACAGTTTCTGTTATGTGGGGTTGTGTAAATTTGGTGCCATTTGATTTCTTATATTGTGTAAACAATTTGAGGGACAGCTTATAAGAGCCATTTTGTACATTTAGAATTGCCTGCACATCAGAATTTATTCTGTTCAAAAAATTCTTAATGTCACATCTTGGCTCTGATACAAAACGGTGATCCCTAAGTTGGCCGTTAAAACTGCTATGGATGGGTTCATAGCGTGGCTGCTTTGCTGCTCTAGCATTAACAGGTGTTTCAAGCTTCCTTTTCAGACAAGATGAAGATGGTTGTGGGGGCAATGTTGATGACTGTGTAGAACAAGTATCTTTATGTTTATATGTGAAGTATTCCATGCTATATTTTCTATGGCATTTTGGGCATATTTTTGTGGGAGTTCTGCATTTGTCTGGATCACAATTCCTTTGGTGCCTAGCCCAATTGGGGCTGGATATATTCTTATTGCATTGATTACAATATTTTTGATTTGGCATTTTTGTTGTTGGTTTATTATATAAAATTTCTTGGGATTCAAATCAAAATTCTGTACTTAATAAAAAATATCAGTTGGGTTCAGCAGTGTGCTTTGTATACCTAGTGTGTATACTTAGTGTGTAAATATGTTTGGCTTTGGTATTTTTGTTGTTGGTTTATTATATAAAATTTCTTGGGATTCAAATATATCCTTGTAGGATATGATACCACATATTTATAAATTCTGTAAGTGTTTCCCTAGTAAATCTTGAGGATCTTATAAAACATGCAACTTTTGCACAGAGCACAGGTCTTGTATCTATAAAATCCCAAAAATTTGTAAACCTGTCATTCACCGGTATAGCTCTGCCTTCAACTACATGCCTAGGAACCTGATTGAACAGCATATCATGTAAAAACAGCACTACTCTTGCCCAGTTTCTTATGCAGACAAAAAAACTGCATAGCTCTATGTCAATTAGTTCTTGAGATATTAATTATTTTGTATTTAGGAACCACTTTTTCTTTGGTCCCCCTGCCAAAAATTGGCTTTTACTGCACCAGTGTATACTGTCCCTATGATCTTACTTGGGTTATTCTACCAGACTGTATGCTTCAAGTCTCCTACAGTCTGGTAGAGCCTGTTCAGATTCTGCCCCCCACTTGTGGGTTCCACTGCCGATCCAGCAATGGTAACAAACAACACTGTGCACTGACTTATATAGTCTTGTCGGACCAATCAAAACCTTGCTTTCTTTAGCCAATCAAAACCTCTGTTTATTAACTGTCCAATCTTGTCTATTCTCGTCCTGTCTTGTCCAATCTTGTCTGGACTGGTCCTAACCTGTAATATTGTGTCCTGTCTTGTCCAATCTTGTCTATTCTTGTCCTGTCTTGTCCAATCTTGTCTATTCTTGTCCTGTCTTGTTCAATCTTGTCTGGACTGGTCCTAACCTGTAATATTGTGTCCTGTCTTGTCCAATCTTGTATATTCTTGTCCTGTCTTGTCCAATCTTGTCTGGACTGGTCCTAACCTGTAATATTGTGTCCTGTCTTGTCCAATCTTGTCTATTCTTGTCTTGTCTTGTTGAATCTTGTCTATTCTTGTCCTGTCTTGTCCAATCTTGTCTGGACTGGTCCTAACCTGTAATATTGTGTCCTGTCTTGTCCAATCTTGTCTATTCTTGTCCTGTCTTGTTGAATCTTGTCTGGACTGGTCCTAACCTGTAATATTGTGTCCTGTCTTGTCCAATCTTGTCTATTCTTGTCCTGTCTTGTTGAATCTTGTCTATTGTTGTCCTGTCTTGTCCAATCTTGTCTATTCTTGTCCTGTCTTGTCCAATCTTGTCTATTCTTGTCCTGTCTTGTCCAATCTTGTCTGGACTGGTCCTAACCTGTAATATTGTGTCCTGCCTTGTTGAATCTTGTCTATTCTTGTCCTGTCTTGTACAATCTTGTCTATTCTAAGTTATACTGTATAACCGGAAGTGGACCGGAAGTGGACCGGAAGTGGACCGGAAGTAAATATGTGTGGGTGTGGGTGGGTGTGGTTGTGCATGGGTATAGATGTAGCTAATAAGATTACATTTTACAGGGTATTACACTAAAATCAATAAGCTCATATGAGCATCTTGGCTTAGTTTTAAGTGTATCCAAAACAATATCAAGAGGGGCATATTTTTGACAGGCTTATGGACAACAATCTGGCAGATGTGGCTTTTGTAAGTGTAGGCAAATCAATCTGAGGGGGTTCATCATTTCACGGGAAATTCCCGAGGGCATTTTTACAAAAATCTTGGGTTAGACAGAGTACCACACTTGAGCAATAAGCTCATATGCACATCTTGAGTTAGTTTTAAGTGTAGCCAAATCTGCCTGAGGGCGGCTCATCATTTATCGTCCCAGTATTATATACTTTTACACTACTGCAATATATGTACTTGTTATTGTTGTGGAAGCCGGCATCGTTTGTACATGTACAACAAAGGCAACCGACAGTCGCAGTTCACAGAGAGGTAATAATACTGCTTGAGGGGGAGTGTTCTGGTCCAATTGTCGCCCCTTTAAAACGTTTAACATGTTATTAGTTCTCAAAGCAGAGGTAGTGTCGGTCGTGTATTATCTGTCGTTGCAGTTCCGTACCAGTGTAGGCGGGTTTATTTGGAGTGAACAGATAGAACGCCAACAGTGCATTAATGCAATGGAAAAACAGAAATTGTTTATTTTGTTTGAAATCACTCAAGTAAGGGACGAAAAGTCCCCGCGCAGCTTTCCCTTCTTCCCTCCCCCCGGGCTATAAGGAAGCATGGTCCACTCTCTCCCTCCCCTACTCGCGGGGGTACGGTGCACAGGAGTCGCGGGTCTGCGCAGGTTGTTTTGCTCGCGGTTCCACTATATAATGCATGACGTTTAAAACTCAACGTTAGATACAGCTGAATTCTCTAATTTTCTTATTATACATAACAGATGTGCACTGGCGCACTGCAGCGATTTTTCTATCTGATCCATTAGCAACGCTGCTTCTTGAGTTGTGTCGCGCATCGCACGGCAGAGATACGTATATGTTATGCAGGCAATTATATGTATTGCAAGCTCAAATTTGCGCCAGTGCTTCAACAGAGGTGTTCGCCTTCCGGAGGGCGACAGTCGTTAGAGCAGACCTCACCCTCAGGAAGACTTGTGGTTGCGTTGTCGGAGGGTGAGGGCAGTGGAGGGCAAGGGCCACTGCGATGTCGGAGGGTGAGTGTGAGGAGAGGTTGACTCAAAATGAACACCTGCTTCAAATATGTTAGCCAAACCTCCGTGGCGGTGAAAGCAGTGATCCAATTGATTGATTTGGTTTATTTTACTTGCTAATAGAGTATAAAATCCACGGGGGACAGTGGGGAATTCCCCCACCAACGATCTTGTCTGAAACCCCCTCAACAATGTTTTCCGGGGGGCAGAGTTTATGTTCTAACAACAAACATAAATAATTAGTTTTGGAGCCGAATATACTTTACTAGAATAATATCGAAAACATAAACAATGAATGCGCAACAAAGAGCATCAACTCTAAGGACACTGATACCAGCAATCCCCAGTGCACAGAAGTTAGTCTGACTTGTTATTTCTTCTCGATTTCTCATCGCCTTTCGGCACCTACCACAAAGTACATATATATATTAATAAAATTAATAAAACATGTAATATCATTTAAATGTGAATTTTATATACGAAACTATTATCTTGTTAATGTATCTTATTTTCCCCTCCTCCCTAAGTAACGCGAATCAATGTTATAAAATTAGTAGTATATTAAAATTTTCAATTTGCAATCGATTTTTGAATGGACAGTCGATATAATATATAATATATTGTATATTTTTTAATATAATTTGATTATTTAATAATTTACACATATTTAATGATATTATGTATGTATTTATGTATATACATGGAGAATGTGTGTCTGCTCCTTCCCCCCACCAATCTACAGAGATTTCGCACCCTGCTTCCTAACCATTCTGCCACGGAGGTCGGCTACCAGTGATCCGAAGTCAAAACCCTGGTTATCTCATGGGCTGTATTATAGGCTCTTTAACATAATAATTTTCATCAGCTCATCATCGTAGCGATTAACCCAACAAATAGAAAATGGACGTAAATGAGAGAGAGAGAGAAACTCGAACAATCATTTATGTGCAGTTCGAGATATCACCATCAACATCCAATCCTATTGAAACTGATATATATGTTATGAACATTTGAATATTCACAAAAGCAATATTTTTATTCAAGGAAAGGATCTGTTCTCTAGCCATGAACCACAGTAAGTATAGTTTTTGGTAATAAAAATACATTCCAATTGTAATTGGTACATGAAGAACGATACTTGCAAAATGAATTTTAAAAATAACCTATAGGTGCATTTTCTGCGTCTACGTATTTTGCTTTCTATGTTATTTACTTCCTCTACTTGACATTGTTTCCTAATACCTAACAGTACAATACTTCCCCGAACACTACTATTGTAATGCATAGAAAAAAAGAACAATGCCTCTCAGAATTCAATTTCATGTTATTGTCGTTCTGCAGTAAAGTATTGACTTATTCCTGGAAATATTATGCGCAGCTCTTGAAATTCCTTTGACCCATACGTGTCAGGAGAGTATATAACTATGATACCTTTTATTCTGAAGTCATATCGAACAAGGTACATAGAGATTAGGTAAAGTCATCCAAAGATTTCCGATCTTGCACGAACGCGTGGCGTCACCGGAGAAGCAGTGAGCTCGGCTGAAGCAGACGGCCTCTAGCATTTATATGGGAGATTCAGAGAGCGAAAATTATTATTTTCCCCCTTAGGAGGGGGGAAATAATAATTGTCATCCTCCAACATGGTATTGAGGCATCCTTTTAATGATTAGTAACATAATTGAAAACGCGCTACTTTTAAAAGGGGGCAAAGTACATGTGAAAAAATGTATTTTGAAAATCCATATTCCTGAAACTTTCTGACCGATGCGCTAAAAAGAAAGTTGCGTGTTCTCCTTTAGAATCTCGTCATTTTACAAATCGTAATTTAATTTTAACAAAAACGTGACATGCTAAAGAAGAATTAAAGAGTTTAAAAAATAATTGATTAATAGACTTAGTTTATTTTACTTCGCTTATCTGTCACATATTGCCAATCGCAAAGATGAGGATGCGTGATGATATGATGAAATTGAAGAAAGGAAAGTAGACCTATGCCCGGGCGGGGATTCGAAACTGGGGGCCCTTGGCATCGTAAAGCGTTGTGCTAACCACTTCGCCACGGAGGTCAGCATTACAAGGAAATAAACAGAAAATGGCATCTATGTTTTAATATGCGAGAAACATTTGCGAGGAGGTTATTGATGTAACAAATAATTATTACAAGACGTTGTGATGAAAATTATTAATATATCTGAAATATCGAGAGTTGACCTTGCAGTCTCTAAATGTACTTTTAGGGTTACGCAAAACCTTTACTCAAAATTGCTAGCGTAAATTTATAAGCTATTAAAATTTAAAACTTATTTCTGTTCGAAAAAATAAACTGCGAAGTCAAATTAATATTTCGTAGAAATACATATATTTTTCTTTCAAGAGAGTATTTGGAGGGGGACGTGGCTTTTGAAGGCTATAGCCCCGGATCTCGATCTTCAAAGAGGCTTCCAGTGGAAAACATTGCTATGAAATAGTCCAGAAGAAGGGGCGAAATGATTTTTTTTTAAAATGGCTCAAGAATACAAAGATATAAGTGGACATTTGACAAGCTTAGTCTACAACTTACAACTAAAATCGTACGTGTGTGTGTGAGGGGGGTGGCTACGTGAGGTAACACAGTGGAATATGATTCACAATACTAAAATTAAAATAAATATGTGGGAACAATAGAAATCAAAATATGTTGTAGCTTGTGACGGCGCAATAGTAAAGTTGGAGGGGTAAATCATATTTTCCCGGCGCAATCATGTATATTATTCCGTTACATACGACACAAAAATGCATATTTTGGCTAAAAGAGCATTCATTCATTTATTTATTTTTGTCATTTTACTGGGGGCAGATAAGAGAGAGAGAGAGAGAGAGAGAGAGAGAGAAATTGTCGAACGAGAATAGGGGGGCGTTCCTCCCCCTCCTGTAATGTGGTCACTGCCTATAGCTATGCTGGAGAAGAATGCACCGCTATTAAATAAAATAGATACTTTTAAAACCTTTAATAAAATTAGTGAACTATGATGTAAATTTAGAGAGAGCACATACCTGTTTAATTTAATTTGGATGAGTTAACTTCTGAAGACTGCCATTTCCGAGCCTTCTTCCGGTGTAACTGCACAGCCATTTGAGGCCTTGATGCTGCGTTCAGGTGGCGGAACGAGCAGAATACTAATTAAAACAAATATGTACAATATTGTACAAAACAATTATATATAAAACAACGTGTTGAAGCTATTGACGGCGTCAAAGAAAAGACAGAAGAGAAACGTGGAGAGTGCAGTGATATTTTACGGGACGCAGCAGGCACGTATCCACGAATTACTTGGGGGGGGGGGGGGGCTGAACACCATTTTTTAAAGGAGTATCACAATTGTATGTTTAAGGTCAGTGGTGGCAATTGGGTTCCAAAATGTGGTGGGGACAAGCATTAAGAGGCCATTGTGTGATAGTGTGGAGACAAAAAAAAATGGGGAGCAACTATCTCCTAAATCGTCGCCACTGTTTAAGGTTGTCATTTTAATCAGAACGTGAAATCGGGACATTTTCTACCACTCAACTCCTCTGTTTCCATGCATTAACATTGTGTGCCGGAACCATTACAGTATGTGTGTTTGTCCATTTCTTATCATCAGGCATCAAAACATCTGTGTACCAGAAGTATTTTTACGGTGTTACACATGCACGGAATGCACAATCCACTCGACAACGCGAGATTCAAACGGTGTGCTGGGAACTGGACGCAGACAGTTCACGTATATTTCTCTCTCATTCGAGCCTGAACACCACTAATGTGTTTTATCCTCCCAGTAGTTAGACTCCTTCTCTTTTTCAAGAACGTCCCCTCTCGCGTTTTCCAGTGATTAACAATTACAATGAATCCGAATCGTCCTACGTGTGGCGCTACCTTTGTTGTGCAGCTTCCAAATGCTGACAAGTCTCTACATACTGTTCAAGTTCGCTACGACAACACCGAAAGCGTAAGAAAAGTTTACGTGCAATATTATCAACAACAGGATTACAGAACATTCTCCGTCTTGCCTTGATAAGTATTTCTCTCTTAAAATTATCGTCACATTATTCAAGAAGACAAAAACCTAATTTTATCTAGTGTAAACGGAAAAATTTACTGGTCGGGGGGGGGGGCACGAGTTACAATCCCCACCATGAATACGCGCTATAAACAATAACAGGGTTATAGAACATTCTCCGTCTTGCTCGATAATTATTTATCTCCTTAAATTATTTTCACATTATTGAAGAAGACAAAAACCTAATTTTATCTCGTGTAAACTGAAAAATTTCCTAGGGGAGGGGCTCCAGACACCTGGTGCCCACCTTGGATACGCAATATTAACAATAACAGGCTTATAAAACATTCTCCGTCTCGCGTCGATAATTATATATCTCAAATTATTATCACATTATTGAAGAAGCCAAAAACCCTACATAAATTTATCTAGTGTAAACAAAATAATTTCCTAAAGGGCGGGAGGGATCGAACCCCTGATCCCCACATTGGATACGTGCCATTAACAATAATAGGGTTATAGAACATTCTCCGTCTTGTAGCGATAATTATTCCTCTCCTTAAATTATCACCATATTATTCAAGTAGCCAAAAACCTAATTTTATCTAGCGTAAACTGAAAATTTTCTAAAGGGGGCTTTGAGCCCCCTGATTACCACCTTGGATACGAGCTGTTACCAATAACAGGGTTATAGAATATTCTCCGTCTTTCCTCGATAATTATTTCTCTCCTTAAATTATTTTATTTTACATTATTTTATATTATTTATTTGACACCACAAGAAACAAAAAATATCATTTTATCTAGTGTAAACCGAAAACTTTCGGGGGGTTCGAGCCCCCTAAGCCCCCCTTGGATACGTGCCTGGGAAGCAGTCACGTTTATTACACCCTCACATTTACATACAATATTAAAAAGTTCTGCTTTTAGATCTCGCACAATGCCTTTTTTACAAAAACGGGCAATCCCGCATATTTTAGATTTCTTCCGTTAGTTTTCAGATAATAGTTTTCACAGTTTTCCATAGCATTTAGGCATGATTTCAGTTGACAAGAACAAAATAATCTTATTTCAAAACATAGAGCTGAAAGAAATCCGACGCGCTTAAGTTAAAACTCCCTTACATTGGAAGCCTGGAGAGAACAAAATAGGAGTTCCTTCGTAACACGATTTCTTGAAAACCAGTTTACACATTTGAATCAACTTTGTGATAAATTGATCAGAAAGGATGAATCTTAACAGTAAAAGTTGTAACTTTTTCCCTGCTACTATATTTTAGAAGATATTCGTTGTCAAATATCTCAATATTTGCATAAGGAACCAGCCTTTTCCATGCCGAGCGTTTCGTGGATGACGTCATGCATCCACGGACAACTGCGCATACGATTTGCGCCGCAGAACGAGCACCCCCTGATATCGAGCCCAAGTTGTGCCGAAGGTGCTGCATACTGGTTCCACAATAATGACACGTAAGCTTGATTTTTCTATTTCTTGGTCTCTTTGAACATTTGCAGGTGAAGGGTGTGCCGGCATATTGAATGCATGTTGTCAATTGATATTGGAACTACCAGTTGAAACTGTCAAGATTCCTATACAGGGTGTTTCCGAGCTGATGATACAAACTTTCACGAATGATGGAGAAGGGCATATGTATCAATTTGAGATAAGGAACCCTGGTCCGGAAACGTCTTAGTCGAAAGTTATAAGCGAAAATCGGTGTATGAAGATGTAATACTTTTATTACCTGCACGAGTTCCACAAGCTGCTACACTCACAACAGTTGTTCAAAGTGGCGTCCCCCAGCTTCGCTGCAGGCATGACTTTGTGCAAGAAGTTCTGGCGTACCCGTTGGCACAACCCCGGGGTCGTTCGAACTATATCACAGGCTGCGAGAATTCTTGCCAGGAGATCCTCTTCAGTCTCGACTAGGGATGGCCAGATCCTAAAATTTTTAGGATCCGGATCCGGATTCAGTACTTTCGGATCCGGATCCGGTACTTTTGGATCCGGATCCGTTCTGCCATCCCACATGCGCTTCTTTGGAAAGTAAGAATGTGTTTATAACATATTGTTACCTGCTAATATACATACATACACACATATATATAGTGTGTGTGCGCGCGTGCGCGATTTGTAATTAATTAATACACATACAAGGGAGAAATTGAAGTGGGGATCTGACCCCCAAACTACGTAAATATGGCATAGGAAGAAACAAGGGGCATAGGGCGTCTCTATACACCTGCCAAATTTCATGGAAATCGGAGGGGGACACAGGGGTCAGATGATCCCCACGTCAATTTGTCATCATCTTGATATTTGAGGCGGGTTTTGGCCCCTAAAACAGCTTTTTAGCCGAAACAAAAAACACATATTTGTTTCTTTGGGCCCCTCTATACACCTGCGAAGTTTCATGAAAATCGGAGGGGGACACAGGGGTCAAATGCCCACTTAAATTTGTCCTCATTTTGACATTTGAGGGGGTTTGCCCCCAAAACAGTTTTTTAGCCGAAACAAACAAAAACACGTATTTCTTCCTTTGGGTACCTTTATACACCTGCCAAGTTTCACGGAAATCGGAGGGGGACACAGGGGTCAGATCATCACTTCAATTTGTTCTCATCTTGACATTTGAGGGGAGGTTGCCCCCTAGAACAGATTTTTAGCCGAAACAAAAAAAAAACGTATTTCTTCCTTAAGGCCCCTCTATATATCTCCCAAGTTTCTTGGAAATCGGAGGGGGGTTGCCCCCGAAAACAGTTTTTTGGCCGAAACAAGAAAAACAAGCATTGCTTCCTTTGGGTCCGTTTATACACACACCTGCCAAGTTTCATGGAAATCGGAGGGGGACACAGGGGTCACATCCCCACTTCAATTTGTCCTCATCTTGACATTTGAGTGGGTTTTGCCCCCTAAAACAGTTTTTAAGCTGAAACAAAAAAACACGTATTTCTTCCATTGGGCCCCACTATACACCTGCCAAGTTTCATGGAAATCGGAGGGGGACACAGAGGTCAAATGACTTCTTAAATTTGTCCTCATATTGACTTTGAGGGGGGGGTTGCCCCCTAAAACAGTTTTTAGCCGAAAAAAACACGTATTTCTTCCTTTGTGCCCGTTTATACACACACCTGCCAAGTATCATGGAAATCGGAGGGGGACACAGGGGTCAGATCCTCACTTCAATTTGTCCTCATCTTGACATTTAAGGGGATTTTGCCCCCTAAAACCGTTTTTTAGCTGAAACAAAAAAATACGTATTTCTTCCATTGGGCCCCACTATACACCTGCCAAGTTTCATGTAAATCGGAGGGGGACACTTAGATAACCTCTAACCTCCCTTGTTAGTCTTACACTTTGTAATTATATAACACTGCATATATTATAATGTTTTATTTTAATTTGTAAAACTGTAACTGTAGAAAAAATGTATAATTTTTGTATAACATTTCTATCTTGTTATATGTGCTAAAGGTTTCATCCTGGAATGGAATGTCTCACATTTATGTGTGTTTCCATTTCCATACATTCGAATGAATACATATTTCAATGGCATTTACAAAATCGCTTCTGACATTTTATGTTAAACAAGTAAGATTATTTTTGTGCACGTGTGGGTTAGCCGATGCGTAGCAAAGTATTTTAGGAACAACACTTGAAAAAAATTCTTGTAGGACTAACAAGTGAAAAATTTCTTTGTAATCGAAGATCATAATACCTTTAAGGTGTGGTAATATTATAATGGGATTGAGATTCGAAACTATCGGATCCGGATCCAGATCCGAAACTATCGGATCCTGGTCCAGATCCGGATCCGTTTGGCCATCCCTAGTCTCGACAGGTGTCTCTCCAGAACTTTGTGCGACGATGTCATGCCTGCAGCGAAGCTGGGGGACGCACTTTGAACAACTGATGTGAATGTAGCAGCTTGTGGAACTCGTGCAGGTAATAAAAGTATTTCATCTTCATATACTGATTTTCGCTTATAACTTTCGACTAAGTCGTTTCCGGACCAGGGTTCCTTATCTCAAATTAATACATGTGCCCTTCTCCAACATCCCTGAAAGTTTGTATCATCAGCCCGGAAACACCCTGTATTCGCTTACTTCTTTGATTTACTTGAAACTCCTACAGCTACATGGCGTCTAGTCTAAATCTGTCCATACACGATTCAATTGTTGCTGAGCCTCCCCGATTTCGTAGTGGTAGCGTCGTCGCCTTGTAAACAAGGGGTCCCGGATTCAATATCCGGTGGAGGCACATAGTGGTTCGGATCCCACTTGAAATCGTAGGTTCAGTTCCGATTAGACTTTCTGTGCATAAAGTGGACTTAAAACACAAACTCACCTAGTAAATGTTCCACATATCATGTTACGGTAATCAGCGTTGCATGTACCCTTGATTTTGTAAAAAAATATATTCTAATTTATTTCTGTTTTTTCTTGCAGGAAATCTCATGGCGCTCATCCTCATTTGCCTGGTTGCAAGCCAGGGCACCGAGTCGAAGTACATCAGGAAGTAAGTTGTTTATCTGACTCATTTTCGATCTCTCCAAAGCCGTCCTTACACGATTCAATTGTAATTGAAACCGAGCATTCATGATCCAACAATATCGACATTTTGAGAACCGTTGAACATTGTTCGTATTGGAAATCTCGAAAGATCTGAATATGTACAGTGTCTCTCAAAAGTTTTAGGATAACGACATTTTAAACTAGGCAACCCAATTTACAAAAGGCGTTGGTGGGTTGCGTGTAGAGTTAGGCTCAATTTCAGGGTTGCCACATGCACAATAGATATTTATAAAATACGCGAAAGGAATAAAAACAAGTAATATTGTAAAAAATTATTAAAAATATCACTATTATATCGCAAGTGACAAAATTCTTTCTGAAAGAAAAAAAAATAGGTTTTCTAGTATTTCATCGCTGATGAGTCTACAGAAAGGAAAAGAGGTGAGAGAAAACGAAAGGTGACAAAGGAGAGGAGAAAGAAAAAGCGAAAGGAGAAGAGGAAATGTAGAGGAGAGAAGAAAGAGAGGATAAACGAGGAGAGGAGATGTAGTGAAGAGAATGGAAAAAGATTCTAGGAGAGATGAGGAAAATGGAGCAAAGTAGAGAGAAGAGGAGACGAGAAGAGGGGAGTGGAGAGTAAAATAAAGGAGAGAAAAAGAGATGAACGAAAAGAAGAGGAGAAGAGTGCAGTGGAGTCGGAAATGTAAGACAGGAGAGGAGATACGAGGAGTGGAGATGAGTGGGATGTAGATAAGATGCGAGAAAAGTAGGGAAGGCAATACGAGATAAAAGCAGAGCAGAAGGAGGGGAGAGAAGAAGGAGAAGGAGAAGAGAAGAACAGAAGGGACTGAAGAGAAGAGGTAGTTGCAGAAAATATCGTCTCAGCGTCAAGAATTGATGCATTGGTCAAATTATCGACATGAAACATTCAATAACATTTTGAAATGTATTGGAGAATGTATTAGATCGGTTCGAAATGCCTTTTGGCTTAGTTCAGAGCAAGGTAAAATCTTCCATGTAAGATCTTTGAATTTACCTGCGATTATACCACTAAAAACATGAATGTAATTTGAATATTTATAAGAATTATCCAATTTTTGTCCACTTCTCGGTTAGTTGAAATGGAGATTTTGTAATTTAATATTTCCCCTCCCCCCATCGTTAATTCCAAACTGAATCATTCCGTTTCACACGGCGTGGACAATGAACACAATGGGATTGGTCTAAAACTTACGAAAATTTTCTGCCACCGGAAGAGTTTGAACCTACGACCATCAGAGTGACAGTCCTGAACAGTAAACACTACCCTACAAGCTTTCGCTCCTGAAAGTAAGTAGAAGGAGCTGACCAATGTGAAATGTAGATGCAACTCTCCTCCTACATATAATGTGCAAAGAATACTTGTTTGTAACAAAGAAAACGAAGGTAGTACGACTCGGCGAAAACATTTAATGGAGAATTGCAGATGATGAAAACTTTTCATTCGATATTTGCGGAGGTATCCTTGCATTGAACTCGATTGGGAAAAGGGGTAAAATTAGTATGTCCTGAATTGCCACAAATATAAATATTTATTTCATTAATATTTGTCAATGTCCTTGAAGCAGTACACAATTATCGTTAGAGTATCTTAATTCACGATCTTATACATGAAAATATCCCTTTAAATGTGTGTCAATACATTTATTTGTTTATTTTTTTATAAATTCCGTATGCAGAACAATGTAGCCACTATACACTGCTATTACAAATAATGTTACCATGCTCTTGTTTATAATAAAAGGAGAATAAAAAAAAAGAACACCTAGTATGGAGGATCGAACCTGGGACCGTAATCAATGCTTTCAAGAACTCTAACCAATACACTACGCCCTTTGTTTCGCTTGGAGCAAAGGTAAAGTAAAAGTAAAGTAAAGTGTTCCCCTGTGCATAGCGCCACGCCATGTAAGCGTATAGGGGGTGTGGGGGTAACGCCCCACACTTTCTTGATCCGGTCGTGAGTGGGGGTGATGTGATCAGCATCACGCCCCTGAATTATTCTGTCGCGTGAATATTGTAAACCTTATCCTGCAAAAAGAAGTTCAATACTCTGATATAGCTCTGTACTTCTAGAATTACTCTATACACATGCATTTGAAATTTAATTCTGAATTTATTTCTTCGTTGTTAGTATATCTAAGCTTGTGAATATACTTTATTTGTAATTTTATAACGGTTACATGATCATCTACAAAGTAGTTCCTTATAATAAACTCCGTTTGACCAATTTGCCAATATAAACAAATGGAATACAGATTGTCTTCGAGCTTACATTGTTAAAAAGGAGCGAATACACGTATTATTATCCCAATACTTATTCAATAAGACAACGCCTTGTGTAAATTCGGTTGCCTAGTTTAAAATGTCGTTGTCCTAAAACTTTTGAGAGACACTGTACATGATCATAGAAAACAGACAAAATCAACAAATTCACATTTTACAGAAAGGTGGCAGTGTGCGCAGAAAGAGAAGGAAATAAATAGATTAGAAATTTAAAAAAAAATCTTTCCAAGGGACGATGTATGTCACAACCTCGAAACAAGTGTGAAATATGAAGAGGTTTTCTCGAGATATTTTGATTTTGATTTGATATATTTTACTTCGCGTTTTGTGCCTCTTGGGTAATTTGTGAAGATGGGGATGAGTGATGAAATTGATGAATGGACATTCACAAACAACCATGCCCGAGCGGGATTCGCGCCCGGGACCCTTGGCGTCGCAGCGCGATGTACTAACCAGTCAGCCACAGGGTCCGGCTCTCGGGATATGAAACAGATGATTTCCGGTTAGGCTTCCAAGCTTTCGAGAACTAACATCACTCTCATTTTCAAGGACTGATGTGCAGAGAAGCGTACACCTCTGCACGTCTCTGCACTTCTATCCGTGAATATGAGAGTGATGTTAGTTAGCTCTCGAAAACTTGGAAGCCTATCCGGAAATCACCTGGTTGATATCCCGAGAAACCTCTTCATCATTCGCAGCCAGGAAAGCTTCAAGGATTAGTGTGATGTATTTTCTCTGTACTATAAATGTAATCCGAGACACAAGGGTTACTTCGGGATCATAATAATATAAAACAATTTCATACAGTATCATTTCAAATTTGTTTTCATTTTGTTTATCTAAACTACCATTGAAGATAAACAATCAATAGTATACTTTGTGGTTGTTTGTTGAATATAAATTATTATTACATCACTCACTGCTATATTCGTGTTTGTAAGATTGCGATTAAATAATTGCAGACAATAATGCTCCACCGCTCCTTCTATCCTTTCCCGAAAGTCACAACCAGCCGACCTTTGTGACGGAGTGGTTAGCACAGCGCACTACGAAGGCAGGGGTCCTGGGTTCAAATATTAGTCTGGGCATGGATGTTCTATTTAAGATCCCTTCATCAATTTCATCATATCATCACTAATCCTCATGTTCGCGATTAGACAAAAGTGACAAAAAAGTAAAGTAAAATAAACCTAATCAATCATTCAAAGCAAATCACAACCACGTAATTACACTTCGAGCCACTTCATCTTCACCTCAGAATTGAAATAAATTGTATTCTTAACCTCGATGCTTCACTTCGATAACACTGCACATCAAATTTGAAGACATTTTCTGTCCTTTAGATGAAATCATGTGATTTGGACTTAACAATGCATACAGAATTCAAGTGTGAAAACCGTATGCTTCTATCACGCATCATTTTCATTGGACAGCCACCTTATTCATTGCTACAAGTATGTGTGAAAGGCATATTACACTACACTGTACAGTAAGAAAACACAGTAACAATGCCTAAGAACATGACGTTGTGGAGCATTTACGCTTGTACATATCTCTAGGGGTCTCCCTGATGATAGACCAACAATAGTAAGCAAGCATACTGCCGTTCCAGCGTCTTCTGAGGCGCTTTTCAAACACAGCAATGTCCTGGTGGAACCTTTCCCCATGTTACCACTGACTCCTCCCAGGTTTTGCGGGAAAAAGGACACACGCGAGTCCAGAAAGTGTAATTTGAGTAACATGTGGCACCACATGACATGAAATCAGTGCACCATGTCACGAACAATGGCTTCATAATTTTGTGCTTTCAAATTATCCAGGAAATTAGAGAACACCAACTTGAATTCCTGCCATGCTGCTTTGCTGGGTCAGAAAGTGTAGAATCAAACGCACCATCATGAAGAACGATTCTAATTTGTGTGTTAATAAACAGATCTTCCATAACCTTTGAATTTCGTCCAGACCTTTGCCTTCTCGTCCTACTGCTTTGAGGAAGATTTTCATGAAACCAAGCTTGATGTGTAATGGGGCAGAAAGACATTCTGATTGATTGATTGTATTACAATGTTTGGTTGCGTCGGCACGTGTGGCCATTTTGTATCCTTAAATACATGCAGGGAAATATCCCCTTACATAACTAAGATTCTTACATAAAATGTTAAAACAAGGGTTGCAGAAAGCGCAAGGTTGTAGACAAAACCAAAACAATACATTAAAAAGTCGAATTAACTAAAGGCTTCCTCACAGACCAGCTAAAGCTAAAATCACTTGATAAAACACTGTCATCATCTCCCAACAGGGATGAGAAACAGCTGGCGAGATTAGAAGATTAGAACAACAATATGTAGCATTCTTAAAACGACATCACAAATACAGCACATGGAGGGTCCAACCCTTGCAGCGAGTGACCATGGGTTAGACGGCTGTGTCAAATACACTGTCGAATAAAATCTTATTCTTGACTATAGAAAGGGAGGAACGCCATGCACCTATGTTGGGCTTAATCGCATAAAGCTTCTTCCTCGCTGGCTCATCCCACATTTTGGGGCTTGTCAATTCTATCTCGTAACATGTTATTGATGCCTGTATGGGAGCCAGGCCAGTGTTTACGAACATAATGATTATGCCCCAAATGTCCCACTCACAGAGGAACCATCAGTATTTCATGTAACCTTCTTGCATACATCTTATCCTGTCATACCAATGTATAATTTCGAGCATTCATTCTATTTAACACAGGAGAAACACGCTTTTCGCTATTGTACCATACGTTCCTTACGTAACTTTCAAATTGTGTTTTTTGGCTAAATGACACGTGATACACGGAAACAAATTGCAGATTCGTTTTTGTCATGCACAAATACATTAGAATCTCACATTTTTATCTGAAGGACAAATTTCGTGTTGTGCAGTGTAATTAGTCTATGGGCCAAGTGGCCAAAATCAAGAATTCGGTATAATTTTAGGGTACTCATTTTTATTTATACCACAGTTACATGGTTATGAATGAATGCCAAAAAACCATGATTGCCATCTCAAAGTGGTAGCTAATAGAAATGGCGGTCAATCCAAGATGGCGGATGTTGACATTTGAAACAATGACTATATCTCTGAAACCAAAGACCCGATCTCAACGAGCTTTTTATAAATGAAAGCTTAATATATGTTCTATATTAATGTTAACTTTACCTTTTCTATAGGAGCAACCGTTAAGTAATTAATCACGGATTCGTAAACACAATTCGTATTTTTTACTATTAATCTTATGTTTATCATTAATTTATTAATCATCTAGGCATCTGAGAAGAAAATGTTCCAAACAAACATTGTAGCGTAAACGCTTATCTTTAATTTCACATATTACACTTGTCGATTTTCACCTTACAATTCATATAAATCAAATGAATTGTGTAGTGTGTGCATCCAATTCTTCTAGCAGCATGTGTCCTTAGTCCTATTTAATTACACGTGTTGCAACTGGTATTGACTATTGAATAGTATATTATTGTTATATACATACAATACATAATATAATAATCATAATAATTTATATTAGTATTGTTGTTGTTGTTATTATTATTATTATTAATAATAATAATAATAATAATAGTTGTTTTTGTTGTTGTAATATTAACTAGCCATTAATTTTGTGTAATTCTTACGGATGTTCATGAAAGAATGTTATTTATTGATTGAAATTAAAATTTTGTATTCGTCAACACTTAGGCTATTTTCACCTGTCATATAATATGAGGCCAAGCCCCTTACAATGTATAAAAAATCACCATGCGTGTCTTTAAAATCTCCTTACCCAGGGTAGAAACTGAGGCGGTACTGGAGCACTCAGCACATACGTATATTCCTATGAGCAATACACAGGAGACCATACATACAACTATACAAACGTAGTCTTTCCGATGGCTTAGTGTAACGTTGTCGCCTTGTGATCAAGGGGACCCGGGTTCGATACCCTGTGGAGGCACAAAGTGGTTCGGATACCACTTTAAACTCCGGATTTCCATATCTGTGCGTAAAGTGTACTTAAAAAGAAAATCTCAAAACAAACGACTCTACAAAGGATTGTGCTGGCCGTATATTCAGACGCCAGAGTCTCGTTGGTCTCCAAGACTGCAGTTGCTGAGGTGAAGTACGTGGAAATGAGATTAACATTTGGGAGTGTTAGGAAGAACATGATAACATACATGTACATTCGTTATTAGTCATTACAGCCGAAATGTCTGCTTTCAAGAAATAAAAAATCTGTAAAAACAGAAAACTGACCAGAGAAGTTATATTATATGTGGGGGAAATGCATTCACCAAAAAACAGACAGTCAAAGATGCATGATTTATCGGCTGAAATATTTCATAGCATGTGTCGAGCCAATTTTACGAATATCAAGTCCTTAAGAAGACTAGAAGCAGATGCTTCATCCTCCTATTTGTTTTTTGAAAGTCGTACTTGCTCATCAAGGCATGCCAAGAAACGCTTGAAACGGACACTCGCAGATGAACACATCGTATACATCAAGAGTTGTGTTTCGTGTGACAAAGAAAGGAAATACAAGAGAATGTGTAGATCAAGGGAACACGTACTCAGGTTCCTGAGCTGGGAATTGATACGATATTTCGTGTGACTGCAATTGAGAGGAGAGTGGAAAAATCATCGCAATAAAATTAAGGGAGATGTTAGCTGCAGAAGAAATAATGGTGAAAGTAGTTAAGCAAGAAAATCGGCATGTAAAACCTATGGTATATACGAGGCGCGTATTTTTTTAAGTAAGTACCGTTTTGATATGTACAAAAAACAAGTAAACTTTTTGTAACAATTTTATTGTTAAATGAAAGACCACACTTTTATCTACTTTTCCACATAATTGCCACCAATATTAAGACACTTATCATATCGAACAACAAGCTTTTGTATTCCGTCATCATAGGAGTTTGCCGCCTGAGTTGACAGCCACTGCAACACGGCCGTTTTGAGGCTATCGTCGTCATCGTGGCGCTGACCTCCGAGATGCTTCTTCAGTTGCAGAAACACGTGGTAGTCACTGGGCGCTAGATCGGGGCAGTATGGAAGATGATCAAATTGTTCCCAGCCAAATGATGCGATGAGATCTTGACAAGAAAAGTCAAGGCGCTACCTAAACATTTGCTTTTGTGCGCCTCAGTTAACATTTTTGGTACCCATCGTGAACACAATTTTCGATAGTTTAAGCGTTCGGTAACAATTTCGTAGATAACACTTCTTGAAACTTCAGGGAACTCCTCTGATAACGAAGAAATCGTGAAGCGTCTGTTCTCTTTCACTTTTTCGTCGACTTTCTGCACCAAATCGACAGTGATCACTCAGGGTCGCCCACTCCGTTCCTCGTCATGAACATTCTTTCGGTCATCTTTGAAAGCTCTTACCCATTTGCGTACCATACCATCACTCATAATGTTTTGTCCGTACACTTTACAAATCTGACGGTGCATTTCAACTGCTTTCACGCCTTTAGCACTAAGAAAACGAATAACAGGGCGTATTTCACAGTCGGCGGGATTCTCAATTGGCGGAGGCATTTGAAATACGCAAAAGCAAATGTATACACGAACGATTGTTGCCGCAATGGCGTCTGTGGCTTGCCAACAGATGTAGGTACACAGTGCGCATGCACGGAACACCGACCGCAGCGCTGCAGCGGCGGAATTTCAAAACGGTATTTACTTTAAAAATACGCCTCGTATTTTATCCGAGAAATTCGAGGGTTGAACCTCAAAGTTACTTCCTTTCAAAACAATTAAGGATGATGATGATCAAATGCCGAGAAAAGTTTCCGTTATAGCTTGCAGTACCAAGATCTTGGTTCCTCCTAAAGTATTCCAGCATTTACTGCACGATAGGTAATCTGACTTGGGATTTGCTACTTGTAAACTATCTGAGGACGAAAATTATATTAGAACCAGCTCTTGAAATGGAAAAATGTTAGCTGATGGGGGTGTTTGGCCGAGACTTGGAGTTAGCTGAGAGGGTGTTTCTATAGAATGAGGTAACTAGGGAGATGATTTGCGAACCTTTCGCTACCTTTGGGAACACCATTTCCACGCAACCCCCCTAACTTTGAGCACTGATTAGAAGAGCACATTTTGGCTAAGGTAGGGGGTAACCCTATTCATGGAGCTGCTAAACACATAAAGGAAGATGCGAAAGGTGTAGAAAAACCCCATCATCATTTCACGAAGTTTACATGAATTACGTAGTCATACTTCCTAACAAGATTGCGTGGAACTTTTTAGATAGTTGCAATTTTTAATAACCTAAGCTAGAAATGTAACTACACTAAAGTTTCAGAAATAGATACAGCGTTGTGTATAGAACACTTGCCCACAATTTTTTCAAAGTATGTGATCTTGCATAGACGAAACTGATAAGGCAATACTTTCTTGCTCTCTCCGGATTACTGTAGTACTAGACCTTTCTGGCAAGTAGACGACATTTTTTTCTCAATATTTATATTACACGATAGGAAGTGCCAGCCTCGCTTAATGTTCCCTCTGTATGGTGTACATTGTCAGAGACATGAATGCCGCTTTTTTGTTTTGATATGTTGTTTTAAGTCCACTTTATGCACAGTAAGGCTAATCGGGACTGGACCTACAGTTTAAAGTGTTAACCAAACCACTTGTGACTCCACCGGCTATCGAACCCGGGATCCCTTGATTACAAGGCTACGACGCAAATACTGTGCCATCGGGGAGGCCACACTGCTTGTTTGCCAGACGAAACACAAATCTTGATGTTTTTATACGATGTGTCCAGCTGTGAGTGCCCGTTTCAAGAGTTTCTCCTCGTGCTTTGATGAGCAAGGACTTTCAGAAAACAAATACGGTCCAGGAACCTTTATTCCGGATGAATTTATATGCGGCCCAACAACCTGTTTTCGGGATCAGTTTAAATAGAGTCCAAGCTCTGTATTAAAAATTGCCTAAAGTTCTCGAGCTGCCATTTCGTACCGTTGAACAAATTAAAGCAAACTATCCCCTCCCTTTAATGTCCGGTCAGCTAAACGACTCCGATCATTCCTTTTCCTGGTTTTCTAGATAATTGTGCGCTAATTAACATCCAAGTCGAGTTCCAATGATCATCAAAGAGCTGGGGCGGTAACATAAGGAATCAAGCCTGGTGGCCCTACCCTCAGAACTTCTGTCCTAAAAAGGCTAGTCGAGAAATTACTTTGTTAGGACGGCTGTTTTTAATAGTTCAGTGTTTTCACTAAAGTATATCTATTGACGATCTTTATACCCTATATTGTTGTTTCAAGGTCTAAGGAGTCGACTTGCAATTCTACCAGTGAAAATCAGGTAGACAATTGGCACAGACCGGAAGGCGAACCTTTGATTTCAACGACCATGAACTACAAGACCCGCAGCATCTTTAATATTAGTAATTGCACTAGAGTATGTTTTGAAGGAGGTAAGCATTCTTTAGTGGAAGGTTTTGAAGTAACTACTCTAAGATTGAAATAGTGATTTTAACCCTTTCTTAGGGGCTAAGTAATTTATATATGAGCTAGAAATATTTATGATTGAATGATAAATTAGTCTTTTCAGTTAACTTAACGACTTTAGTACTTTCTGAAGAAACTCTGTAGCTATAGTCCAATGGGACATCAAGCGTAGCAAGCGAATTTTCTTCTGCTTGTGTAAACCAAACCTTCGACTGAGGAGATATGAAGTGTCAAACAGTTACCATGTATAATGGTGGTATAGACCATGTCACACATCTGGCTATCTTGAAGATTCACACAAAAATTTTTATCACTTCATACTGTATATATGTTGCCGTTTTTTGTTTATAATTATATGTCTGTTTTTTCAGTGGTCGCTCGCTGATGGCTCTGAATTAGGTGAAGAATTAATGTGTGTTTTATTAGAAACCCAATTTTCTAATAAGTATGCATATCTATTGATCTAATTTTCTCTATTACCTCATTTTTTTCTACTAGCTCTTCACCTAATTCGAGCCACCAGCCACTGCTTGGTTTTCTTTCGCTTTTGGCTAATAGCAACGACGAGGATGAGTGATGACTTGATGAAATTGAAGACGGGACATTCTAATGAACATCCTTGCCCAGGACGGAAATGTAAGCTGGGTGTTTTGGTGTAGAGATCGAAAGTCAATTTCACTGAATCACTACGTTTTTTTATTGTTAGGTATAATAAGTGTTTTCCTATGTGAAGAAATATTCCGGTATTCTTCATAAGTAGATATACTGACTCGAAACGATGATTTAAAGATGAGAGCTACTGAAAATACTGAAACATATCTATTTATGACCGTGGAATCGTACATATTTATATTTCGAAATTACAATTATTAGTTATATTCTCACTTATGTAAAAAGCTGCCGGTACTGGAAGAAGCACTAGCTATAACAACCCATCCAATGATGATAGTAACCAGGGGTTGTCAAGGTTTGTATATATTAAGGGGAGTTCAAATACAAATTTAATGGAGAAGTTCTTCAAATTAAGCCTTTGAAAAATTTCTAGGTACCTTCCATGAAAAATCTGGCGATTGTAGGGGAATATTAGTAATGTGTGGGTAAGTTAATAATATCAATGTTACACTAGAAGGTTTTAAATACTTTTATTGCATTTTTCGTTTTAGGAAAGCATGGTCCTGTTTGAAAAGCTTCAGACGGAAACATGTGCCAGTATGAATGGAACCGAAAAATAATCCTGGGTAAATTATTAGTTTTTAAATTTACAATGGTTTCTGACATTAGATTTTGGTAAACTAACTGAAAATATAAAATGACATCAAATGGATTTTTATAGATACATTTAACTACGGAGATGTTGTGTATAAATTGACTTGCATTCACAGTTTGCTATACATAAATTTGTTCATAACTCTTATTCATTCTCAATGTTTGCGATTAGCCAAGTGTTTAGAAAAGCACCGTAAGATAATTTAATTCAATATCAAATCAAATCAATGTGCTTCCAGATCTTTACCTGAAGACATCACTTTGAGAATTTTACTTTTAAAAGTTTTAATAACTTTTGAACGATCTGATAAAGTAATGATAATGTACTTGTTATTAGTTTTGCAGAGCATGCTGTTAAACTAATATTGTAGATTGGGTTGGCAATACCTTAGCAGGTCAAAAAGCATCGACTTTGCTGCGAAAATCAGACGATTGCTCTCTGTGATCCTGAACCAGAGGAGGAGCTACAAGTTCCTACGTACTTCCTGCACTTTCCAGAAACGTAGGTTCGTTTCTATATAGATCATTCGCTGATCCACTATTTTATTCATGTATGCTAATTTTATAATCAAATATTATTGATACTACCAATGTGTTGTATTTCTTGCAAGAAATAAAAAAAAATAACTTTGATATTCCCCTATAGTTTAATTGTAATCGTACATAATAATATCACAGGAACAAGACTGTCAAAGATGGCAAAGTATTAGTAACATGTAATCAATTATGTTTTTCATATTAGATGAAAGACGTGGAAGCTTTTATATCTTCACTCATACAGGGTGTAGCCATACTACACCGTGAAAAACAGATCCAAGACATCGTCATTATGAACAACCTCTCTTGGTAATATATTACTCGTTACGGTCTCGTTTCCAGGGGGAATTGGCCACTAGGCCATCCTAGGCTATAGTCTAGGTGCCTCAAGTCCAGGGAGTCTGAAAAAGAAAGAGACGCTGAAGGGGCAGACGTGACTAACACCAGCGACAATTTGAGGTCCTTAATATTGTGATAATAGCAAAATAAGACAACATGTCAAGTCTTTTCACTTTCTTATTCCATGAAAGATTGTAGAAGGAAAGTGTTTCCAGCTTTTGAATAACTTCTTACATCAACATAACCATATTTTCAGAGGTCACGTAACAGTGCCATAATTTAAACAATTGTTCCTCGAAGAAACTAATGTAAATATTTTGAATGTCAATAATTGAAAGTGAAATGGACGAATATTTGGGTTTAATGAATGAATTGTTGTTTTATGTCGACTTTATGCACAGAAAGGCAAACCTGGAGTCGACCTACAGTTTAAAGTAGGATCTGCACCACTGTGCTATGTGCCTCCACCGGGTATCGAACACGGGACCCCTTGATTACATGGCAGCGACGTTACCACTACGCCATCGGGGAGGCCAATTGGTGGTTGAAATAAAAATCCTTGTTTGTCAGTTCGCGGCCAGTGTTTTTACCGTAATATTGTGAAGGTTTATTTTCCATTAGTGTATTATGCAGTATTAGTGTTGTGTGGCGAAATGCACAGTATACATGCCATCATTATCTATTTCGGCATTTAAATAAGTTGGGTGCAGAGAATCCTTCGTAGACGCCATAACGAGCCTATATACTCAGGCCCGGGTACATTTATTCTGCAACGCTCAGTTAGGGAAAGTTGCTCTTTTCACTCCTCGCTCTCTGTACAGCTCTTAGCCCCTTCCTACACCAAATAAATCAACGACTACGAGGAATACAAGTTGGGGTTTAGTTCAGACCCTAATTGTGAGCAGTGTTTATTAGAAGATACAATAGCACAGAGGATGACGCACTGTGGAAAGGCAAAACAAGACTGGCCGGTACTCCAAAAAATGATAGCACATATAAGTCGATCATCAGTTCAGTGTATTACTCCGAAATTAATAATTTTTCCGGAATTTAATTTTTTCCCTGCTACAAAGCATCGAGCGATACAGTGCATTATAGGTACGTACATGATATATATTTTTTTCAATGGACAAACAGGAAACAATATGAGGGACTATTACCGAAGTGAATATGGGAAAATTTTACCTAGTAAAAAAAAAGGTTATATGCAAACTATATTCAACACACACTGTATGACTCAACAATAATGTAATATTGGTGAATGTAACTACAAATGAAGTATGTTTAAACCTTGTTAAAAAGTAGTAGTATGTAATAGTTATATTGTAAATAAAAAAAAAAAGTGGTAGCGTAGTTGCCTTCTAATCAAGTGGTCTCGTGTTAGATACCCGGTGGAGGCACATAGTGTTTTTTATCCCACTTTAAACTGTAGGTCCAGTCCCGATTAGCCTTTCTGTTCACAAAGTGGACTTGAAAACACCAAATGAAATTAAGCGTGATGACCAGAATTATGTTAACCTAATGGAAATCTTGGAACAATTACGAATTAACACAGGCTTGTGTCTCAACCTGAAAACATCAAAAATATTACCCTTGAGGACAATGACATGGGATTGAACAGAATCTGTCCCAATGACCGTGAGGAACATAGTGAAAGTACTCGGGACCCACTTGTCGAGAACCCTGGTTGAGACTTCCAACCGCACATTTCAAAACATAGTGCCTAAAATACAGCGGTATTAAACATGAACCGACTACACCAACTGTCACTAAGGGCTAGAATCAAATATGTCAACAGTTATGCGCTCTGGAAACTATGGTATGTGGCGAAAGTACTACCAGTGCCTACCCGAACGTCTGTGAGAATCCGTAGAATTATTACACGCTTTCTCTGGCACGGTCACCTGTTCATGTAGGTCATAACACACGTTGCTTACCAACTCGCCTTGGAGGACAAAAGCTGCTTAATATCGACCGACAAGCGCAAGCCTTATTTTTGCACCGCCCCCCCGCAAAATATTACCAAAATCCCCCTCTACCTACCTTCACACACACGCAAAGATATATATCAAAGATAATTAAACTATACACTTTTATCGTAGAATAAGGTATTCGATTGTAAACCTCAATCTAGTCATGTTAGGTGGCACTTACGTGCGTGAAATATAAATTGTAAAATTAAAGTACAAATCTAAGTACGTATTTATTTATTCTCGCTGGGCGAGTTAATTGTTGTTTTTGTGAATTTTGATAATTGGCCTTGAGCACTGTGCCTTGTTAGGGTTTAAGAATGAAGATGAATGTTGAATGAGACGTATTAATGAGCTAGGTTAATGCATGTAAAGATTTGTGCAATGTTTCAATGACCTAATGTTGTGTTCGCAATGGAAAAATGAATAATAAAATCATGTTGTTTGTTGAAATTATGCATTTGATATCAAGACAAACTCCTTCTTGTAAATGAAAGTAGTAATAGTAAAACCTTTCTTGCTTGATAACAGCGATAAACGAAACTAATCAGTAACTTAAAGACTTGCTAAATATAGGAAAACGCATGCTATTTACTGACTTAGTTTATAATTTTGTAGTATAGACATTGCTGACTTTTGATTGTTTCTTTATGCAATCCAATGGTAATTTTTGGACATGTTTGTGGGATACTAAAACTTAATTAGTCGTACATGATTAACAGTGGTTAAAAAGGGGAAACATATGGTGAACTTTTGTCAACCTTAACTTTTCAATGGATGATATTTGCGTAATCCATTAGGTCCCTATTCAAGTAAAGGGATTACGGCGTCCTCGCTTACTCGCTTGTCTCGCGACTCTGCCAGACACTTGAGTAATACACGTGATTTGTACGTTTGGTTGGGTTTCTTAATATTATTGACTTATTATGCCCCGACAGCGCGTCTTCCAGTATAATTCGTCGGTGGGTTCAATAATAAACCTAAACCAAGCGTCACAAAATTGCCAGGAGAGATTGGTTGCGATTAACATATCATAATTTTCTTTTTTTCCAGCCACTGTTACCCTCACCCCCTCCCTCTTAATTGTAGTTCATTTCCGATGTTTGACCCATTTATTCTACGATCACATAGCTGTAACACAATAGGCTAACGAATAAAATGCGTGAGTCTTAATAACAAGTCATTTGCTGGAGAACCAAGCAAGATTGTCCAATTACATAGGAAATAAACCCGCCGTAGTTGCTTCGAACATTCGTCAGCTTGAAAAGACTTTATTTTTTAAAGATTATAATATTGTTTAATTAACGGTAATAAGATTTCTACACTAAAATTTTAAGTGAGAGTATTACAAGCTTAGTGACAATGAAGTTCGACCAGTCACAAATATAGGAGTGCGTTGTGAAAGAAGGAGAACACATGCATACGCTGAACATATTTTATTCAGCAGGCTACATGGAACAAAGGAAAACATAAATTTCCGCTGCAACGCAGCAATGTATGGTGTCCACACAAAATAAAACATTTTCGTCCATCTACACGTGACATTGAAGTTCGACCACTGTTAGAGGGGATCCTGTTTACCATGGTGTGACGCCGCCCCGTCGGCGAATAACTGTGGCAATGCGTCGGGGCATGCTGCGGACGAGTCGTTCAAGGTATTTCACATCGATGCGGTGCCATTCTTCCTGCAGGCAGGCGATAAGAACAGCCACTGTCGTGGGTCCCCTCTGTTGCACACGTCGCTTAAGAACACGCCACACATTCTCAATGGGCGAGAGGTCGGGACTCGATGGTGGCCATGGCAGAGTTCGCACGTGATGTCGAGTCAACCATTCTCTTGTCAGCCGCGCTCTATGAGGCCTGGCATTGTCGTGTTGAAAGATGAGACGCCGCCTGTGGAACAGGTGCCTTCGCACTGTGGGAAGATGCCGCTCCAGTATGCGTGTATAGGCGTGTGCATTCATAATGCCCTCACAGACGTGTAGTGTGTAACATACTATTACTTTTTGCTACTCTCGATCAAACTGGTCATTTCGGATTGCCACTGCCAGTATCACGGGAACAACCTCTGGTTTCCTCGACCGTGTGCAATGCTGAAGGTCCCCAAAAGTGCTGCTCAGGAATCGACTGATAACAGTCAAGGTGAGAACGATCCAGTTTTTAAACAGTCACGTATACGATTTCCTTGTAAGCCACAATGGGTAGATATGAAACCAGTAAGAAATCTGATTGATTTTTTCTAGTGAATCTAGTGACGACGAAAACCTTGTTCGATCAAATTTGCCAATTTTTAGTGGCCACTGTTTGGATAAATTAAGTAATGTAGTTGCTCAACAAACATTGTCATCATTAATTTCACAAATCCCTATTGTAAAAGAAGATGATAGTGTATCCATTTTCAATTTTTTGTATGAAGTGGAAAGAATACGAGAAAAGCAACTTTTTCCAATTAAGGAAATTCTATTGTCTGTTTTGCATAAATTGCCTTGTAAGATTCGTACATTTATATTACATCAAATTAGCCGTAACTTTGCTTGGTTAACTATTGTTGAAAATGTCATTAATAACTTTGTTACTACTATTGGCAAGGACGTTATTGCAAGTAATTGTGTGTTTAAATTGCAATCAGATAAAGAAGATCCGTTGCATTTTCTTGAGTCTCGTGAGAGAGCATTTAATTTGACAACTTTGGTGTGGCCGGAACATGAATTTGTAAAATGTTTAGTTGAAAGAATGTTGCCTCAATATTCTCAACATTTCATGTTAAATGGAATACTAGTCAAAATAGCAGATTTTAAGAAAACCTTACAATTAATACATGCTCATTCACGTATAACAAAAGATTTCCAATTAATGTCTGGTGAAAGAAGTGTAAACGTAGTGCACAAAAGGCCAATTCAGTGTAGATACTGTGGTATTTTTGGTCATGTTCAAAAATTTTGCCCTAAAATGCGTTCAAGAAATTTAATGGCATCGATCAATTATGAAGCTGGTAAAAGTGACAAATTACTTGCAGTGTAAGCTGAAAAATAATTATTCTGATGTTTTAAACAACAATATTGGACAGATTAAGAACTTTGAATACAAAATACCTTTAATAGATAACATTCCTGTCCGTAGTATGCCCTACAACCTCGGACCAACAAAAGAAAAAGATTTAGATGTTATTGTTAATGATTTACTGTCAAGGGGTATCATTGAACCAACAGAAAGTGCATACGCTTCGCCTAGTTTCATTGTATATGGTAAAAATAATAAAAAGCGAATGGTTATAGATTTTCAGAAAGCCAATGAACATATTTTATGGGACGGATATCCTACTGATAATCTAGAAGATACTTTATGTAGTTTAAGTAAAGGTAAAATATATTCTGTTCTTGATATCAAATCTGCTTATCATCAGATATTCTTAAGTGAAGATTCACGTGATGTTACTAGCTTCGTAACAAAACAAGGTCATTTCAGATATCGTTTTTTGCCTTTTGGATTGAAAGTGGGGAGTGCTTGCCTGGCGAAAGCTATGAATATGGTTCTTGGAGACTTAAAAGGAACTTTTCTTCATTATTATTGTGACGATGTTCTTATTGTCTCAGAGGATGAAAGCTCTCATTTAGAACACCTAAAGATTGTTCTAGAAAGATTTAGGAATTTTGGAATTACTGTATCACCTGATAAAATGCAATTAGAAAGGAGGGAAATCAAATTCTTAGGTTTTGTAGTAAAGAATGGTTCATTATTTATGGATCCGTCTAGAATTGAAGCTATTAAGAAGCTATCTAGTCCAAAGAATTTAAAAGGATTAAATAGGTTAATTGGATTAATTAACTACTTCTCGAGATTCGTTCCTGATTTTCAAAAAATAATATCACCTTTGAATGATGCTAAATCAGCAAAGAAGTTTGAATGGGGGGATGCCCAACAAAATGCACTAAATTCAATTAAACAGGCATTAGAAAAATATGTCATTTTAAAATTACCAGACATGACAAAACCTTTCATTGTTCAAGCCGATGGTTCACTATCAGGTTATGGTGCTATTTTGTTACAAGAAGACGAAAATAAGAACCTTTGTCCTGTTTTCTTCTTTTCTAAAAGAATGAAAGAGAAAGACAAGAATTCGACAATATATCAGGTAGAACTTGATTCGCTTATGATGGCATTAGAACGTTTTGATGTATATCTAAAAAGTCAACCATTTTTGTTACAAGTGGACAACATGAGTATTGCATGGCTTATTAGAAGAGCTTCTAAATTTCCTAAGTATGCTAGATATTTGGAGAAACTTTCTGTCTATAATTTCAAAATAGAACACATTCCATCTAAATGTAATGTACTTGCTGATACCTTGTCGAGAATGTTTAACAACAAGGAATATGACACTGAAGAAATTGATGTGGAAGAATAAAAAGGCATTAATTTAGCTATGTGGGCTCACCTTTTGTTATCCTCTTCGATCGGAGATGAACAAAGGAAGGATGATCAATTGAGAGTTATTATTGATAAAATTTCACAAAATGAAAATGTTGCTAATTATAAACTTATCAAAGGTATCTTGTATTTTAAGACTAAAGCTAATAATATGCCTTATAGGATAGTTCTGCCGACACATCTTAGAAAGTCTGTTATTGAATATTTTCATAGTAATGTTGTATCTGGTTCACATTGTGGATGGCTTAAAACATTGAAGAAAATTCAAAGGCACTTTACGTGGCTAAAAATGTGTGAACATATTAAAAATATTGTTCAAAGTTGCATTATTTGTCAGAAGTGTAAGCCTAGTAATGCGCCTATTGTCAATCAGTTGGCGTCAGAAATAGTATCTGTAAGTGGACAACGATATTATATTGACTGTGTTGGTCCTTTAATTAGCTCAAGGGGATATAGATTTGTATTGGTAGTTGTGGATGCCTTTTCACGTTTCGTTGTATACGAACCTTTGAAAAATGTTACGTCAAAAAATATTACGCAAAAGCGTTTCAATACATTCATGAATTATGGCATTCCTTGTGAGTTGGTTACAGATAACGCTAGCTACTTCTGTTCGCAATATTTCACATCATTTTTGTTTAATCTAGGTATTAAACATATTACTATCAGTCCATATAACAGTCAAGCCAATTTGGCCGAGAAATATATTTGTCATCTAAACTTTAGTTTACGTACCTTATTTGCTAAGGATCATACTAAATGGGTTACTGCCTTAAAAGAGATTCAGTATGCACATAATTCTTGTTTTTGTTACTCAACAAAGTATACCCCGGCTCAATTATTTTTGGGTAGAGATCTTAGCGATATTTTGGGAATTAAGTGGGATTTAAATCATGATCCAGATCAATTATCAGATAACCAAAGGAAAGAAGTTCTATCGCAAGCCTTTAAAAACCTGCAAATTGCCTGGAAAAGAAGGGAATCTCTTTACAAAAAGAAGTATTCTGAAATTAACTTTAAGATAGGAGATAAAGTAATGATTCAGAATCAAATCATTTCAAAAAAGGCTGAAAATATAACCAAGAAACTGTGTTATAAGTATTTGGGTCCTTTTGTTATCAAGAAATTTCTCACAGAGGTTTCTGTCATGGTTCAAGACTGTTCTGATGCAAATAAGATAAGACGAACACCCGTAACTAAGCTTAAGAGGTATTTTGCACCACCCTCCCAACCTGCAGAAACCGGTTTGGTGTACATGACTCGGGAAGGAAGCCAACAAGCAAGCTAAGTAGCTGCTTGTTGTCATAGGTTAGTTTTGACCTTGATAAAAGGAAGTATGAAAATACAATGTTTACAAAGAAGTTGAATAAATTCAATGGATATTTTAACTATATTATTATTTATTATTTTATGATCGATCATAATGTTAATGTTCAAATAGCATAATACTCAATGATGAGATTTCATGTTTAATATTCAATTACTATAATATGTAATATCCAGAATTGTGTACATAATGTCACGTGCATTTGTTTTCAAATTTGTTGTATGTAGAGACTGTTCCAGGTATTTTTATACTTTCAGATCTTGATGGGTTTATGTAAGAAGAGCTCTCAATGTAATCTATATATATAAACAATGTACCTGTATTTTGGGTTTGTAAGTGGAAATACTTTGGAAAGTTAGCAAAAAAAAAAAGGGGGTGTTTGTAATATTTTGTTTTGAGATATTGATATTCCCCATAACGAGTATCGTGTATATGTTTTCTCCCTTAGAGGGAGGGGGAATTTTTGTAACATACTCGTTACGAGGTAATATAATGAAAGGATCTGGTACTATCGTGTAATAGATTGTCTTTTGTTTGATCACGTGACGTTCTCTGCTCGGCGAGAAAAAGCTCCGCCTGTTACGGAGTTCTTCCTTCCTGAGCAGCCGCAGAGTGCACACATATATTGTAGGTTGGTTATATAGGCTGTACTTTATTTGTCTGTAGGTAAATGAATACGTTGAGTTGTGTTAAATTATGATGATACATAAGGAATGTAAATCAAATTGTGGCTCAATTATTTAATCATATTTGTAATAAACAAGCAGATAATCCAAAATTAAATACATGTTTTAATCAATGAAACAACAAGACATCTGGTAAAATATTCATGGGTCCACTGCCATACTTTGCTATCTAGTGTAGTTACCATTTGTATATATCTTTCTTTTGTTTTTAAGGTGGTTACAAGTGGGCCAACCCCAGATGCCGTCATGCATCCCCATACCATCACTGACGCAGGTTTCTGTACCCGACGTGCATAACATTTTGCTTCATTCTGTTCCTACTTCCGACAAATGACTGTTTTCCGTATTTTCCCGTACACAACATTGAAAATGGATTCGTCCGTCCACAAAACCCTGTTCCTCTGCCGAAATGTCCATCCCCGGTACATTCGTGCCCACCGTAGTCGATTGCCTTTGTTCAACATGGAAAGGAAGGGTTTACGTTTCGCCTTGTACACTCGGTAACCGCATCACTGTAGGTAACGGCGAATGGTTCTGGTTGACACTTCAATGTGAAAGCGTTCTCGGGTCCACAGTCGTAATTCGGCCACAGAAACATGATTGTTGGTCTGGATATAGAGCCTAAATATCCGTAGGTCACGCACGCTCAGCAGGCGTTTTCGACCGGGGGCCTTACCTGGCTCTGTAGTACCCGTATTTTGGTGGTGTTTGATGATGCAGTGGACGGTTGACTTGGGTAAGTTCAGTTGGCGCCCTATTTCCCGTTCACTGAGTCCATCCCGTTGCAACTCCACCACTCTTCTCCTCACGGTGTTGTCAATAGGTTTGCCCCTGGCCATGGTGATGATGCACTGCGGTTCCTCGGTGCACAGCACGCGCTTATATACGGCGAACTCCCTTATCGTGTCCGTGACGTCATGCTTCCGTCGAATGCGCCACTATCTGGAATTTCCGTATGGGTCTGGTGCCTGGTTGAAGTTCAATGTCACGCGTATTGTTCCGCGTTTTCGTTCTTTACCTGACCTTGGGTTCAGCATGCTGGGATCACGATTCTTGCCTGCTCACACGCCTCCTCTTACACACATGCGTCACTTCTGCGGGTCACCCATTCCACCGCCTATGCCTCTGTGCATTTAATCACGTTCCTTTCTGGTCGATCTTCATTGTCACCAAGGTTGTAGAAGGGAACAACTGCCTCCCGAGCGTACTCCTATGCATACGAAATAGTTCTGTCTACATTATTTCCCTGTCCAAAGGAATTCAAACTAACTGGTCCCAGTTCTAGTTGTAACTACGGATGTGCAGGATTATGAAAAGTCAGTTCCAAGATCGGGAAAAACATTAGCCTAATTCGGATATTGATTTCCCAACTTCTAGTAATCCCCATAGTCGAGAAATTACTAAAGATTTCTAATTTTTTCTAAAATTTTTAAAGTGGTTAATTCTCAATGTTGTCATTGCAAATGTCTGGAAGTTCTAGGAAATGTATAGTTTTATTCCAGAAATACAAGAGCAATCAGTTAAGTGGAAAATGAGGAGCAGAAGTTTCATTGCAATTTTCTTCTTTTTCCGAACATCGGGATTTAAGACGAAAATTACCGACAAAGAAGTATGTACAGTGTCTCTCAAAAGTTTTAGGACAACGACATTTTAAACTAGGCAACCCAATTTACACAAGGCGTTGATGGGTTGCATGTAGAGTTAGGCTCAATTTCAGGGTTTCCACATGCACAATAGATACTTATAAAATACGCGAAAGAAATAAAAACAAGTAATATTGTATAAAATTATTAAAAATATCAATATTATATCGAAAGTGACAAAATTCTTTCTCAAAGAAAAAAAATAGGTTTTCTAGTATTTCATCGCTGATGAGTCTACAGAAAGGAAAAGAGGTGAGAGGAAACGAAAGGAGACAAAGGAGAGGAGAAATAGAAAGCGAAAGAAGAAGAGGAAAAGTAGAGTAGAGAAGTAAGATAGGATAGACGACGAGAGGAGATGTGGTGAGGAGAATGGAAAAAGATTCTAGGAGAGATGAGGAAAATGGTGCAAAGAAGAGAGAAGAGGAAAAAAAGGAGACAAGAAGAGGGTATTGGAGAGTAAAGTAAAGGAGAAAAGAGAAGAGTGCAGTGGAGTCGGAAATCTAAGACAGGAGAGGAGATACGAGGAGTGGAGATGAGTGGGATGGAGATAAGATGCGACAAAAGTAGGGAAGGCGATATGAGATAAAACCAGAGCGAGCAGAAGGAGGGGAGAGGATAAGAAGAAGAGAAGAACAGAAGGGACTGAAGAGAAGAGGTAGTTGCAGAAAATATCGTATCAGCGTCAAGAATTGATGCATTGGTCACATTATCGACATGAAACATTCAATAACATTTTGAAATGTATTAGATCGGTTCGAAATGCCTTTTGGCTTAGTTCAGAGCAAGGTAAAATTTTCCATGTAAGATCTTTGATTTTACCTGCGATTATACCACTAAAAACATGAATGTAATTTGAATATTTATAAGTATTATCCAATTTTTGTCCACTTCTCGGTTCGTTGAAATGGAGATTTTGTAATTTAATATTTCCCCTCCCCCCATCGTTAATTCCAAACTGAATCATTCCGTTTCACACGGCGTGGACAATGAATACAATGGGATAGGTCTAAAACTTACGAAAATGTTCTGCCACCGGAAGGGTTTGAACTTACGACCATCAGATTGACAGTCCTGAACGGTAAACAGTACCCTACAAGCTTTCGCTCCTGAAAGTAAGTAGAAGGAGGTGACCAATGTAAAATGTAGATGCAACTCTCCTCCTACATGTAATGTGCAAACAAGACTTGTTTGTAACAAGGAAAACGAAGGTAGTACGACTCGGCGAAAACATTTAATGGAGAATTGCAGATGATGAAAACTTTTCATTCGATATTTGCGGAGGTATCCTTGCATTGAACTCGAGTGGGAAAAGGGGTAAAATTAGTATGTCCTGAATTGCCACAAATATAAATAGTTATTTTATTAATATTTGTCAATGTCTTTGAATCAGTACACAGTTATCGTTAGAGTATCATAATTCACGATGTTATACATGAAAATATCCCTTTGAATGTGAGTCAATTAATTTATTTCTTTAACTTTTTTATAAATTCCATATGCAGAACAATGTAGCCAGTATATACTGCTATTACAAATAATGTTACCATGCTCTCCACACCTAGTATGGAGGATCGAACCTGGGACCGCTATAGTGGAACCACAAGCAAAAAGACTTGCGCAGAAGCACATCGCGCCGGCGGGTGCGGGAAAGGGCAGGGGGAAGCAACATTCGCGCTGGCTCACGTCAGCGTTGCCAGGCCTATTGATTTCTCGGGAGAATTCCTTAATAAACTATTGCTATGGAACCTCCAACGGCCAGCTTAAAAACACGTTTCCTGCTAATCTTACTTGAACATGGAGGGGAGATGTGTAGTGGAACGCTACTCAATTGCGCTAGGACATTATTTTATTACTTTTGCTACATTACTATTTTTAGATGACTGTATTTTATCCCACCCTAAACTCTATTTCTATTTTAGTTATTTTACGTCGCTTTTGTGCCTCTACGGGTAAGTACGACAATATGGATGAATGAAAAACTGATGAAATGGATGATATGACACAAACACAGTGAAACGTCCTTGCCTTACGAGGTAGAAACACCGACTTCTTAGCGTGGGCAAATTATGTTATACATGTATGTGTTTGTGGGTGTGTGTGTGTATTTCTAGCAGATGGGGAGGATGGGTGGCACCCTAGCATAAGCGTTCCTATTTGAATTATTGAGGAAGGCATGCTGTCTAATTCACCAAATATATTTCACATACGTAATGCATTTTCTCATTATGGTGCAGGACGCTTGCCCACCCCTATCGATAGCTGTACACCGAACACCAGCAGAAGGCAAATTGATTTGTTATTGTTAGCATTCGACTTGAAAGATTGTGCAAAATCGCCGACAACGAAAGGCACGTTAGCTTCATCTGTGAACACAACTTTCTACCATTTCCTGTCATAAAAATTTCTGCAACAGACGAAATGCTTGTTTACTGACGCAAGTGTCGTGTTCAGAACAGTCTTATGAAATGTATTTGCTGTTGCGTAAGGAAAAAATTACACCGCTTGCGAACTACCAAATCTGGGCAACGTTAGACGTATACAGGCAAAAAAATTTATTCATAAAATCACTTCACATATGACAGTATTAGTCAAGAGAGACTCGTGGGACACTGTGTTAAGGTGCTGGAGTAAATACTTCTTATTTTCCTTCCTGGAAGAACAACAATTTTTAAAGTAGAGCAACAGTCGTTCCTCCCTTTCTTATTTCTTTTAAATTCTTCCACATTCCTTTAATTGGGTTAAAAATAAATACAAATATTGCTTGCATTTCTGTAATTGACGTAGACCAGGCCCATTCGCAGGATTTATTTGAGGGAGGCGCCAGACCCAAATTTATTTATATATATATATATATATATATATATATATATATATATATAAGAGAGAGAGAGAGAGAGAGAGAACAAAACAGACGAAATGCTTGTTTACTGACGCAAGTCTCGTTTTCAGAACAGTCTTATGAAATGTATTTGCTGTTGCGTAAGGTTACACGAAATAATTACTGCGTTTGCGAACTACCAAATCAAATAGTGCGAGCGCCATTTAAAAGTCATGATAATTCTATGTTTAGAAAATAATATATTTATAAATTAAATGTTGCGTACTAGGAATTATTATTACAATAAAGAAAATGTCTAATTGTGAGTTAAGAAAAAGCAATAATAAAGAGACATTCTCGCATCAAGATTGCAGTTCGAGAAAGTCAGGACAGGGATTGAAAGTAACGCACTGTCCTGACAAAATCGCTGAATCGGACGTCCGGTAGCCTTGCATCAATGATTATAAAACTAAAACTACCCAATATTGCAGCCTGAAGACTTTTGCGCAAGAAACAGATTCATTTATGTAAGAACAAAATTGAAATTTTTACACATTTCTAAAATCGACGATGTTATTTTCGTAGTTATTGATAGGTTCACATTTAAATATTTTTTTCAGGGTTCAAGGGGGGTATGGCCCCCAAGCCCCTCCCCCTGGGTACTGGCCTGACGTAGACAGTGGGAGAGAAATTTTGGAGAATCTTTCTATTAAATTTATTATTTACATCCATCTTATGCTCAGATAGGTTTATTGACAATCGTGAACTTTTCTTTTAATAGACAATATTTGGTTTTAAACGACGGGAGAATGTTGGTTAAATTTCCTTTCGTGCTCCTTTGAGAGAATATACCGCGTGAGGCACCTAAAAGTACCACCTGAAATAGCGAAGAAACCAGAAACAGTAGCGATGTGAGATTTGCCGGAAACAATAATATCAAATGGGGCTCGTAAATCGGAGGTATGGGGTGGGTCGAAAAATATCGACAAATGTAGCATCTGGAGCAAAGTCATATTTTTTTAAATGGAGCGATATACAATAACATGCATTATATAAAACAGCACACGCAGAGAAACACAACGCCGTTGGTCTCATGCATCTACTGCACACAGGAACGAAGATATGGCCATGTGAAAATATGTAAACAAAGTAACAAGTGGCCCACTTGACCGTCAGTACCACGGCATGTAAGACTTCTCAGGTGCCTGACAGAACTGCCTTTACGCAGAGCAAGTTTTGATAGCAGGTCCACGAGATCGTGTTAGTTCATAGCAAGCAGTCATAGTGGTAAGAGCGAAGATTATGGTGTTCACAAACATAGAAAAACGGACATGATCCTGATTTATGGGGAATGCCGAAAGAATGCCTCAGAAGCCTACCGTGTGTACGCAGAGAGATATCCGGACAGACGACAGCCATCTCGACGTCTGTTTGGTAAGTTATTTATTAAATTAAGAGACACCGGAAGTGTAACACCACGAGCACGTGTGCGGAACAAGCCAACTACAGGTGAGGGAGGTGCAACAAATGTTCTCACCGCTGTTGCTGTGAATCCGCACTTAAGCTCCCGTGAAATTGCCAGGGATGCTGGGATGAGTCAGCGAAGTGTATTGCGCATTCTGCACACATACAAGTTTCACCCATATCATATCTCCCTCCATCAGGAACTTCACGGGAATGATTTTGTGGACCGTGTTCGGTTTTGCACATGGTTTTTACGACACGACACACCCGATTTGTCACGTATCCTCTTCACTGACGAGGCAACTTTTACCAATCATGGAAATGTAGTAGTGTTATTTGTACTATTACTATCTTGATAAATGATGAGCCCCCCTCAGGCAGATTTGGCTACACTTAAAACTAACTCAAGATGTGCATATGAGCTTATTGCTCAAGTGTGGTACTCTGTCTAACCCAAGATTTTTGTAAAAATGCCCTCGGGAATTTCCCGTGTAATATTCCATAATAAATATATATACAATATTTACCTGCTTTCAGAAAGCACATCCACTTGGTAGGTAAAATTGTGAAGGAGTGAATCTAACACAACCCTAGCTCTGTATTACAAGCAATGCTTTCTATGTAATTAAGTATTCATATAACATGCAAATGTCAATGCTTTTTATATAATTAATTGCTTTATAAAGGGAACATGTAAATGTCAATGCTTTCTATATAATTAATTGATTCAGGATTCAATGTCATTAAGTGCTTTATGAAGGCATGCAATGCTTTCTATGTAATTAGGAAACATTGATCACATGTATCTGAATACAGGCAAACTGCTCACAGAACATGTAAAGTTCAATACTTTTAGATAATTAATTTCCTCAACATGCAATGCTTTCTATGTAATTAAGTGCTTACATATATATCTGAAGGCATGCAATACTTTCTATGTAATTAGGAAACATTGATCACATGTATCTGAATACAAGAAAACTGCTCAGAGAACATATAAAGTTCAATGCTTTCAGATAATTAATGCATGCAATGCTTTCTATGTAATTAATTGCTTATAAAACAGGTAAAATTCAATGCTTTTTATGTAATTGAGTGCCCAGAGTTATATATATGTTAATCGATATATGGATTCTGTATCTGGGCAATAGTCCAGTGCTTTAAAATTCTCTTCTCCTGATTCTTGACAGGGCACTTGTGCTCAGCCAGCAGCTTGAAGAAAGTATTCATGTAACTCTTCAAAGCTGCAACCTGGCTTGCATCTATGTTGCACTCATCCATATAATGTCTTAGAGATTTTAACAGCAAATCTTCCACAAACTTATCCTTGACATCTTCATCTGCATCTTTTATGTGCTGGAGTATGTCTTATTTTCCAAAAAACCTACTGCAATGCTCCCTAGTTACTGCCACAGGTGTTCCAGACAGTGTCCTGTTCTTGTACCACTGGGTTTTGTATTTGAATATGTTCTGCTGAAATTTGCAGTCTGTTACAACAGGGTGAGCAGTGTTGTGATAGAACACAAATCCCTCTATCTGATCCAAGTGTGGGAACAAAATTGACTTTTCAGACTCTATGTATGCCCAGAAATCATCATTTAAGTGCACTGTTCTGCCCTTAATTATATTCTTGAACCCAGCCTCACTCAATGCATCAAGAGTTCTCATGTAGGGTCTTGCAAACAATCTTGTTGTTAAATTGTAAATTTCATATACATAAACCTCTGAGCCCTTTACTATGTAGGATATGTTATTTTGGACTTTAGGCCCTATTACCTCACCATGTACAACAATTGTATCTCCCACCTCTGCATTAATAATTTTGAACAGTTTTTGCACACAGAGACCCATGTTTGTCATCAACACCTCAAAAAGAATACAAGTTGTGGTTAATGACAGGACAAACATTAAAATTATATGTGAATTCCATGATACACTCCCTGATGACACCATATGTAGTGTTATTCTTATAGGTGAAAAATCATATGTTTATGATGTAAGAAATGAGAGAGTCACAGAGCAATTCTAGAAAGCCTCTGCACAATGCATTGTCTTAGTACTAGATATGCAAGTTGGGCCTGGTGTCCAATTGAACTTAAACCGGAAATAAACCGGAAGTGGACCGGAAGTGGACCGGAAGTGGACCGGAAGTAAATATGTGTGGGTGTGGGTGGGTGTGGGTGTATGTGGGTGGCTCTTTGGCTTAGTTTTAAGTGTAGCCAAAACAATATCAAGAAGAGCATATTTTTAACAAGCTTATGGACAACAATCTCACAGATGTAGCTTTTGTAAGTGTAGGCAAATCAATCTGAGGGGGCTCATCATTTCACGGGAAATTCCCGAGGGCATTTTTACAAAAATCTTGGATTAGACAGAGTACCACACTTGAGCAATAAGCTCATATGCACATCTTGAGTTAGTTTTAAGTGTAGCCAAATCTGTCTGAGGGGGGCTCATCATTTATCGAGATAGTAATAGTACAAATAACACTACTAAATGTCAACCTAAGGAACATGCACTATTGGTCGGTGACAAATCCACATTGGCTTCGCCAAGTGGAACGCCAGCGCCCATGGAGTGTGAACGTGTGGTGTGGTATAGTGGGTGAACATCTCATTGGCCCTTTTTTATACAAGGGACACTGAATGCTGACATATACATACTGTTTTTACAACATGAACTGCCTGTACTATAGAAGACATACCGCTTCAGACAAGGAGGGAAATGTGGTACCAACATGACGGGTGCCGAGCTCACAGTGCAAGACGCGCTACAGCATGTGTGGAAAATACATTTCCAAATCGTTGGATTGGACGTGGAGGACCTGTCAAATGGCCGGCTGGTTCCCCAGATTTGACACCGTTAGACTTTTTCCTGTGGGGAAAGCTGAAGGACATTGTCTACCGGGATGTGCCAACAACTCCAGAGGATATGGAACACCGCATTACTGCGGCCTGTAGGGACATTCACTACGAGATGCTACATTCTGTGCAAGGATCTTTGCGTGGGCGCCTCGTTGCCTGTATCGCAGCTGACGGCCACCACTTTGAACACACTCTTTGACAGGTTTTCGCTTCTTACGCAGTGGTTCTTCGCTATACTGTCATGGTCATTTTCATTATGCTGTAACACTGTCAAATACATGGTGCTGACGATGACTACTGTATTTTTTCTTCCTTTAACACGTTCGGTCTTCATCTTGTCCAATGGCTTCCGACATCTCATACTTGTGTAAATTGGGTTGCCTAGTTAAAATGTCGTTGTCCTAAAACTTTTGAGAGACACTGTACCATATATCCCTAATTTAGGGTGAACAGACGTCCTGATTTTCGCAGGACAATCCTTCTATGAAGGTCACGTTCTGCGGTCTGCGATGACATGCCAAAAAACAAATATGTCCTTTTTTTCAACAGCGTCCTGCAAAACATCCAGACGAATTGTAATACTTTCTCAGTATTGACTAATATTTTAATATTTTTTCACAATGTATGGTAAGAAAGTAAGGAAACACAAAAAGAAGTATGAAGGTTAGTAGATAGGAAGGTTAATCTGTAACATTAAGTAGATATGCAAATGGAGGATCGAAGAAGAGAGAAATAAAAAGGGAAATATACAAGAAGAGAAGACCTCTGGGTGGGAAGTGGTTCAACGCTAGAACGCCACGGCTCCTAGCGTGGAATGCCGGCTTGGCAATGAATGTTCTTTGTGAGTAGGGTTATCAGACGTCCTCTATTACCCGGACATGTCCTCTTTTTCGGGTCCTAAAAATGGGCAGGGCAGGATTTTAGGAAAATGGGGAAATGTCATCTTTTTGGGGGTATAGCCAAGATTCGTAACAAAATTTTATATTTGTAAATAATTGTTAATATTATTTCCGTGTTCAATTACAAAGTAAGAAAATACAACACTCTCAGTTGCAAGCGCAAAGACAAGAAAATTTTCATCCAAAAAAGAATGAATATAGTTCATGTAGTTCATTATTACGGAATATTCTCCATCTCTTTTAGGTCCAAACATTGTAATAAGTACTTTATTTTCAAGAACCCTCAATTTCTGTTCTTCTTTTAAAGTTGGAGACTAATTTTCACAACTGCATTATAATACCGGCATAGTAAATAACTATTAGAATATTCAGACCTTTGCCTGTAATGAGGCCTATTATTAGTTATACTGAAACGGTTTAAAATTATTTTAAAGAGGTGTGTGACCCAGTGGCGTGTCCAAGGGTGAAGAGTTGGTGGGGATTATAACACCCCCCTTTGTACAGTGTCTCTCAAAAGTTTTAGGACAACGACATTTTAAACTTGGCAACCCAATTTACACAAGGCGTTGGTGGGTTGCGTGTAGAGTTAGGCTCAATTTCAGGGTTACCACATGCACAATATATGTTTATAAAATACGCGAAAGAAATAAAAACAAGTATTATTGTATAAAATTATTAAAAATATCACTATTATATCTTAAGTGACAAAATTATTTCTCAAAGAAAAAAATAGGTTTTCTAGTATTTCATCGCTGAGCAGAGGGAGGGGAAAGAAAAAGGAGAAGGGACTGAAGAGAAGAGGTAGTTGCAGAAAATATCGTCTTAGCGTCAAGAATTGATGCATTGGTCAAATTATCGACATGAAACATTCAATAATATTTTGAAAGAATTGGAGAATGTATTAGATCGGTTCGAAATGCCTTTTGGCTTAGTTCAGAGCAAGGTAAAATCTTCCATGTAAGATCTTTGATTTTACCTGCGATTATACCACTAAAAACATGAATGTAGTTTTAATATTTATAAGAATTATCCAATTTTTGTCCACTTCTCGGTTCGTTGAAATGGAGATTTTGTGATTTATTATTTCCCCTCCCCCCATCGTTAATTTCAAACTTAATCATTCCGTTTCACACGGCGTAGACAATGAACACAATAGGATTGGTTTAAAACTTACGAAAATTTTCCGTCACCGGAAGGGTTTGAACCTAGGACTGTCAATCTGAAACCGTTCAGGAAAACACTACCCTACAAGCTTTCGCTCCTGAAAGTAAGTAGAAGGAGCTTTCCAATGTTAAATGTAGATGCAACTCTCCTACATGTAGTGTGCAAACAATACTTGTTTGTTACAAAGAAAACGAATGTAGTACGACTCGGCGAAAACATTTAATGGAGAATTGCACATGATGAAAACTTTTCATTCGATATTTGCGGAGGTATCCTTGCATTGAACTCGAGTGGGAAAAGAGGCAAAATTAGTATGTCCTGAATTGCCACAAATATAAATAGTCATTTCATTAATATTTGTCATTGTCTTCGAAACAGTACACAATTATCGTTAGAGTATCATAATTCACTATCTTATATATAAAAATATCCCTTTGAACGTTTGTCAATTCATTTACTTGTTTATTTTTTTAAATAAATTCCATATGCAGAACAATGTAGCCACTATTAATTGCTATAACATATAATGTTACCATGCTCTTGTTTAATAGAAGGGGATTTAAGAAATAGAATAAAAAGAAAACCAAGTATGGAGGATTGAACTTGGGACCGCAATCAATGCTTTCAAGGACTCTAACCAATACACAACGCCATTTCTTTCCCTTGGATCAACAGTTCTTAATTCTTCTAGCACGTCAATATTGTAAACGTTATCTTGCAAAAAGAAGTTCAATACTCTGATATAGCTCTGTATTTCTAGAATTACTCTGTACACATGCATTTGTAATTTAACTCTGAATTTATTTCTTCGTTGTTAGTATATCTAAGTTTGTGAATTTTTGTAATTTTATAACGGTTACATGAGCATCTACGAAATAGTTCCTTATAATTACCTCCGGTTGACCAAGTTGCCAAAATAAACAAATATAATACAGATTGTCTTCGAGCTTACATTGTTAAGAGGGAGCAGATACACGTATTACTATCCCAATACTTATTCAATAAGTTTTCTTGTTTGTCAGAAATTATGACTTAAACTATTGCATGTTGAGCTAGTGTCCACCTAGTCGCCTCTGATGAAATCTATCATTCTTCATATTCTCTTTCAGATTCGACTCTGGTCATTTGTAACTTGCTGGGTGCAGACACTGTGCATCGACGCACAGTGTTTTGCGATAAGAAGCGGCCTTGAATTAGGGATTGCCAGATCCGGATCCGAAAGTTCTGGATCCGGATCCTAGTTGGTTCCGGTACTTTCGGATCCGGATCCAGAACTTTCGGATCCGGATCCGGAATTTTTGGATCCGGATTCTTTTTGCCATCCCACATGCGCTTCTTTGGAAAGTAAGAATGTGTTTATAACATATTGTTATAATAACCCACAGCGCGACAGCCCTTGAGAGCCTTGGCTTACCTACCGACTGCTGGTCTCCCTCCCACACTGTTCCTCCGTCACCTGTTATAGCGTGGAGATCTTAGACCAGTATTGGGGTGACGGGTGGTCAGCCCGACGAACCCCCCAGCCGTTGTAGGTCTTCTGGACCGGGTTACCGTTCACTCATTCGGAGCTCCCCAATTTCCTCACGATGGTGGGTTGCCACCGGCCCTATACGTAGGCCGAATAAATTCCGACCAGAGCCGGAACCGAACGTACGCCGTCCCGCAGCGAACGATCTCAAGACGAGTGAACGCCTTAACCCGCTCGACTAAAAACATATTGTTACCTGCTAATATACATACATATAATATACATACATACACACATATATATAGTGTGTGTGCGCGCGTGCGCGATTTGTAATTAATTAATACACTTACAAGGGAGGTCTAAGTCTCGCCCTCCGATTTCCATGAAACTTGGCAGTTGTATGGAGGGGCCCAAAGGAAGAAATATGTGTTTTTGTGTTTCAGCAAAAAAACTGTTTTAGGGGCAAACCCCCCTCAAAGGTCAAGATGAAGACAAATTGAAGTGGGGATCCGACCCCGAAACCACGTAAATATGGCATAGGAAGAAACAGGGGGCATAGGGCCTCTCTATACACCTGCCAAATTTCATGGAAAGCGGAGGGCAACACAGGGGTCAGATGATCCCCACGCCAATTTGTCCTTATATTGACATTTGAGGTGGGTTTTGCCCCCTAAAACATCCTTTTTAGCCGAAAAAAAACACGTATTTCTTCCTTTGGGCCCCTCTATACACCTGCCACGTTTCATGGAAATCGGAGGAGAACACAGGGGTCAGATCCCCACTTCTATTTGTCCACATCTTGACATTTGAGGGGAGGTTGCCCCCCCTAGAACAGATTTTTAGCCGAAACAAAAAAAAACACTTATTTCTTCGTTTGGGCCCCTCTATAAATCTGCCAAGTTTCATGGAAATCGGATGGGAACACAGGGGTGAAATGCCCACTTAAATTTGTCCTCATCTTGACATTTGAGGGGGGTTGCCCCCTAAAACAGTTTTTTAGCCGAAACAAAAAAACACGTATTTCTTCCTTTGGGCCCGTTTATACACACACCTGCCAAGTTTCATGGAAATCGGAGGGAAACAAAGGGGTCAAATGCCCACTTAAATTTGTCCTCATCTTGACATTTGAGGGGGGTTTTGCCCCCTAAAACAGTTTTCTAGCCGAAGCAAAAAAAAAGTATTTCTTCCTTTGGGCCCGTTTATACACACACCTGCCAAGTTTCATGGAAATCGGAGGGGGAAACAGGGGTCAGATCCTCACTTCAATTTGTCCTCATCTTGACGTTTGAGTGGATTTTGCCCCGTAAAACAGTTTTTTAGCCGAAACAAAAAAACACGTATTTCTTCCTTTGGGCCCGTTTATACACACACCTGCCAAGTTTCATGGAAATCGGAGGGAAACAAAGGGGTCAAATGCCCACTTAAATTTGTCCTCATCTTGACATTTGAGGGGGGTTTTGCCCCCTAAAACAGTTTTCTAGCCGAAGCAAAAAAAAAGTATTTCTTCCTTTGGGCCCGTTTATACACACACCTGCCAAGTTTCATGGAAATCGGAGGGGGAAACAGGGGTCAGATCCTCACTTCAATTTGTCCTCATCTTGACGTTTGAGTGGATTTTGCCCCGTAAAACCGTTTTTTAGCTGAAACTAAAAAACACGTATTTCTTCCATTGGGCCCCACTATACACCTGCCAAGTTTCATGCAAATCGGATTGAAACACTTAGATAACCTCCCATGTTAGTCTTACACTTTGTAATTATATAACACTGCATATATTATAATGTTTTATTTTAATTTGTAAAACTGTAACTGTAGAACAATTTTATAATTTATGTATAACATTTCTATCTTGTTATATGTGTTACAGGTTTCATCCTGGAATGGAATGTCTCACATTTATGTATGTTTCCATTTCCAATACATTCGAATGAATACATATTCTGACATTTTATGTTAAACAAATAAGATTATTTTTGTGCACGAGTGTGTTAGGCGATGCGTAGCAAAGTATTTTAGGAACAACACTTGAAAAAAAATATTGCAAGACTAACTAATGAAAAATTTCTTTGTAATCGAAGATCATAATACCTTTTAAGGTGTGGTAATATTATAATGGGATTGAGATACGAAACTCTCGGATCCTGAACTTTCGGATCCGAATCCAGATCCGAAACTTTCGGATCCGTTTGGCCATCCCTACCTTGAATAGCGTGAGTGAGTTACTTTGAACGCTAGCAAGCTACGCTACCAAGCTTGTCTGCCTTTGAAAAACAAGTCATTTCACCGTTTCCGAACGCGATTGCTATTGTAGAAGTACATATTCTCTCAAAAGAGCAAGAAAGGAAATTAGACCAACGTTCTCCCGTCGTTTAAAACCAAATATTATCTATTAAACGAAAAGTTTACGATTGTCAATAAACCTATCTGAGCATAAGGTGGATTTATATAATAAATTTAACAGAAAGATTCTTCAAAATTTCTCTCCCACTGTCTACGTCAGGCCAGTACCCAGGGGGCATGGGGACCATGCCCCTTTCAAACTCTGAAATGTTTAAATGTGAACCTATCAATAATTACGAAAATAACATCGTCGATTTTAGAAATGTGTAAACATCTGTTTCTTGCGCAAAAGTCTTTAGGGTGCAACATTGGATGGTTCTAGTTTTATAACGCAAGGCTAGCAGACGTCCGATTCACCGATTTAGTCAGGACAGTGCGTTACTTTCAATCCCTATCCCGACTTTTTCGAACTGCAATCGTGATGCGAGAATGTCTCTTTATTATTGTTTTTTTCTCAACTCATAATTAAACATGTTTTTATTGTAATAATAATTCCTAGTACGCAACATTTAATTTATAAATATATTATTTTCTAAACATAGAATTATCATGACTTTTAAATGGCGCTCGCACTATTTGATTTGGTAGTTCGCAAACGCAGTAATTATTTTGTGTAACCTTACGCAACAGCAAATACATTTCATAAGACTGTTCTGAAAACGAGACTTGCGTCAGTAAACAAGCATTTCGTCTGTTGCAGTATCACAGGAAAAGAATATCGTCCTGCAATGTTCAAGCCTCTAGATATTTTCCATTAATAATGTCTAATCACAATAATAAGTTAGAAGAAATAACTCGCATTTTCTTAACTACCAATATTCTCGTTTTTCTTCATCACTTTGAAAATTATTTCTCGAAGATATGTGCTATACTACAAGAAAGCAATTAAAAATTAAAGTAAAAGTTCAACTACATGTATACCCAACGACATTTACAATATTGGAGGGACAGAATACGTAAAAATTGTTGTTTAAATCGAAGGTAAAGGCGTGGCGTAGTGGTTAGAGTTCTCGATTGGGCTGCTAGCGGTCCCATGGTTCAATCCTAATTAAAAGGTGTTCTTTTTGTAATTTTCCTTTTATTATACATTATAACATATGGTAACATTGTTTGTAATAAGAGTGTATAATGGCTACAGTGTTCTGCATACGGAATTTATTTAAAAAGAAACAAGTAAATGAATTGACAAACGTTCAAAGGGATATTTTTATATATAAGATAGTGAATTATGATACTCTAACGATAATTGTGTACTGTTTCGAAGACATTGACAAATATTAATGAAATGACTATTTATATTTGTGGCAATTCAGGACACAGTAATTTTACCCCTTTTCCCACTCGAGTTCAATACAAGGATACCTCTGCAAATATCGAATGAAAAGTTCTCATCATGTGCAATTCTCCATTAAATGTTTTCGCCGAGTCGTACTACCTTCGTTTTCTTTGTAACAAACAAGTATTGTTTGCACACTACATGTAGGAGGAGAGTTGCATCTACATTTCACATTGGTCAGCTCCTTCTACTTACTGTTTACCGTTCAGGACTGTTAATCTGATGGTCGTAGGTTCAAACCCTTCCGGTGGCAGAAAATTTTCGTAAGTTTTAGACCAATCCTATTGTGTTCATTGTCTACGCCGTATGAAACGTAATAATTAGTTTGGAATTAACTATGCGAGGAGGGGAAATAATAAATCACAAAATCTCCATTTCAACGAACCGAGAAATGGACAAAAATTGGATAATTCTTATAAATATTAAAACTACATTCATGTTTTTAGTGGTATAATCGCAGGTAAAATCAAAGATCTTACATGGAAGATTTTACCTTGCTCTGAACTAAGCCAAAAGGCATTTCGAACCGATCTAATATATTCTCCAATTCTTTTCAAAATGTTATTGAATATTTCATGTCGATAATTTGACCAATGCATCAATTCTTGACGCTAAGACGATATTTTCTGCAACTACCTCTTCTCTTCAGTCCCTTCTCCTTTTTCTTTCCCCTCCTTCTGCTCTGCTTTTATCTCGTATCGCTTTCACTATTTTTCTCCATCCCACTCATGTCCACTCCTCGTATCTCCTCTCCTGTCTTAGATTTCCGACTCCACTGGACTTTTCTCCTCTTCTTTTCGTTCTTCTATTTTTCTCCCCTTTACTCTACTCTCCACTCCCCTCTTCTCGTCTCCTCTTCTCTCTTCTCGTTTTCCTCCTCTTTTCTCTTCTTTGCTCCACTTTCCTTATCTCTCCTAGAATATTTTTCCATTCTCCTCACTACATCTCCTCTCCTCGTCTATCCTCTCTTTCTTCTCTCCTCTACATTTCCTCTTCTCCTTTCGCTTTCTATTTCTCCTCTCCTTTGTCACCTTTCGTTTTCTCTCACCCCTTTTCCTTTCTGTAGACTTATCAGCAATGAAATACTAGAAAACCTATTTTTTTTTCTTTGAGAAAGAATTTTGTCACTTGAGATATAATAGTGATATTTTAAATAATTTTATACAATAATACTTGTTTTTATTTCTTTCGCGTATTTTATAAATATCTATTGTGCATGTGGCAACCCTGAAATTGAGCCTAACTCTACACGCAACCCACGTTTAAAATGTCGTTGTCCTAAAACTTTTTTGAGAGACACTGTACCAGTATTCCTAAACAAAAGAACGTCAAAAGTAATAAAATATGACAAAATGAGGGCTGACTACCAAGAGAAAGTATTGTTACCCTTCTCTTTTGAAAAACCCCTGGACACGCTACTGTCTACAAGCTCACCAAGACAGTAAAAATGTCCTCTTCGTAAAAGTTTATCATCTGGTAGCCCTATTTGTGTGTGTCCATTCATGAATTTAATCATATCATCACTTATATTCATTGTTGCAATTAGCGAAAAGTGACAAGAAGGCGTCGTTAAATAACAAAAGTAAATTCAAATCAAGAAGAAAACAGATTGAAGACAATCGTGTACTATTTCAGGAGACACGTAAGCAGCTTGACATTTCCTTTGCCATAGAGGGGAGAGGTACACTTTGCGCTGTGCTCTTTTAGTTATAGCTACAATCCCTTTCGTACGCATCCTTGGATGTCCTGCTTTTCGTTTCAGAAAATTGGGCCACCCTACTCTAATTGTAATGTCTAAATCAAGGAAGCTCTCTCCTACATCACAGCGTATGGGTGTCGACGAGCTAGGAAATTGAAATGAAAAATTTTATGTATAAATCGTCTCGGTAACCGAGTTTTACAATATACATTTTCGTCATAGAAGTTGTCAGGAATCAAGTACAACCTGACCCGGGCGACAAATTCTTCCAAAAAGATAAAGAAAATTGTTGGAGTAGTACATTACGTGTCAAGCCGACTAAAATTCCACACCCTGACCAAAAAAAATATTTTTAAACGCCCGTGGGAATTTCAACTAATGAATCTTTATTTTGGAATTTTCTTCCTAAAAAAAAACATAGATTCACTTCCTATTGAATAGCTAACATATTTTGCAATCTGCCCGAATATTGCAGCAAAAGTATACTTCATTGGCTCTGCCATCTGGTGGCAATAAAGGAAACTACATCACGCGTTGTGCTGCTGCGTCGTGACTATTCTAACATATTACATATTCTGATCTATTCTAACATACGTATTAAGGAGCAGGCACATGCGTGCGCACAGGGGGGATGGGTCAATTCCCCCTAATACTCTCAAGTTTAGTGTAGGGTAATGTTATCACTGTTATTAAACAATATTATGCTCTTAAAGAGAAAATAAGTATTTTCACGAATTTTTAAGTTCAAAGCAACTACAGATGGGGGAAAGGATACATTATTTCCTAAGTAATTGAACTATCCAACGTCGTTCTCTACCAGATTTCTTGTTACTAGAAACTCCCACACACTTTATTCGTTAGTTGCGTTATGTCTATATGTTTGAAGAATAAATTGCCCATACATTGGAATTCAGCAGCGGAGATTACGTGCCAAAACTGGGGGGGGGGGGAGGCAGTGGCGACTCGTGGGTTTTTGGGGGGTAGGTGTAAGAAGAAGTTATTGTAAACCGAGGAAGTTTTGAAAACTACGTTTAATTACAGTAACACGTATCGCTTGTACTATCCATTGAATTTAGAATGTTAGTGGCTACTCCACTCATGCACAAGGTAGGGCAAAGGGCTCTTGCCCCTCTAACTAGGAAATATTTTCATGGGAACCTATAAAAACCTTCGGATATAGCATTAACGATATTTTAGATTTTTGTAAGAATTTCGATTTTGTACATCTAAAATTCTTTGAAATTGCATAAAAATCTTGTTAATTGGATATTTTCGAAAGAAAATAACCTCCCTTGCCTTTATAAAGAAGTTTTAACAGACAATTTCAGGGGGTTTTCAAAACTGGGCAGAAATGAAAAATGTTGCCACATTTATTCCTCTTAAAAAAGAAATAATTAGCTAAGTGCATTTTGTTTGACAAGTTAACCGACTATTCCAGGGGCAATCAAACTGCGTAGCAGTTATAAAAGAAATATGTAACCACGAAAAAATACCATGTTATGAATTAAAAAATACTTGTCTTTCTTGCCTTTTTTAATATGAAGTTTTCAAACTGTGCTAAGGCTACATAAACAACAACCTCGATCTCAAGTGTAGCGTATTGGGAAATATTAATACCTCCATAACATATACGTGGTTTGTCTCCAGAAGCTGCAACTTCATTTAAATATTTGGGGGGGGGTGGCAAGGTTGACAATATTTTTTTACACATAATTGGTATACTTCTTGATTGAGGGGGGGCAGAAAATGCCTCACCCTCCTTAGTCAGCGCCTATGCTTGTCCCATAAATAATATGTAAGTATAAAAATATAAATATAAACACGAATTGGCTTTCTTTCACGCATTCTCATATTTCTAATAACATATACATAAAATAGTTACGTATTTCACAGAAGAAATGTAGGAAACATCCGACCCTGGCCATTCCAGAGTTATGCAGTTATATGCACTGCAAGAAATAACCATAGTTACGGCTACCACGCGTACAGCCAACGGGTTCTTGCCGTACACGGGGACCTCCTGTGTGGCTTCAGCTGTCCTCGGCGAGTCAGCTATCTAGCTATATATTGTGGAATGAAAGAAGGGGGCCATCATAAAACTCATAATTTCCAAGCCATCCATCAGAACTCGGTCAGTCGTAACAAATAACATTCCATTGCAAGATCAGCAGTGACATAGGAAACGTACAGTATTCCTAATCCACTGCCGGGTAAGACGGCTGAAATAAACAAGTAAACAGTCGCCGAGTCGGAACGATTGATCAGCAGAAACGCAGCAGCGCTAAATAGGCCAGCAAATTTGGAGAAGGGATCAGTTGAACACAGAAGCGAGGACCGAGAATAGAAGTTACTGAAAAGGTCCGCCGTTTGAGAACGCTACAATGAGCGTTGACGAAGACCCTAAGGCAACCGCCACTCCGCCTTACACCACAAGGCAGCCAGCCTTGTTCTTTGGGCTGACGCGGTTAGACGCCTGATTTCGCACCGCGAGGTTGGCGCTCGTCATCTTCGACGCCGCGATTTCCGTAGGGAACCCCATTGCAGCACCCGGACAGCCTAAGTCCGCACGATCATCTTTCATCGCTACCCAGTCTCTGTCGCCAAGTTTCCTGACGTGCCGTTGTTTCGGGCGAGAAGCGAAAGGTCAATACGCCGCGAGGAGTCACAGACGCCAGCGCCCAGTCAACCTGCAACGCCACAGTATACGGAAGAACTGTTGGGCTTACGTCTTATCCCAGATGCCACAAAATCGGAAGATTGTGGGCATCACAGCACGACGCCGAACAAGGACGTCAACACCGGACTGACTGACCGACAGGTGAGTTGGGCAGCACTCAACATCCCTTGTGTCATTCCACGCCCCTGGCAAGGGGTTGATAAGGGAGATTGTAGGGGGACCTTAAACCTGAACTCTCTTGCTCTATCATCTGGGTCCTACTGAATTCACTGCAAGATCCAGTGAGTGCATCAATATATATCATTGGGTGGGCCCCACTCAATCATCACCTTCTCAAACTGGAGAAAGCCGAATGGCTTCTTTTGGTCACGTGAGCGACGTCATCATCTGTAGGCGAGACAGCCGCCATGTTTGATTTATTTGGTGGAAGTAATGTTGGACCTATTTAGTGAATGTGGAATTGCAATGCAATTTTAAGAACTGCAACGAAGTTTAAGTGAAGTGTGAAGGTACTAGAAATATGGTCTATAAGTGTTGAGTACCCCAGTGTAGAGGAAATTATAATGAGAACAGTAAAACTAATGTATTTAGATTTCCTCAAGATGTTACTAGAAAAGAGAAATGGATTAAGGCAATTCCACGTAATTTTGTTCCTACGATCAACTCCAGGGTAAGTAACATAGATTTTATACTTATCAATAAACTTGAGAAATAGCTTAGCTCACAATGCAAAGATTTAATGTGCACGAAATAGGCATCTTACAAAACTTTTAGATTTACTCAAGTTTTACTTGTTTCTTGCAAATCATTTTTGATCACCAGTATCGAATTTCTAAATCTAACCAAGCTAATTTATTTAAAAATGCCAAATAATTTAACTTGAATTACCAAATTTGGTTAACGTTACATAGTTGTTTATGTTTGCAAAATGAATTGTACAACGTTATAAAATATTGTCACATCTACCAAAGCAGACTAGTGCTTCGATAACATATTCGTTATCGAGACTTCCATATAATTTATACAAATATTCAGTTTCATAGTATTCTTAAGGAAAGAAAACTATAGAACTGAGCAAGATTGAGAAATATGAACATTTATATTCTTGTTTTTAGCTCGCTTTTCTGCCTCTTTAGGTTAATCGGAGATTATGGAAGAAAAGTTGATATTTATGTTATACATTGAAATACAAAGTTCACTGTGTAAGAACAAGCACTGTGATGGAATATTTCCTTGTATAATTATACAATAATATATTGTTTATGTTTGAAATAAAAGTTTTCACACAAAAAGCATACTTTTTAACCGAGTTATGTGAAAAAGCAAACATAGTCATTTTCTTTAACTTGGGTTTTCTTGAGTGTATTTAATAAAATTCTGTACTTGCATGTGTATAAATTATTTTGGCTCTACAAACTTTCATGTGACATTTCTTTTTTTGGTATTACTAAACAAAATGGTTGAGAAATTTTCACTGATGTTTGGTTATTGGAAACAAACAAATCCCCAAACTGCTCAACGCTAAACTGTCTATCTAACCTTTTTCTTTAGTCTAAGCAAATATTTTTTCGGCGTACCAATTGTAGCCTAAAATCTTAAACCGTTTTGTAAAAAGTATTGGTTCATTTAAATGTAAAATGTATATTGCGTCATTCATATTTCTTGTTAATTTTCTTAGTTATGTTCTTGTTTATGTAATGGTGTCATCCCATATTGAACACTGTAATTGGGCATGCGCCTGTTGTGTTTCAATTAAATAAATAAATAAATAAATAAATAAATTTTTTAAAAAATAAAGTATAGCTACTAGTTTTGAGACTTGCTGATGTCATGTTTGATTTTTGTTATTTAGCGTTGCTTTTCTACTAATTTTGGCTAATCGCGACGATGAGGACGAATGACGAAATGATGAAGGAGCACTCACAAATATCACCGGCCAGGATTCGAACACGGATCCCCTGGCGTTCAGTGCTAACCTCTCAGCCACGGAGGTCGGCTCAGATATCAGGTGACCTACAGGAGAGAATATTTTCAACAAAAGTATTACATGTATACTTGAGGGCAGGTTAAGTAACTAAATACAGTAGATGTCCATTGTTAATAAATTGGATGAGCATTCCTAGTTTGTCCATTCTATGCTGGTGAAAGTGAATGTCATACCCGCCTGTGATCTTTTTACTGCCAATTCCGGGCATTGTAAACCCCACGTCATGATTTTGCTGAAAATGTTCATGGTAACCACACATTTGTATTTCTATATTTCAAAGACGGTCACAATTTCTGCAAGATTTCAATTATCTTATAACTTAAGTTCTGCTTGTATAAAGCAAGCACCTAATAGTCCACTTCATTTTTAGGACCCCACTTTACCTTTATGTTCCCAGTTATAATGATATTATTCCTTATGTCATTTCCAGGTGTGCCAAGCACATTTCAATACTGGGAACATTGAATGGGAGACTGTGCACTTGGATGACCGTACAGGAAAAGTCTTCAGAGTTGCTTTGGCAAGACCTCGGATCCGTCCAGGTGCAATCCCATCTATTTTCTCTGTATGTCCATCTTACCTCTCTTCTGGAACGCAAAATGAAGAGGCGCGAGAATGTCCAGAAAAGAGGGAAGCAGAAGCTTTAAGAAGAGCAATTACAGAGAGAATAGGGACAAGAAAATAGTATGAAGCAACTCCAACATTTACTATCTTAAGTAAACTGAAGGGTCGGATCAACAAAATCCATCTTTCTTCACAGAGGGATATTTTGCAAGAGGAAAGTTGCATTATTTTCTTATCCCTCAACCTCTCTGAAAAACCTCATGCAGTTAAATATGTTGTTGTAAATGACTCACTCTCTTTGTCAATGTTTTATCGTGGAGTTGAAATGAATGCAAAGAGATTTTCACGGAAGGTTTCAACTATATACATGCTATTGAAGATACAATAGACTCCCTGGAAATGTTCGACAGTGTAGAATCAGCATGTAATATCAGTGATGTTTTGGAAACCATTGACATCCTTCTGGATAATATAAAATATACTGTGCATGAAAGCAGAGTGTCAGTGCTTCATTATACAAAATCCCAATTGTGTGTACGATTGTGAAATGTAAGTACGTAAAGAACGGCTGAGATTATTGTTTTCTCATCATTTTTTTAAATTTTATGTCTCCAAGTGCATATAGGTTCATCCGTGATTCAGGATATTTTATTTTACCCCATCGAAATAGTTTGAAAAAAATATGTTCAGATATCCGTGCAAGTCCAATTTGAGAGCAAAGTGAAGGCAATTTTCTGATGCACATGCAAGAAAAAGTGGTTTACCTTAAATACCATGAGTTGTACTGCTCATTGATATTGTGTGAAATTCATATAAAATCCTACATCGATTACAAGAGAGGTACAATTGTTGGCACTGCCTTTGATAGTTGTGAAACTGCAAAAAGTGCTCATGTATATATGATTAACAGTGTGCTCTCTAAGTACAAGGAAGTTTTGAAAAGTGTAACTGCTCAGTCATTGCATTGTGTAATTAAGAATGTCATATTGGGCCTTGAAAAGTTAGGAATTAAGATTATATGTGTTGTTTCAGATAACAATATGATAAATAGGAAATGTTTAATGTTGACCATAGGCAGAACTTTGAGTATATTCACCCAACTGATAAGAAGAGGTCTTTGTTTTATCTTGTGGACACTGTGCACTTATTTAAGATTATAAGAAACAACTGCCTCAATTAGAAAAAATGAAAATGTTAGCGATGTTTACCCAGATTTTGAAAACCTGTGTGATATTCATGTTGCATCATTTTTAACTTTAAGAACAGTCTTTAGTATGAAAAGTGATATCATCCTAAAATATGCTTATAAATTATCATTAAAATCTCTGTGGCCAACTTCCCTAGAAAGACAAAATACGCAACTAGTTTCTCAAGTTTTCAACCATATTGTCGTTGAAAGTTTAAAGCAACAAGGACCAAAAACCAATTTGACGGACTATGAAGACACTGCAGAGTTCATTAACATTGTTTTAAACTGGTGGGAAGTAGTCAACGTCAAGTCTCCATGGAAAGGTGCGAGGTTAAGAAATATTTTACAGTATCCTCTGACAAACAAATCCTCAGATGAGAGACTCTTGTACAGTACCTACATAAATTCTTTGATTTGTTGGAAAAGTGGGAAAGTTTGAACGTCTCGTCAGGAAAACTCGCCAGAGAAACTTGCAGTGCCCTGAAAATAACAACACATGGACTAATTGAAATAACCAGATATTGTACAGAAGAGTTAGGGATGCAATATATTTTACCAGGAAAATTTCAATCAGACACACTTGAAGCAAGATTTGGCCAATACCGACAGTTGGGTGTTGCGCAGTACAACGTATCTCTCATCATATTTTTGAGACGGAACAAAAACTGCGCGTCTTGCCAGCAGAATGAAGTTGAAACTGAAGTCACTAAAATTTGGTGACATCTTGCACACCAAATTGACGAGTATGGTACATCTGAATTTACCCTGGCAGTTACAGACTTGGCTAGGTTTCAGAGTTTAAAAATTCGTGCTGCGGATATTGTGGAAGCGAAAAGAGATCTTCCTATTTTGATGTACCTAGCAGGTTATTGCTCATACATTACAAGAAAAATATTGACGTGTGATGACTGTAGCAACATTCTAGTTTTGGACAAGATTATGCAAGATAATCCAAATGGATTTTATAAAAAGTTCGGATAGAGGTGGATTGTTGTGTCCTTCAGAAGTGGTTGTGGATATTGTGCTGATCAATTATGTTGTTGTCAAAAACTGATAAGCCGTGAATATGAAGTGGGATTCTTGAAAGCAGCAAACCAACTGGAAGTGACATTCAATTTGAATCTTGCGAAGTTGAAAGAAGATGAAGATAAGTGGTTGGTGAGCTGCAATAATGGACACGAATGCGAAAACGTTTTGAGAATAATTTTGTGGTCCTCAATAAATGCTTTGTTAAATAATTATTGTAAAAGAGTAAATAACTTTGTTCAAGGCCGACACAAAAGAAGAAACATTCTAAACTTTTTTGCTGTTTGCATTATTCAATTGTCGAAAAAGTTGGGTGTTGGTACTACAAAGTGCTATCGGAAAGAAAATTAAATGATAATAATATTGAAAGTGCTAGCGATGTGCCTAAAGGTTTATTAATTTGTTAGACAACTTAACCAAGTTCCTGTCAACGTAACAGGCGGTGATTAACTTATTCTATTTGTTTTATAGTTTTCTTACAAACTTGTTCTTTAAAAACATTCCACCAGGAAGTTTGTAACGGTTTTCGACATGAATTTGGGTTATAATAGGGATTTTTTAATGTTGGCCATAGTGGCTTCTTGAACGAAAATATTGGTGTGAATATTCAATTTTTTCTTCTATCTCTTCTCACTATATTTACGTGAGGGTAAATAATAAAATGTGACTTCCTCTCATTCCAGTCATTCAAAAAAAGGAACAAACGAACTTAAATTCTCTACGATGAAATATTGTCTTCCTTTTAGAGCATAAAGATGATCGCCTCCAGATGATGACGTCAGGACTGAGAGCTGCGGCCTGAGCCTCTAAGATGGTCTTGCTCGGATCCGTCCAGGTGCAATCCCATCTATTTTCTCTGTATGTCCATCATACCTGTCTTCTGGAACGCAAAATGAAGAGGCGCGAGAATGTCCAGAAAAGAAGAAAGAAAAGAGGGAGGCAGAAGCTTTAAGAAGAACACTTGCAGACAAAATGGGGACCAAAAAAAAGAGTATGACGCAACTCCCACATTTTCGATCTTAAGTGAACTGAAGGGTCGGATCAACAAATCCATCTTTCTTCAGTGGGATATTTTGCAAGAGGAAAGTTGCATTATTTTCTTATCCCTCAACCTCTCTGAAAAACCTCATGCAGTTAAATATGTTGTTGTAAATGACTCACTCTCTTTGTCAATGTTTTATCGTGGAATTGAAATGAATGCAATGAGATTTTCACGGAAGGATCAACTATACACATGCTATTGAAGATACAATACACTTCCTGGAAATGTTCGACAGTGTAGAATCAGCATGTAATATCAGTGATGTTTTGGAAACCATTGAAATCCTTCTGGATAATGTAAAATATACTGTGTATGAAAGCAGAGTGTCAGTGCTTCATTATACAAAATCCCAAACACGATTGTGAAATGTACATAAAAAACGGCTGAGACGTGATTCTGAGATTATTGTTTTCTCATCATTTTTGAATTTTATGTCTCCAAGTTCATATTTACCCCATCCAAATAGTTTGCAGAAATTATGTTCAGATATCCGTGCAAGTCCAATTGCAGAGCAAAGTGAAGGTAATTTTCTGATGCACATGCAAGAAAAAGTGGTTTACCTTAAATACCATGAGTTGTGCTGCTCATTGACATTGGATGAAATTCATATAAAATCCTACATCGATTACAAGAGAGGTACAATTGTTGGCACTGCCTATGATAGTTGTGAAACTGCAAAAAGTGCTCATGTATATATGATTAAAAGTGTGCTCTCTAAGTACACTTCTCAACTTCTTATTTGACCGCCCCGAAAGAATTCTAAGTCCGAAAATCGTAAACTTAGCAACATTGCACTTCAGCGCCAGCTGAGAGTAGCCAACTTTGAGTTCGTCATTCAACTAGACGAAAAACGCTGCGGTGAAAGGATTCCAATTTTGCACATTCCATGAACTTATAAACTATCAATCGCTAATATAATACACACTGAAACTGAAATAGTAAATTGAAATAAGAATAAGAATGAGAATCGTGCGAAATTGTAACAATTTTGCGTGCTCGACTTGATATCACATAGGTTTGAAACACTGAACAGGGGTTTTCTCCACCTGGAGTAAATCGCCATCAAGTTTGAGTAGAAAGAGGCAAATTTCTGAAGAGTTTATGCGACATTTTATTTACAATGCCCTGCACAATATCGAACAGATCTAAAAGAAATCATTTATTTCACGACTTGTGGAGAAAACATGCTGGAACACAGGAAGATCGATTTTATCATAAACATCTACGTGTTTGTAAGGGAATGTTGTCATTAAGTTAACGTAGAGCAGTTGGTTAGACGCTGGTATCCATATTTTTCAACATACTTGAAAGGTCGCGGGTTCAAATCCCACCCTCTATTTTTTTTTTTTTTTTTTTTTTTTTTTTGTGTGTGTGCTAAACAGAGACAATTGATATTTCAACACTGTAAAATATCCGATGCACACTTCAAGGGATGTCTCTTCTGCACATTTTCTCCCTAAGAAGGTTAATGCTTATTCAGTTGCTTGCCAGGATTTAAGGTTAAAACTTTTTGTATTTTAGCTATTCGTCATAAGCTGAGTTAACACACATTATGACTAATTTACATATAATATATATGCATTCAGGATGCTGTAGGTAATGGTATTTAATCCTGGGTTCGAATCCTGGTCAGGCATGGGTGTTCTTTGTAAGTGTTCCTTCATCAATTTCATCATCCCATCACCCATTCTCATCTTCGCGATGAACCAAAAACGTCACAAAGGCGAAGTAAATTAAACCAAATCATGAATCAAGTAATGGAATTTAAGATAAGTATTGTGTACGCTCTTCACTCCACAACTAAAATATTAATTATTTCAAAATACTAACACACAAACACACACAATTATAATAGGAAATAATCGACTACATTGATGTATTGAATTTTTGTAACGAACGGGAGAGTTTAATGTATTCAATTCGCTAAGATTGGTTATGTGATGTCGTTTATTTAGTAATGACTGTTCTTGTTCCCCTCACTTCGATCTTCCAATGCATCTAAATCTAATAATAAATCCCCAATAAACGTAAGTAAATACCTTTTGCGACCGAGGCCGATGCGCTAAAAATCTACTAATAACTATTTATATATTACGTGACATCTAATAAATGCAAAACTTGAGAATGATCATTAATTCGGCACTGCTTCATATCCAAAATACTTGTCTAATTTCAACAAAATAATACTGTAATTTCAACAGAAAGTATATCTAACGAACTTTCCACCAAATTCGCAATATACAAAACAACCACCCTCAGACTTGCTTATACGTTACTTGATTCTGCCATTCCACGTGGCACGTGATTCAGTAATATAATTGAAATGGTTTCCTAAAATTCTAAACGCTTCATCATTACTGCCACCTCCTGATATACACAGAGAGATCATCCAAGAACAGTATATATATATTTTACGTCCGATGCCATACTCCTTCCGAAAATAAAATTCGGCAGCATGAGGAATCGCAGTTACGACCACGCTTGCCAGTAACAAGAACATTATCCGTCATCCCTTCAATCCCTGAAGATAAAAGAGCTCTCGAAACCTCGGAAGCCTATCCAGAAATAACCTCGTTGATATCCCGGTAAATCCTCTTCATCAAAGTTCGCATGAGTTTAGGCAAAATTTGAGCTAAAATACACTGCAAAATACCGGGCATTTGTGTAGAGAGGAACTTATCCACAATCTGTGGCAAAGAAATGTTTGGAGCACTGGCAGGTGGTTGTTGCCGCAACCATGTTAGGAAACTTTTTGTATATTTCCTTGTAGAACAGTTGGTAAGACGTGTATTTTTTTTATCTAAAATGAAAGATCACAGGTTCAAATCCTAGCCGCTCAATTTCTTTTCTGTTGAAGTGAACACAGAAGTACGATATTTACTGAATACAAAAAATTTGAAATAATTAACCTTGAATATAACAGATTACTCTATGAAAAACAAATCGCATGATTACAACTCTAGAGTTTCAAGAGTATTCCTTACGCATACTTTCATTCGACGTCTTGTGTATATTTCTATAATAACATGAGGTTTTATATAAAGCAATGTGTCCCCAAAACTGTTTATTGTTCAATTTCCAACATGAACATTGAAACTTGAATGTTTCGGTGATGTTGCATTAAGACCCGAAGGAATCAATTTTATGAGTGGAATAGATTTATTATGTGAATAAATATGATGTTGCAATTATTGTTTTGGGGAGAAGATCGTTTAATTATTGTTTTTATTGTTTTTTTTGTGGACGAAAAAATTGTGACAAAAACTTTACTAAGTATTACATAAAAAAAACGTGAAAGCTGAGCCGGGTTTGAACCAATACCTCAAAGAGAAAAGATGAACGTAAGAAGATGTATGCTTGTCTGAAACGTTACAACTACGCTACAGATGTTCCGAACGTGTGTGCGTGTTTAGTAATACCAAATACTTTTACACATGGATGTAAAGAGCACTCGTTGTAGCACATTTGTCATAATTATTCTTTATTTATTTGTTAAATGAAAGTAATGTAATTGTAAATAATGGTTAAATTTATTTTATTATTCTTGACATCCTTTTCTGGTATGAATTCGTACGAAACTTTTCATGGCTGAATGTAATTGGAAGTCGTCTTTGAACCAACTGCAGCATCACGTGATTAACTATACCAATAGAAGACCTTATTTCGTTTGAACTACGCTCTAAACAGAGGCATGCAACATTTCTTTCTTCAACCTCGCGAAGAATGGAGCACTACAACAAATCCACAAGAGAAAGAGTGATCGGTTTGATCGAGGGAGCTGGATTGTCACCTGGTTTAGCTGGCGAGCAGTATGGCGTTCCAGCACGGACAGCAAGGAGGTGGTGGGCTCGATACGAAGAAACTGGTGAGGCATCACGGAAAAGACGCGAGAGCTGGGGCCGTGTTTCGACACCAGTGCAAGACGATCGGCTGATAGCGGAGTGTGAAGCCAATCCATTCCAGTCAGCCACTCAACTCAAGGCAAGGGCCGATTTTCCTGGTTGCCCACAGACAGTTCGGCGGAGGCTGGCTGCTTCTGGTTTACGGGCACGAAGGGCAGCAAAGAAGGAGGTCTTGACGGATGCACACAGAACTGATAGGCTAGCATTTGCTGAAGAAAATATTGATAGGATTTGGGATAGAGTAATCTTCTCAGACGAGAAAGTATTTTCTACTGCAAATGATGGTCCGGTTCTGGTCTACCGGCGTCAAGGACAACGATTTGATCCCCATTTTTTTGCTAACTCACGTCGGCGTGGACGCGTGAGCGTGCCTGTCTGGGGTTGGATATCTCTCGGTGGCGGAGGTGACCTACACCGCATAGAAGGACGTCTCAACGGGATACAGTATGTGCACATTTTGGAGCATGTTATGGTTCCTGGCGTGCGAGCTTTGTATCCCGAGGGAAATATTGACTTCCAGCAAGACCACTCCTCCATCCATGATTCAGCCATCGTTCAGCGTTGGTTTTCTGAACGAAACGACATACATCTAATTGACTGGCCACCCATGGGATGCGACATCAACCCAATTGAAAATATGTGGGCCGAGGTCGTTCGATGTTTGAAAGAAAGCTGGCCCGATCCACCACCTCGCAGAAGTGATGAACTATTTGACCACGTCAACAATGCCTGGAATGAAGTGTGCACTTCGCACAGGTATATTCGACATCTTGTGCAATCCGTTCCTCGACGCCTGAGACATGTCATAGATGCAGGAGGCTACTGGACAAGATATTAAATAAATGTTCAATTTTCCCAAACAGTCCTTTTCAGGACTAACAAATTAAAAAAAAAATACACTCGTGTAAGAAATAATTTGGAACCTTTCATATATTATTGTCTTACAGGCCTCAATATAAATAAAAATATCCAGATGAAGTGAGGCTCGAACCCTAATCAAAGACACAAGTGTAACTGGAAATGGGTGCCTTTACCGGATGTGCCACAAAGCTACAACAGAATGAACTCCACAGCTAATACAATATCTTAATTTTTGTTTTCTATTCATGCATACACCTATTCTATCTGGAAAACGGTTTTCTTTTAAAGATTTAGATCACCTATTTTTAACCCTAAAGATCGTAAAGCATAACCATTCATTAGTTATTTCCTTGCTTTTTTGGGGATTTTCCTGTAACGAAGGCACTGATTTGCAGCTAAAATCGAGCTTCCCTTACCTGCTGATCTTACCGAATTTAACACATGTTCGTTTATCGTTTGTGCAACAATGGCCTTCTTAAATTATGTTACATTGCACCTCTGAGTGAGAGAGAGAGAGAGAGAGAGAGAGAGAGAGAGAGAGAGAGGAAGAAGTTGTGTAGCTTGTGGAAAGCAGGCTAGAATTATATTCAACACTTCATAGAAAAATATATTGAGAAACTGGAAACTATGGAACGATGTTTTCGCGAAAGGAAAACTTATGTAAGAGGAAAGTGAACATGCAGATAGAGTAATTTTAATCACAATGCCGAGCTGGACACAGTAACGACGTTACAAGAAAACAACCTCTAGTTACCTTCAGTACAGAAACGTCTTGTCAATTTCTTAACTTATTATTATTGACTCATAATGTGTGTTAACACAACTTATGACGCACAGCTGAATGAATTTGATTGAATTTCTGACGAGTATTGACGAGCATATAGGGCCTTGGCCTATCTCCCGACTGCCAATCTCCTTCCCACAATTCTACCTAGAGGTGTGAGTTCTTCAACTGGTATGAGGTGACGTGGGGTCAGCACGTCGAGCCCTCAGCCATTATAGAAGATTTTTATGACCGGGTTACGCTACTCACTCGTAACTTCCAAGCAAAGAACATTCTATTTGTATCAGTGGTGTATGCTGGTTCTAACAAGTGGGTAATCTCCGACCTTTTGATCCTCAAACTCCAAAAGTTTCCGTGCAATTTATGTCAAGCTCCATATTGGATTTAGGAATATTGTGTCGGAATATTTGTCTTATTGCTACGATCACAACCAATTAATTCTCGTTATTGCAGTTTACTATACGTGTAGAATTTCAAATAATAAAACAAGACAGTATTATAAAGCTATAAAAAACAGCCTGTGAAATATAAAATGAAAGACGTGCACTAGTGAAATAAAAACCCGCAATATTAATTTAAGTGCAAAATTCAACTTACTCCAGGACCCGATCACTTGTGCCGTACCACATCCAAAGCACGCTGTTTGTCCAGTTCACGTCAATACGTGTCTTTGCGAAAGATTGCAGCTTAACAAAGGAAGTTATGTGACTTTTGGATTTTTCATGTTTGACACAAGTGTTGCAAAGATTACAGTATCAGCCACGCGTCCATACATTCTTTTCAGCCCCGAAAAGTAAGCACGGCCAACAAAAATGCAAAGTGCAAAAATGCACTTATACTTCCTGTCAACCATGGTGTTTTGTCATAATTTGCTTGCGAATATGCCTCACATATTCCCGATTTTTGTCTTTGTGTGTAGAAATAAGTTCAAGCGATGACACTGGCCTACCTGTATTAACAATTTGCAACTTCTCCTGAAAAGATCTTGTTCCAAAAGGTTTCACCAGCAAATCTTGTATCACATCCATTACCCTTTAACACAGCACTATCACGACAAACACTAACACCTTAATAAAACACGAAGCCAACGACTACACGCATTCAGTTTCACGCGCCAAACTTCTGTTGTTGTGCTCCTGGCTCAGAAATAAATTTCCTATGAATGATAAAAAAAAATCCCTTTCCGAGCTCGAAATGACAGGTTTTTAAAAGTTCGAATCATTGCAGGTCAGAGCCAGAATTTTATTTCGGGATGGGGATCATCCCTTATTAGCAGCCGCCACATAAAGTTGAAACAGTGGGGTTAGAAGTCCTGAAGATGAATCTCAGATTATTACAACGTATTATGCAAAGTGTTTAATCCTGCTAATGAAGTAAAATTAATTATCACTATACACTTTTTAAATTAGATATTTGTAGGATTTCGGGGAGGGGGGGTTTCAGCCCCCCCCGAGTCCTCCACCTGGTTACGTGCCTGATGTGTTTTTTTCGTTTATGTTTAATTCGTTCATCTTCATCACTATTAATCTAAACAGGCGGAATATAGCAACTTAAATTAACTAATATATATAATTTATTTTTCATATCTTTTCCTTTAAAAAATATTCAGTTCCGTGAAAGAAGTATTCTCGCTGCTTTTGAAGATTAGAGAGGAGAAACAATCACTATTTTTGTAAATACAAGGATTGGGGGGAGTCAGAAAATAGGTGCTTTAATTTCTTAAGCTTTGAATTTTAATTCAGTTTGCTTCATCTTCAATATTTAAGTTTTTCCCTTTTGATAAATTTATGTTCAAGTAACAGAAATCAGCAAGACAGAAGCAAATGTAAAGTGAAAATTAGCGTAGAATTGGTTTGCCCATGTTATTCAGTTTTCCTGTTCTTCGCACTCTACCGGGTATGTTTTCCCTATTCAGCGGAGGGAATGGAGAGGCTCTGAAGGTTGAGAGTGCGACCGGTGGACTCTCACAAGAAGGAGCTTACCCTGGGCACGGAATCACCGCGCCTGAAAAGCAATGTTTCCTCCCCCTCTTTCCTTTCTCCTCCCTCCTCGCCAAGGGTTGCAAGGGAAGCGGGAGGAATGACGTCAGGGTGAGATTCCCTGTAGACATTCCACCGGCTGGAGAAAGGTTCCCGGACATTCGGCGGCAAACGATTGGAAGTATTCGCGCGCTGGAAGCAAGGAAATGTATGCATCGAAATTGGTTTGGAAGAAAATTGGGAAGAAATGTGTATATATATACATTTTTTTTAAAAAAAAAAAGAAATACAGCCGGGTCATCTGCTATTACCTAGATGACCCAGAGTATACGCCGCTGATTTGTATATGTTTCTCTATTGTTGTTTTAAGTCTACTTGCTGCACAGACAGACTATTCGGTACTGGATCTATATTTTAAACTAGAATCCGAAGCAACGTGCCTCCACCGGGTGTTGAGCCCGGGACCCCTTGATTACAACATCCTGTTTAAGAACAGATATTAATGACATATAAGTTCTTAAAATACGCGTATGTGTTAACATAACTTATGACAGCTGAATGAAAGGATAAGTTTTTCCTACATCCTGCCAATCACTGAAAGTTTAAGAACATTAGTAGAAATATTACTTGAGGCATGCACAGTGGCAACGATTAGACGGGGGGGGGGGTAGAGGAACAGTTGTCCTCCCACTATGCTAAACCTTATCTCCCAAGGGAAACCCCCAGTTTTGACACCTTGCCCCATCAGTTTTGGAACTCAATCGCCGCCACTGAGTATGCATCGCATAAATATTTACAGTAATATCATATAATCTTATATTACGTTATTACAACACTTCGTATTCGGTAAATAAAAAAGAAAACATAATCAGGAAGGGGTGGGATTTGAACCTACGATGTTTCGATCTTGACGAAAACAGTAAAAAATGAAAAGTGTTGTCATCTAACCAACTACTCCAGGAGATTTCTAACGAAAACCTCAGTAAAGCACGTTGATCTCAGTTGAAGAAACCTTGTGCCGGAGTTTCGAACCATTTTTCGCCAATAACCAAGGAAAAGACACACTTTGCAGAATCGTTTGGTGTTGTGCAAGGTATCTTTCATAAAAATTTCGTATAAAATCATCATGAATTTGCCTCCTTGCATTCAAATGTGACGGCAATTCTTTCCAAGTGGATGAGAACATGTTCAGTGTTTCAAAATGCACGTAACTTTACCTCTTTTCAAATTCAGAGCGAGGAATCTTGAAATATTTTCAACATTCGTATTTCTACTTAACATTTTTTTGTCTACTCATGTATTTTATTAGTGCTTTAGGGTATCTTTACTTTATGGAATGTGAAAGAATGAAAAAAAAATTCACGAGCGTTTTCATTCAGGAAGAAGAAATGTTGCAAAGTTGGCTACTCTTAGTTGGCTCTGAAGCGCTATGCTGCCAAATTTACGAATTCCGGACTTTGAAATTTTTCAGGGCGGTCAAATAAGAAGTTGCGAAGTGTACAAGGAAATTGAGAAAACTGTAACTGCTCAGTCATTGCATTGTGTAATTAAGAATGTTATATTGAGCCTTGAAAAGTTAGGAATTAAGATCATATGTGTTGTTTCAGATAACAACATGATAAATAGGAAATGTTTAATGTTGACCATAGGCAGAACTTTGAGTATATTCACCCAACTGATAAGAAGAGGCCTTTGTTTTATCTAGTGGACACTGTGTACTTATTCAAGGGAACGACTTAAGATGACCGGACCCCTCTCCGATTTTCTTCATATTTGGCATACTCACTAACTGAGGCCTCCTAATCACGAATCTGAAGTTAAAAGTTGTCGGAAACGTTTAGAAATTGCAAAATAAGCTAAAATAAAGTGTTAGTTTTCGGAATGGAAACCGTCGATTTTCGCGAAATTTTTTGTTTCACAAGGAAATATATATATTCCTGATACAACGACACCAAATTTTAACTATGTTTGCCTAACCTAACCGAAACTAACTTAACCACACGTCAATGGTGTCATAGGGGTAAATTATTTGAAACATAGAATTTTATACAATAAAAATAGATTAAAATTTTTCGTAAAATTAATTTTGAGTTCTTTATAGTTAAGAAATCAACTAAAACCTCGATTTTTTGTTAAATTACACTTAGAGAGCTCACTATGAAATTGTTAGATTTTGGGGGGGTGGTCACTCGTGCCCACTCTGCTACTACTAATAACTTTTATTAGGGACCACCCTTAATCTCCACCACCATTTTGAGACTCTTGAATCTTGAGACCTTGAACGAATCCGAGCGAAAAAAGAAGCAAAAAAAAAACAAAAAAAAACAGCAAGGGGTGTCAACGTATGTGCAAGTTTCCGCCATCTTCCAGCCTGCATCACGAAATTTGAAAAATGTGGCGCTAACTGACTGGATGAGGTGTTCTCCGTTATTAAATGCTGTATTTACCAGGAAATTAAAGGGATAGTATGTGTTGCAAACCAAACAATTAAGCGGGCTGTTTTGGGACGGAATCCTAGCTACAAAATCATTCAGTTGTTAAAACAGAACCAGCATTATTGCCGGCCTCCAAAAGTGTAAGAGTACGGTAAACTTCCAAGAATACCTCTGCCTGATTGGCTGTTTCAAGTGTCTGCTGTAACGAGTAGAAAAGTCAACTTCGCAAGTGACCAGTCATATCGCCTATTCCCCCATTGAAACAAGAGTTAGTTAAGAGCGGAGGGTTTGCGCCGAAAACTACCAGTGTCCTAGTATAGAGGGTGTTCATCAAGGAGAGACCCTGCCTGTGGTTGAGTTTTGAGGTTGAATTTGTTGAGCACACTTTATGCACAAATAGACTAATCGGAACTTGACCAACAGTTTATGGGATCCAAAACACTATGTGCCTCCAACGGATATCGAACCTAAGACCTCTTCGTTACAAGGCGACAACGTTACCAATATGCCTCGTAGAGAACCAAACCTGTCTTGGGAATCAGAAGCAGTTGCATTTATGAAGTTTGCAACAATAACTTCCTGCGGCGTGGAGAGAAGGTTCTCTCTCTATGTACCGTGATGGGTTGTAACGATCACATTGAAAGTTAATGGGATTTTTAGAATCCAAAAGTGTTGGAACAGGAAGAGGACTCTGCATTTGCCTAGTAAAATCGATCATAATAAATATCTGGGCGGAGAGATGTCATTAATCAGTTTCAGAGCGAACATTGAGAGGAGCAGAAGGAGGATTGAGCGAGGAAGCATCGGAGAGAGTTGCAAGTCAAACTCCCTAAGTACATACATTCAAGGTCATAAATGCTCACGGCGGAACTTCTATCTCCAAGCAAAGTCAAGTGCACATTTCCAATTACCTTTTTGATTCAGTTTTTGAGGGTATAAAACTCAAGTGTTGCGTTTTGCCATTTATGTCTGTAGTTGTTACCTCTCGCACGTTACCATCAAGCTTATTATAAACAGCAAGTATGCCATTAGTTGGGGATGAATGACGAATGAGCTGTACCACCCAGAATCGATACCACATACCTTATGGTATGTTACGTATGGTACACCATGCCTATGTGGAAAGTTGCTGTTTCCTAAATAGACTGTCAAAGGCCAGCTGTCTCAAGTTTCTATATATCGTCAGAAATTACAATGCTTGTTCTCGTTCCGACTTTGCTCACTAAAAACACGAATCTAGACCTATGAGGAAATATTAATTCGTCAAATTTTACCGATGTCTTAATCAAGTTTCCAGTGTCTCCTAGATCAGGTGTCTGTTATACATGGTAACACCATTAAGCCCTGTTTCCATGATATGAAAAACTCAATATGCAGACCAAGGCAGACATTTATTTTATTTTTAAACATAAACTAAACGTAACGTTTCAACCTTCTAGCAAGGTCTTCATCAGACTCTCTACCAATTACAAATGAAACAAGGTACAAAACAGGAAGATATATATACACAAAAATCACTCTCCTTCAGACACAAGATTATTAGAAAGTCGTTTCTGGAACATTCCAGCAGGTAGCCTTACCTTATCAACTGTACTTTCACATGACAGGGGATTTAACTAAACCTTTCCTTTCATCTGGAAAGTGGTTGGACTCTTTATCTCACTCTCTTTCTCCTTTCTTTCTTCACCTCAAAATTCTATTGACTGAAGTGACTGACTTTTCAAACGAGGAAAACCTAAAGTTGTTCAAGTCCATTTATGTTTGTTTTTATTAGGGGAGTGTTGCCGAAATTGGACTGTTGCCTTAGTTGGACCGCCTTTGTTTTTGCCTATAGACGAGTATTTGAAACAGGTGAGTTGGCACTACTGGTTTACGTCAGTGCCATGTACAAATGACTGAATGATCAGTCAACTAGAGACGTTCGACGAAGTAGGAGTGCTGTAATTGTGTTTCCATTGTTTGTGTTTCAATTTTTGTGCTTCGGATCTTAAGCTGTTGTGTAGACTAGGGGTAAGTAATCAAGTACAACCTGTAGTAGCATATTATAAAAGTGCCATTCAATAACCACTAACTACATGTGGTAAAACTATGATTTAGTTGCGCATGTTCGTGTAGCCTCATATTTTTATTAACGGGGTATAATTGCCTAAGTTGGACCACCACGTGTTGTCCAAATTGGACCGGCGAAAGTATGGGCTATGGACAGAGATGGAATTGCAAATGGCTATAGCAGCATACAATAATGGGGACTATAGCTTGAACGAATGTAGTAGAAGGGATGGTTTGTTTGGGTTTAGAGCTGACCGAAAATTCAACGTTGATTAGTCAGGTTTCACCACAGTCCAGAAACGTCCACAAAAAATTGTAGCAAGAAAGGAAAATCACAGGTAGGTGTTGTTACAAGAGGCGAACGTGGAGTAAATACCACAATGGTGTGTGCAGTGAGTTCTGCAGGTGACTAGATACCGTAGACATGCATACGTACATGTCTTTTGTGAACGGTCCAACCTAAGCAACCTGTGGTCCAAGTTAGGAAACCAATGTCAATGGACCGATGTCACTACTTTCGTTTATGTACCCTATTATATCGGTTCCTGCATTTTTTGTTGAAATACATATATGAAGTGAAAGCTAATAGATTGTGCTTCTCATACGTACAATTTCGTTCTTTTCCTGTGTCTTGGTTTTGATGCAGAAGCAAAATAGTACCAACTGGTCTAATTTCGGCAACTCTCCCCTATATAAATTAGACATGAGTTAAATAGTATACATTTGTTTTAAAAACTATGCAAGAATTGTAATAGCTGTTTGCACTTCTGTTGCAATACAGTTCTTTAATGATGAACTTAAATACAAAATCCGTACTATTTGTTACGAAGAGAGCTAGTAAATGCAACCAAAAATTAATTGAAACAGAGCGGTGATTGTCTGGCAATTTTAAAACAAAATGTTTTCCATAAAAGCATAGGTGTTATGTGGGCAAAATATTTTAACTATGAAAATGTTAACACTTAAAGATTGCATTACATGCCTCTTATAAAACATAAGATAACTCGGTGTACTGAAATATTTTAATTTCTTTAATATCTATGTATATTGATCTTCTATCTGTCATTATATTCCAGTTTTTCTTGTGTCAAGAGTTAAGAGGAATATTCATATTCATAGTAGGAAACATGTAAAAATATATTTCATTCACCAAAGCTATTGTAAGGAAAAGAGTCATTGTAAAATAAAAGTTAGTTTTTAAGAAAATTTGGCATGAAAATGACAAGCCAATTAAAGTGTTCACGTTAATTTTCACTAATAGTTATTTGTTAATGGGCATGTGTAAAAGAAGTTAACTATTACTTGGCTATAACAGTTTTAAGAAAAACTGAAAGCCACAAAATGTCCCGATACAACTAGAACAATGAACAAAAATTAGCAATATAAAAGCCTATGAACTGCAAGTCACAGAAGTAAAGATGGAAATTTCAAGCTTTTATACTAATAAGAAGACAGAATTTATATAAGGGAGACATTTTATTAGTACGATAGAGGTATTCTATACACACAAGGCACCCTATAAGATATGATTTTAAATTGGATATGTTGTTATTTATTCTCTCATTTGCATAATGTCTGAGACAGTAATTACAGATGTATTGTATAAATACATAATGTCTGAATAAATTGGTTCAGTACTAGATTCTTTTTACACTAAAACAGCACTCTATGATTATACCAGTCAATAATTCCCTTCATTATTTTATGTTGAAACTTGAAGGACATTCTTGAAATAACATGCATGTTAAAACCATAAAGGACTAAACCTTAAAGTGAAAATGTTGGTATTTATTCACTTACATACATGAAGATTAACAAACATCCAAAATGGCATAGCAGTTGGTACAAATTTGAAATATAAAATGTTGATTCATGTGTAAATTATCCTTCGTAGATTTCATCTTCTCCAAAACCACAACTAATTCAACAATACCATTAACAGGCAAGTTTGTTATAGGTATTCACTGCAGTCTTACATGTATAAAATATCATCTCATACTATTTATCTTTCATCTCAATCCGTCTTCCTTCAAGTAATTGACTCCTCTTCTTAGACAACAACAGTAATGAATCCAGCATCCTCAGTACAGGGCTGAAAATCAGAAAAGTAGCAAATAAATGTTAAAAAAAATTAAGGAAGTCAATTCGAAAGACACACATATACACACATATACACACAAATACAGACATAAAAACGTGTGTGTGGTGCATACACAGGGTGCGCAAAACAACTTCAACAACACTTAGGTACTGGTAGATATCATAAAATCAAGTAACTTTTCCTCATAAACTTTACCTCGGAAGCGCTTAGTTTCTGCTCTACAAGCGCTTAAACTCTATCCTGAATGTATGCAACCCAACACATCAAACGATCACTCTGACATAACTTCCAGGAACACGCGGTAGGGTTGCCACTAGCGTTCCTCATTAAGAAAAACAACTTGAAACAACAACTTTAGAGCCTTACCTGAGCAAAATACAAGAGAATAATGGTACTTACGATGTTGTAAAAAGTATTTACAGCATTTATAAACAGATCAGGGCAAATAATTTCCAATAAATGTGGACTGATTTCACATCATGTATATAGCACGTAAGGCAAGATTAAAATACTTACATTGTTGAAGAGGTTTTCTCGAGCAATTAACCAGGTGATTTCCGGAAATCGCCTGGCTGATTGCCCGAGAGAACGTCTTCAATATTCGCCGCCAGAAAAGCTTCAAGAATTATTTTATTACTTACATTGTTATCGATAATATGAATGCGAAATATTAATATAATCTATGGAAGGCACAAATATATTATTAGTTTAATATCTGTACAATGGATGCAGCTGATGGTAATGATAATAAATAAATATCGAGTTGTTTTTTGAAAATTTATATTTTATTCCCCATTATACCAATGTTTCATTACTTAGCAGTAATAGAACATTAGACAAGTGAAATGAAAGTAAAACTTACATTTATCAATTGCATAATTTTCTCCCACGTCCTTCTGCCAATACAACGCCCGGAAGCACATGCACAAAGAAGTAAGGCCATGATGATGAACAAAATAATGATAATAAGCGCAACAATCACTGGCCATTCGAGCCCATGCACGTCTGAGCCTCCATCTGCAAGTAAAAAAAGAAACATGAAAAAATATAATAAATAACTAAGCACATTCCATTAAAGTAAGGAAGACCAGCAAATATTATAATTATATATCTATACAATATAAAGTGGGAAGTATTTAAATTTTAAGCAACGTTATTTTAATGTTCACCAATCCATATTACTTTCCTGCAACTGTGAGTTAATGATAATCGTCCCTACTATAAACAACGAAGAAAAACATTGATGAAATTAGATACAAATAATAACCGCTGTAAAGTGCATAATAATTATTATTTTATTTATGAAGCACAGGAACACAGAAGCGTAAATTGATGATACACCGAGAAATTGATGAGAGTTTGAAACAAGAGGATAGAACGCCATTACTTCTGTTTACTAATGCGCTGTTGCAACGCTACGCTGGGTCCACTGTTGCAACTGTGCTGTTGTCTCCTAGCAGACTACTTGGCCACTACACTTTGTTCCGGGAATCTCTGGATCAGGCGAACGAAAATAGTTCCTCTGCGAAAGCAGGGCTCGACCAAAGAACTTGTGACTGGATCTTTGTGCAAAGAGGAGAAAAGTTGGTTGCAGCTACCAGCCGTTTCAAGCAGGGCGCATTGCTTTGCTCCACCCACTCGCTTTCTCCCACCTCTTTGCGCCACCTTGCTCCACAGACTCCTGAGACAGAGTGTAGAGTCGTTGTAAACAAGAATCAAGGTGTGATGGAGAGGATAGATTCGACATCATATAAACTGTCTCAATGTAGCTATCGCTTCCAACATCTCGGCGCCGACCTCTGTGATGTACGTTCGGTTGTATCGAACTCATGCGAATTTCTCTGTGTCATACTTGAAAAATATATTGTATTCGAGTGTCGGTACAAGGTGCTACTTCCTCTTCACACCAGTAACATTTTTTTAAAAAAACAAGGTCGTTTTGCTGTTAGATAAGGAAGAAATCCAGTACACAGGCTTTACATTTTCAGCCTGATTTGCCCTTCTCTTTTCATGTTATTTGTTTTATGGGTTATAATTATTGCAAGGAATTTTGTCTCCAGCCAAAAAAAATATTTCCTGATTTCTTATTTTTTGGTTTGAAATAACAGTGGCGGCTCGTGGTTTGGAGCATTGGTGTTGCAGTGAAAATTTAAAATGACTTATAATATATTATATATGTATTGTGTGTTTGTATTACAAGTATTTATTCTTAAAATAATTTAGAAGACGACGTCTCCCCTTCAAACGGCACCCCATCTCAAAATTCCGTTCCCAGTACATAAAAACAAGAAGAGGGAATTTCCCTTTATTTCCCTCCAAATACCATTCTGGTAATAATTATGTCATTACTTCGGGTTGATGAATAAGTTCGTAGCGTTTGTGTTCGGTGTGTCAACACTACTGTGCGAGTTTATTTATCGATTAACGTTCATCAATTAGAGTGTCATTGTTGTGCTTCCTCATGCTTCCTTTGCCGTTTCCTACCTCTAGCTGTGTCGGCATGGAAGTCAAACTTCTCCACTTTTTCCTGGTTTTCCACCACTCCTCTCTTTCCACCATATTCCAATCTTGTCCTCTTCTCGTAACACTCTCCGCTATCTGCTCATTCCACCGACATCTTGGTCTCCCCCTTGGCCGTATTCCCACCCCTTGTGCATTCTAAACTCTTACTGGTAGTCTTTCTGCATCCATCCTCTTCATGTGTCCGAAAAATCTAATCTGTTCCTGATCTATTCTGTTCTAAAGCTTCACCACACCCACTATCTGTCGAATCTCCTCACTCCTACCTCTATTTGTGCAAAGGTACATAAATCTTAATATTAAATCACGTCTAATATATATCTTCAGGGTAGGGTTCTTGTTTGAAAACGAAACCAGACAGGATGCCTTCCAATGGAGACATTTAACCGATTATATTATCTCAACAAGGATACATGGATTTATATATTTACATTATGAGATACGTATTTCTCTGATTCTTATTTACATTCAATTTGTATGCTTCATGAATTTATTTCTTCTTTCTCTTGCTTATAATCTTTTTTCGTATATGCTTTCTTCTGGACTTCCTTCCTTGTGGGAATCTGGATCTGGACATCCTTCTTTGTGGGAATCTGGATCTTCCTTCTTTGTAGGAATCTGGATCTGGACTTCCTCCTCTGTGGGAATCTGGATCTGGACTTCCTTCTCTGTGGGAATCTGGATCTGGACTTCCTTCTTTGTGGGAATCTGGATCTGGACTTCTTTCTGGACTCTTATGTATTCCCTGGAACGTGGGTCCATTATTCCAATCCCTCTGTTATTTTCATAATTACGTTTCCTCTATTCACTAAGTTCTAATTTCACAAGCTGGTAACACCTCACTTTTTATTCATTCACACCAAGTCTTAGAGGGTTACGATTTCGATGGTGACGGTTGATATCTACGCCGCCTATTTCTGCTCTTCGACGATTGAGGAACTCTTTTCCCTCGTGCTTTGGGCATAATCTTACTCTCCTCCCTTGTGGCAACGACTGGAACGCGCAAACTCTAAATAAGTACAACAAAATGTATACTTGGTGCTAGACGACTGAAACACGCATCCAAGTAGGTGCAACGGCAGGGACGCGCAACCAAATATGATGTGGCTCGCTACTGGAACGCGCTGCCACTGATATAAATCAAAATTTCCCACAAAGGGATGGTAAATTAAGCTGACACATTCGAGATCTGTTAAAAGATACGAATTTGTATCAGTGTTTTCACTTCTTTAGTTTTCCGGTGCATTTACATATAAGCACCAATTCAATTTATTAAGTACATTTACATTAATTTATTGTTTTTATATATTTTCTTCATCCTCTCATAATGAATTCTATTGTTGTTCATCTTTCCAAATTACTATGCACTTATTGACATTGCCATTCGCGTATCTCTTGTTAACCTTCAATCTGGCAAACCTTGTGCTGCCATCTCTATTCCATCTCTGCAAACCGTTTACATCGGTTGGTCCAATTGGGCACGTAACACCCTTCAAGTCTTCCTCAATATACTCCTTAAAAATTTAATCTCCACTGCCTGTATCTTTCTGTTATCTCTCTCAGTCATTGTCCAAGTCTCTGCTACGTATGCAATTATTGGCACATAGTATGTGTTGTATATTACTTTCTTGCATTTCATAGGTACATCCCTGTTTCATATTAATCTTCGAAAGCTTTGATATAGTCTTCGACCCATTTGTCCTCTTCTGTTTACCTCCTCGTCTATTCATCCACTTCTCTCAATTATGCTTCCTAGATATTTGAAACTCTGCACTACCCTCAACTCTTTCGTGTCCATCTTTATTCTTTGTTCATTTCTGGCTCTGTTTCTTGTTGTTATTAGTACCTCGTTCTTTTGTGTACTGAGTTCCATTCCTGATCTTCTGATTTCCTCATTCCAACTATCAAGCTGTCTCTGTACCTCTTCATTCCTGTTTCCCCATATTACTAAGTGATCAGCGAACAACGGTGCCTTCATCTCTGCCCCTCCTATCTTCTTCCCCACCTCTTCGTTAAATGCATAATTGTATTATTAAAAGCTCTGGAGAAAGAGCACTTCCCTGTTCTAGTCCATTACTTATACTGAACCACTCTGTTCTTTCTACGGGTGTCTTCATATAGCTCTGATTGGTCTCTTATGTGCTCTGCACTCTACATACTATCTCTTCCTAGACCCCTTTCTCTCTTAGAGCCTTCCAAACCTTTGTTCTGTCCATGCTATTGTATGCCTTTTCTATATCTAGTAATGCCATAATCAAACCATTTCCATGCTCGTAGTGCATTTCCTGAATTTGCCTTATGGTGAATATCAGATCTACTGTTGATCTGCCTCTTCTAAATCCACCAGTTCCTCCCTCATGTTTAGCTCTGCCACTTCCCTTATTCTTTTTTCTAATATTTTCTCATACACCTTTTCTGAGTGGCACATCAGTGTTTTAAATCTGTAGTGTTTACATTCCTTTATGTCACCCTTCTTGAGTATGGGAACTATTAGTCCCTTTGTACAATCTCCTGGTACTTTTCTCTCCTGCCACACTGTTTTCGACACTCTGTATAGTCACTGCAGCTCCTAGTTTTATATCCACTGGCACTACATCCACTCCAGGTGCTCTACCTCTCTTCTATCTCTTCAGTGCTTCCTCCACTTCTTTCCATGTGATATTATTTGTTTCCTTCCTGTTTTCTTTTTCCTTCGGTTCTTCATGTCACTTTCCTTTTTTCACATTCAGCAATTTCTCGAAATGATTTCTTCACATTCATTCTTATTTTTTCATCCTCTTCTGTAATGTTTCCCCTTTCATCCCTTAGCTTTCCACCTGTCTCCTCATTTTATCTTCCTTTCTCTCACTAATCCATACAATACTTTCTTGTTCCCATGTACGTTTTCTTATTGCACTTTGGCCCATTCTTCCATCCAATTTTTCCTTTCCTCCTTTACTACAGTTTTTGCCTCTTTCTTCTTTTCACTTACTCTTTTCGTGCATTTTGTGATTTACCTTTATACCATTTTCAAAATGCATATTTTTTACTTTTCACTGCCTCTTTAGATCTTTTAGGCCAATATGGTGTTTCTTTCTTCTTTCTGTTTTTGCATGTCCTTCCACTTACCTTTTCTGCTGCCTCTACTAATTCTGTTTTAAATCTTATCCATTCTGTTACTACTCCTTTGGGCTCATCTCTTGGTACTTTTGTTCTAAAAATTCTTGATATTTCTCTCTTATCATCTTATCCTTCAATATCCACACTCATATCCTTCTCTCTTGAATCCTCCCTTCTATATTTTATTTTAATCTCCTCACATCTCCTACTACTAGCCTGTGGTCACTGTCTAAGTTCTCACTGGGTATTACTTTCATGTTGTTCATTTTCTTATTTACTTTCTTGTTTATCAATATACACGTATAATTTATTACAGACCTTTGTTCATTATTCCAACTGTATCTTGTGATTTTATGGTTGTCATAATTCTTCTTAAACCAGCTATTACCTACTAACAGGACAGTCCATTACTCTTTCAAAAGTTCAGTACCCTCCTTCCCTCCTCATGCGTCTGTCCCGATCCATCTGCTACAAGTATTTCTGTATTTCCGTTTCTTCCCACTTGTGCATTAAAATCACCATCACAATTTGCCATTCTTATCCAATATGTTCTTCCACG